>NC_141294.1:11044512-11429512 GCF_037954325.1 Fistularia commersonii | reverse complement strand
ATTGCTCACTCAAGAACTTTTATAATTATTATTTTCCTCAGAACATGGAAAGATATTTTATTATCATTTTTAGAATAAGGTTTTACATCCCTGACATGACCAGATGTTTTTACATGTTTTGGACTGAGTCCGTGCTTCAGGCCATCTGACAGGTTGTTTCACAGCACCTTCTGTCTCTGCGTGATTGTTACATCAGATGTGCTTTTACTCACATTGGTATTTCGTCCATTCAGCTGTGAGTGCAGCAGCGTTTGGTCTGCCGTTGCTATAGATACCTCTAAATCTAGATGGAAGTAATTGGGACAAGATGGGATAGATCCCTGGGATTTTTGGTCAGGAGTGCCTGATTCTGCCTAAAAGCCCAGAGTGCGGGATAAGCTGCATGGATATTGGATGATAATGATAATGAATGAATTACGCTAATAATAATAATAACAATAATAATAATAATAATGCTACTACTGCTACTATGAGTAATTATCATGAAAATACCATTAAGAATAATAATCTGATCCATAACAATAATAATGATAACAATATTATTATTATTATTATTATTATTGTTATTATTATTAATATTATTAATATTATTATTGCATTAGTGCATCACAAGAACAAGATCCCTGGTACAATTCCAGTGGGGCCCTTTCTGTGTGGAGTTTTCATGTTCTCCCTGTGTCTGCATAGGTTTCCTACAGGTTTCCTCCCACAGTCCAAAACATGTAACTTTAAATTACCCAGATTTGTGAATGAGTGAGTGAATATTTGTAGATCTCTGTATGTGGCTCTGTGATCAACTGATAAATGGTCTAGGGTGGTCTCCCACAATGACAGCTGTTATAGGCTCCTGCCCCACCCTGACCCTCAGTGCAGGATGAGCAGTAGAAATAATGAATGCATGAATGAATAGTGATAATAGTAAATATATTTAAAGACCACCGTTTATCAAAGTTCTGTACTGGTGACAAGTGTCACGAGTTGGACCCATAATGACATGACTCACATCAATGCAGTTATTCCACCAATCATAGAGGAAGGGAAGGGGTGCTCCAATTTCCAGGGTGAAGAACCTATCCGCATGTCACTGTCAGATCATACCTGCCCAGTAGGCATTTAAGACTTAAAGCCACAACACAATCACAAGACAATCACAAGTTTCGAACCATCAACATCATAAACAGGGAACTGGCAAGCTGGTAGAATCGTATCTGTTCATAGTTCCAAGTGCATGTGAAACTTCTTATAGCCCACAGAGACTTGGACAGCAGCCCATGCAGAGCGTCAGACACGGGCCAGCAATTCATTCTAATGAGCAGAATGTTGCCGGAGTGCCGCGGGAATGCCGCCTGGAGGCTGACACACCCTGCAATACTTCACATGACGTGAGAGTTAACAGGCATTCTTCAATAAAGTTGAGCATTTTCACATGTCTCGGGTAAAACGCGCAGAGAGAGGGAAAGATGCCGTTTTTTTCTTTCTTTCTCTCTGTCCTGAACCACCCTGTGCACCCGGAGCCGAACCTATACCCCTTCATTTTTTGTCAAAATATCTTTCCCATCATCACTGTGGCACCCAACAGTGCTCACGGAATGGAAAATAAGTAGGACAATAGCAAATAAAAAAAGCAATGAAAGTTGATGATTACCACTTACTCTTAAGTAACTCTACGAACAGATAAGCTAGACTGTACCAAGAACATGAAGACATGTCATTTGTCTATTTTTGTACATCACATTGGTCATTGGCGTTAGTTCCAGTAAAATAGTTTTATTTAAATCAGGTTGCATACATACAGAGGGAACTTCAATTTGCCTAGCAATAGACAGAATAGAAAACATGCAAGCAATAATTAGGAACTGATATGATAATAGTAATAAAGAGTCTAATATAAAACAGACAAAGACAAACAACAACTCAGACGTCCCTGCCGTGAAGACTATTATTGAACCCAGTTTTCCCCTGCCCTACCCCGGAACCAGGCTCCAGGGTGGGGCTCTGGTGGTCTGGCCTGCGCCCATGGGGCTTGGCCAGGCACAGCCCAAAGGAAGGACATGGATCGCCTTCCCCTGGGCTCACCACCCACAGAAAAGGCCAAAGGGTTTAGGTGCAGTGTGAGACCAGTGGTGGCCAGAGCAGGGGACCTTGGCAGTCTGACCCTCAGCTGCAGAAGCTGTCTCTTGGGGAAATGTAATGGCACCTCCCTGGCAGGAAAAAGAGCCCAAGCTGGTCGGAGAGATTCCGACTATTTATAGTGGCCCTCATCTTGACGCGAAGCGTGGGGTCTGGAGCCAGGCCTCTTGAGAGGGGCTTGACTCTTTTTACCCTGGAGTTGCCAACAGTGGGAGGCGCCGGGCAGGTGTGGGCATATTGATTGCCCCCTGACTCTGCACCTGTACGTTGGTCTTCAACTCGTTGGACAAGAGGGTAGTCCCCCATCGCCTTCAGGTGGGAGGACAGGTTCTGACTGTTTTTTGTGGCTATGCACCCAACAGCATTTTAGTTCACTCAACTTTCTTGGGTTCTGTCGGGGTTCAAGGGCTGACATCAACACTATAAGGAAGACAGGAGATGAGTCAAGTTTGTTCTGCTTGTGAGGAGTCAGTTGGAGCACCACCGTAGTAGTCTCCAGACAGCTCTGCCTTCCCTTAGATAGCATGAGCTTTTATTTGTAATGGGCGTCGTTACATTTGCGTGAGCAAGTTAATAGTTGACGGGTAGGCGCATGTTGGGTGTCGCTTCTCATGCAATGTTCTCTAGGCCGCTAGAGGGCACTGCAACTGGGGACTGACTCGATCTACTAGGAGATTCCAACGCTCATGTGGGCAACGGCAGTGCAACTTGGAAGGGCGCCTCCCCGATCTGAACCCGAGCGATGTTTTGTGATTGGACTTCTGTGCTCATTACCGATTGTCCATAACAAACACCATGTTCAGGCATAAAGGTGTCCATATGGCATATGGCACCAATGCACCTTAGACCACAGGTCTTTGATCAATCCTGTGGTCGTGTTTTCAGAGTTGAGGCCACATGTCCTGGACACTCAGATGACGAAAGGGGCGGAGTTGTCAACTTATCACCACCTCGTGGTGAGCTGGCACCAATGGAGGGGGAGGATGCCGGTCAGACCTGGCAGACCCAAATGTAACATAAGGGTCTGCTGAGAACATCTGGCAGAGTCCTCTGTCAGAAGTACAACTCCTGCCAATGGCAGAACTGCAACCACGTCCTGAGGGAAGTGGGGTCTGAATGGGCCATGTTCCATGCTTCCATCGTCAAAGCAGCAGACTGGAGCTGCGGCCATAAGGCAATCGGCGCCTGTCGGGGCTGCAACCCTCGAACCCGCTGGTGGACCCCAGCAATGAGGGATGCCATCAAACTGAAGAGGGAGTCCTATCGGGCCTTTCTGGCCTGTGGGGCTCTAGAGGCAGCTGATAGGTACCAGTAGGCCAAGCTCCATGTGGCTTCGGTGGTTGCCAAGGCAAAAGCTCAGGCATTGGAAGATTTTGGGGAGACCATGGAGAATGAGAATGACTGGAACGTGAGGAGATTCTGGTCCACCATCCGACGGCTCAGGAGGGGAAAGCAGTGCCCCGTCAACACTGTGTACAATGGGAGAGGGGAACTGCTGACCTCAAATAGAGATGTTGTCGATCGGTGGCAGGAGTCCCTCCGAGAACTCCTCAATCCCATCAAAATGCCTTCCAATGAAGAAGCAGAGCTGAGGGACTCTGGAGCAGACACATCTATTTCCAGGGCTGAAGTTGCTGACGCAGTCAAAAAGTTCTTCAGTAGCAGGGCTCCTGGGGTGGATGAGGTCCGCCCTGGGTTCCTCAAGCCTCTGGATGTTGTAGAGCTGTTCTGGCTGACACACCTCTGCAGCTTTGCATGGATTTCAGGAACAGCGCCACTGGACTGGCAGACTGGGGTGGTGTGCTCCAACTACAGGGGGATCACACTCCTCAGCCTCCCTGTGGTCTATTTCAGACCCTTGAGAAGAGGCTCCGCCGGGTCGTTGAACCTCGGATACAGGGGGAGCAGTGTGGTTTTTGTCATAGTCGTGGAACCAGGACCCTCAGCAGGGTCCTCGAGGGGGGCATGGATCATGGATCTGGAGAAGCATTCGACTATGTCCTGCCTGCAATCCTGTGGGGGGGAGCTCCGGGAATATGGGATACCAAACCCCATTATACAGGTTGTTCGGTCTCTGTATGATCGGTGTCTGAGCTTGGTCTGCATTGCTAGTTGTAAGTTTCCGATGAGAGTTGGACTCTGCCAGGGCTGCCCTTTGTCATTAAATCTGTTCATAACTTTTATGGACAGAGTTTCTAGGCGCAGCCAGGGCGTCGAGGGGATCTGGTTTGGTGGCCACAGGGTCGAGTCTCGATGATGTAGCTCTGTTGGTTGTCATGATCTCCAGCTGTCACCGCACCGGTTCGCAGCCGAATGTGAAGCCGCCCCGATGAGGATCAGCACCTCCAAATCCGAGACCACGGTGCTCAACCAGAAACGGGTGGAATGCCCACTTGGGGTCAGGGAAGAGGTCCTACCTCAAGTGGAGGAGTTCAAGTATCTCGGGATCTTGTTCACGAGTGAGGGAAGAATGGAGCGGGAGATCGACTGGCAGATCGTGCGGCATCTGCAGTGATGCAGACTCTGTACCGGTCTGTCAAGGTGAAGTGGGAGTTGAGCTAGAAGGAGAAGGTTGATCTATGGTCACAAGCTGTGGACAGTGACCAAAAGAATGAGATTGCAGATGCAAGTGGCCAAAATAAGTTTTCTCTGCACGGTGGCCGGACTCTGGGGGGAAAAGTTTGGCCATTCAGGAGGAGCTGCTCCTCCGCACAGAGGAGTCAGGTGAAGTGGCTCAGGCATCTGGTCAGGATGCCTCCCGAATGCACCTCAGGTGAGGGGTTGTAGGCAGGTCTGTCCAAGGGGAGGCCACTAGGAAGATCCAGGACACGCTGGAGAGACTATGTCTCTAGGCTGGCCTGGGAATGCCCTGGGGTCCCCCCAGAAGAGCTGGACCATGTGGCGGGGAAGAGGGAGGTCTGAGCCTCACTGGTCCGGCTGCTGCCCCCACGACCTGACTCCAGATAAGCAGTGGAAGAGGGATGGGTGGATTGATATCAAAGAACTGAGACATTTCCATGGCTACAAATCATATTTTACTGTAGTTTGGCGCATAATGTTCATCGATGAGTCATTTTTTGATTGCTGAGAGAACCCTTTTTTTTTTATATCTTATAAATCATGCAACTAAAAGTATCTTCAGTGCTACATCCAACAGATTATTCCCAAACTCCCAAACCCATCAACCTCTCCAGATGGAATACTAGGTACCCTATTTCCTACGAGATAATCAGTGGCACACACTCCGGCCTCCAAAATAGCAATTAGGGACATATTTTTCAGGACATGACTGGCTTTTTGGTTTCACTAGTCACATTTTCATATAGTAAGGATGAATTACACGGCTGATACATGGTTATAGCTTGGGAAGTGGAATCTATTTTTCTTTTTTTTTTTCCAACAGTTTGATGATAGAGAGCTGTTTTCACATTAATTGGCAAATTTATCCATTTGAAGACAGGGCACTTTGACATCAAAAATGTTTCTGATGTTAAATCTTGTCAGATTATCCATGATATAAGGCTATTTTAAGCCTCCCAATTGGACATTTATTTCATTCAATTAAATGATGTGACAAATTATATCAGAATGTTATTGCATTTAGTAACGGTGTAACGTCATTCAGAATTTCACATTGGGTTTCCTGTTTGGTCTACTCCCATTTTAAATACATTCGAAGTCAATGTTTCAGAAATTGTAAGTTATAAATATGTATTTTGTCAATGGACATGAGGCATTGTACTTCTTCTATGCTGCAGCCACAATGCAACCCTGACTTGTGATATCCTAGCAAAGAATTCCTCAAAATTGGATTGAATTGCATTGCTTGAGTAATTATGGTTGCACAACAACGCTGAAAGAAATAACATGATTAAAAATGGGGGTGAGTCAGTAAAGGCAGCAACCTATGGAGGCGCCAAAAAGGATCAAACTCAGCAGGTACAGCCCCCACCCCCAGCCCAATCTCCAAAATGGCTGCTGTGACCTCTGTCTGACCGGTGATTTGACAGCGCAGCTCTTTGCAGAGCTCCGACAGCAGAGATGTTTTTCCCTTGACTCCAGGAACCCCTGCAGGATGGTGTGTTGGCTGGCAGGACTGCTGTCACCATCATCTCTGTCACCTGTCGTCCTCTGCAACCAGCTGTTCCGCCCGCGATAAGGCAAGGGTTTTTATTCTTGGACAGAAAAATACGGGACTCAATCTCGACGGGTGCCAGTCACTCAGCCCCCTTGTCCAACTTTGGCGCGGAACCCGTCTCATTCAGGGCCGAGGCTGATCGAGCTCGTTGGTGAATTTCTTTTTTCTTCTCCTTTTTTTAATTCCATTTTCACTCGGGTGGCTGTGAAATAGCAGAAATTGGCAGCTGCGCGTAGCTCGCTGGAGTCACGGAATAATCGCAGCATGCTGGATATTGAGGAGCACCTAAAAATAGGAAAACATCTGCTCAGACAATGAAAAGAAGTGAAAGATGGGGGTAAACCTCAAAAAAATTGTAATTGTACAGAGCCCATACATGGATTTCAACGAGATGAATGTGTCTTGATGAGCGAGTGTGGCTTCTGTGCTGCGTTTCTCGCAAGTATCACCAACCTTCATCTCCTAATCCTCCCCGTCCTTTATGAAAAGAAAGATGTCTATCATCGGAACCAATGGCAGGTGTCACCTGAATGACTGATCGCAATAAAATAGGCAAAGCGCCGATAAAAAACAAAACAAAAAAAAGCTCGTTTTTCTCTCGTGGCCAAAGGAGTCTACACCCCCCACAACCGCTGTATCTTTCAGTGCCGGCATCTCAGTGTAGTGTAGTGCATAGTAAGCACAGGTGTCTGCGAATGCTATGAAGGATGGATAGCTCTGGCGGGCAGGGATGGGACCCCGGGGAGAGTAGTGTTAACTGGGTGTGGCATGGAGAGCTGGTGGAGGCTGAACCGAGAGAAACGGTGGCTCAGCCGCGGTGGTATATGTTGGCTGATGGCTCACGCTAAACAGAATGGAGGACAAGAAAAGACAGGAATGTAATTGGATGTAAATACTTACATGCATACATATATATGTATATACAAACAAGCATACATATGCATAAATATACACACATACATACCTGCATGCATGTATGTATGTGTAGATGTATATATACATATTGATAAACAAACATATATACATATACACTCATAAATGCATGCATAACGCAGGCATATACATACATATATGAATATACATAGAATTACATATATGTCATACATCGACAAGACTCCCACTGTTCAGTGTTGTCTTAGTGAGCGAGAGACGAAGTACAACGCAGCATTATTTAACACTTGGCACTGAGCTCTTTGTCAGATAAATGATAAAATCTTATCTACGATAGAGAGGGAAAGGCATCTAATTAGATTTCAATATGAGAATTGGATAGACAGTTAATGGCTAATATAAAACTCGGTTAGCAAATAAATGTTTATTTCATTAATTGCATCTGCCCTGTCCTCTTTTATGGCCAAGATTTGATTCCTGTTTCATGATAGAATTCAAGAATTTAACGTCACAAATGGAAATCAATACATAGCGCTGGAGATAGATCCTCTTCTCTCTCTTGTAGAGTATGATTGAACAACAATATTTGAATTTGGGGGTGACAGGAGGATGAGAGAGTCGAGGCAGACTATTAAATATTTGCGGTGTTGCTCTTAATGACAAGAGTGAATGAATCACTGCAAATATTTCCGATTCTTAAATGCATCGTTAGACAGACCCGGACTGGCAAGCATAATTCCAGCTGTTCCATACCAGAATCCAATAGTCCTTGTGAATGCATTATGAGCAGAGTGTCATTTACATGTCACTGTATATCTATAGCACCTACCTATGTATAAATCATTCATTCATTCAGTATTTATACCCCTTATCCTGCGCTCAGCGTCACAAGGGTTTTGGAGACTAAACCAGCTGTCAATGGGCAAGAGGCGGGATTCACCCAGTGATAAACAGAGATAAACAACCCTCTCATTCTCACATCATACAGAGATAACCATTCACATTTGATTTAAAGACATAAAACCATTCATTCTGACATCCACACATCATATAGAGACATTCTCCCTCTCATTCCTGGGCAATTGAGGGTCTCCGATGAACCTACTGTGTTTCTTAATTGTGAGAGGAAACCGGAGAATATGCAAACTCCACAAAGAAAGGACTCCTGTCAGAATCAACCAGAGATTTTCTTCATTTGAGGCAGAGGATTGGTCTTTATACAGATGATACATGTTGTCCAGGTTACATCCAGGACAATATGCCACTGCCCTTTATTTTGGCCAAGCCTCTACATGCACAGAGATAATTTATCTGCCATCTCGAGCCATATTTGAGTACAAGTCTCGGGTTACGCCGCATCCGCCGAAGGTGACGTTCTAGTTTTCATCAGCTCCATTCCCCAACCTTGTGGCAAGCTGGAAGAACAAATGAACAAAAGGGAACAAGATCAAATTAAGATTGGGACTGTGACAAAAAGAACCGCAAATAGCTAAGGACCAAAAAAAAAAAAAATGAAGCACATTTTCTGTGTCCCCTTTTTTGCAAAGTACGTATCAGATGAGCCTCATCTTCAGAACTCACTTCCCTGGCCTCCTCTGTATGATAAATTCATCCTTTGAATTTGTCCGCTTGGTTAGGTTTTAGTCGTAAGTCATGGCTTGGAAGGTGACCGCTCAGCACAATAACGTGATGAATTAAACACGTCTGAAGCCAAGTATTGGAAAACATACAGAGAGAGATGGCAAGCAAAAGATTTCCACAGATTAGGTGCAATAGGTCACATTTACATCTAATAATTCACTGCCGTTCAGTCTGGAGGATGTTTTTATGTGTATTTAATTACACGTAAAAGCTGAAGGGCCGGATGAACTGCTTCCTAATTACTTTGGATGGCTTAATATCTGAAAATGTCACATGTGGCCTTAGGAATTAAATTAGACACTGGCGATCAAGAAAATGTGCATTCAAATATATACTTTTATCTTTTTTTCCTGTATTCATTTTAGTTAGAATAATCTTTTGATTTGGGGAATTTTTGGATTCTCCAATCACATTCTGGCCCCATATACATATATACATATATATATATATATTTGTTTAACAATATATGGAAATGAAAGTGCAAACTTTTCTTCTTATGCCATGATCTGTTTTTAATCCATGCAGTTTAATTAGAATTGTGACAGTCTTCTTCAACTCCTACTGTGCTTTTCTATCCAAACACACTTTTCGTCTAAGAATGCAGAGATGACAACTAACTCTGGCAGTGCTTTTTTTTCCCTCCAAAACTGCCTATAACTCCGTCAGTTAAGCAAACCACCTGTTTGAGACTTTACTCGGCTCGGATCCGAATGAAAACGAGATGAGATTCAACAAAAGGATGTGAGTTTTCAGGAGAATTCGGGGAAATGCCGCAGCGGATGCGACTGCAGGGGTTGAGGGGCAGAGGGGGGGCGGCTCAGGTCGGGTAAAAGTCGAATGATCAAACCCTAGCAACATAAACATTCACATAACAAGCTGAAAGCAGGGTACTTCTGGGTGTGAAGCTGATGGGTGGAGGCTCGGGTTCTCGTACCACTGACGGAGGGATCAGACAAGATGCCAAAGGGTGTTGTGGTGGCGGCGGCCCTGGAGTGAGCTGACAGTTACATCCACCTATAGAAAAGAGTCCACAAATAGGGTGTGAGAAAGACAGTGGGACTCACTGGGAGCATCGTGGGCAATCATTAAAAATCTGCCATCTTTTGGACCTGGCTCTCTTTGTTCATAACAGCTTAGTAATGGAGCCTCTGAGTAAAAGATATGCACTTGGAGTGAAAGTAAATATTTGGTTTTCCAACCAGAAATAGGCTTTCCAGTCCATTTGTATTGCAAATCTTAACAATAATCTTGGTTGCTTTGCTTTTCTGCGTTGCAGCTATTAAAATTAAGAGGTGGTCTTTTGGGAAAAAAGAAAAACATTATGTTTGTGTTTCATTTTCATTCAGCGGTCATCTGTTCCAATCAAAGCTTATCTTTTCTGTTTAAGTGTGAAGTGGTTCGCTGTCATGTCTGGGTGTTTTTAAAGAATGTTAAATGTTCACCATACGCGGCAATATTCTCAAAATCAGTTTCCATCTCTCAGTATGGGAACTAATTCTTTCTTTGATACAAGAAGAAAAACAGTTATTCAAATAACCATTTAAAGCGTACGAATTGGAACTTGTTTCAGATTGATGGTATCCTTTTATTGCAATATGATATATGAGGTTGAATTTGTATAAATCCATATATGTATAAAAAATATACACATATATATTTGTGTGCATGTATATACATACATATACATATGAGAGAGAGAGAGGGAGAGAGAGAGAGAGAGTGGGATGTATCTAATGTATTTACAGAATGAGACAGAATAATTTTGTGTGCATATCTTTGTATGCAAGTATATAGATTCAAATAATGAGATTGATAGAGAATATATAGAGAGAGTGAGATGGGTACATTTATTAGAATTTACTCACAATTTTGAAATATGTGCGCGAAAGATATACAGTATACATACAGTAGACATACAGTAGTGTTTGAATATGATGGCATTGAGTGAAAGGAGATACTGGACGTTGCTGAGTGGAGTTCCGCACTCACAGATAAAACCAGGGCAGATGAATTGTACATATTGAAGACCACTCAAGGCCTTCATCACTCATCTGCTGGCAAATCCTGAACATATTCTCAACAGGCTTTTATGATCCCAACTGAAGAGGAGGGTGAATATACTGTGACTGAGGAAAAACAGCCATGTGAGAGATGGTGTGGGAATACTAGATTGGTCTGTGGACCACTTTTGAAGGGTCCAGGCTTTGTCTCGGCCTTGCGGACTGTGACAAGATGGACGAGCTAGGCGATGGTGGATCAGGCCAAAAATGCGGCGGCAGAGGAGAGATTCCTGTAAAATATTTTATTACCAGAAACCCAGATCAAACTTTCACCATATCCCAAAAACAAAACCTGCTAAGTCTCTGATATGAACAGAGAACAACTATGCAACAAGGGTAAATGCTTCGCACAAAATCAAATACAGGCCTCAAAAATAACTTGCTCAGTTGCAAGTTAGACAAATAGCAGCAAATGTACTAAGCAAAATCAAAACAAACTGTCTCCTCCACATAGGACTAGACGGACCCACATAGACGGTCAGCACCATTACACATAATTGACAAACAACGACATAAAAGTCTATGGAGTATTAAATGGACATTTCAGTAATACTCAAACAGCAGCAAGGATATTAAAATGTGATACATTTCAGTGATATATAAAGGGATTAAACGGGGTGGGTTGATCAGAGCCGTCTTCGTCATTCCCATGACACGCAACACGTTGGATTGGGCAAATTAAGGCCGGAACACAACAAATGCTCCCTTTTTCCTTTTGCCACCAAACGGATCCGTCAATGGCAAGAAACATAACAAAAAGCTAGTCACCTCCACCCCGTCTGCCAAGTTCCGTCGGCACGTGAAACAAATTGTCGTGCTCAAATGCGCGAGAGCACTCACACAAGGGCTGCCTCACACATGTGCGGTCCATCCATGACCATCACACAGACTTGGTCATTTTAATGTAGATTGATTAAAACGTCACCTGATACATTTATAAACAGTATCTTAAATTGGAGGAGGTCCTGTTGTACTTAGTTTTTGTTTTTGTTTTGGCAACGAAATGCTGCCACCCCTCCCCGCCCCGCCTGTTCTTCATTCTAACTTGGAGGTGAGAGTGGAGAGTGTGTGTGAGTGTATACATACAACCATCCAGACATACTTACATACATACGCACACACATGTATCTGTACACACACAAACATACGGTATACATATATAAGGATGCTCTTCAGATATATATCCTCCTGCTACCAAAAGCAGACGCAATACTGCCAAGATGGGGCGAGAGTGGGATTGCTTTACGTATACATGTGCATGTGTTTGTTCATATGTGTGTGTGGGTGTGTGAATGATCTTGTTCTGGTTAGTATGGTCTTGACTACAACACCGGTGAGAGGGGCACAGATGGAGATTTTTAACACATGGAGGAATTCTGTCTTAAAAAAAAAAAAGAGGTTTAATGAGATCAATAGTTTTGATAGGATGTTAAAAGGAAATTATGATGAAATGTTTGCACAATGCATGATTCGGTGCCCTTTCGGGCAGCGGCAAGAAAAATGCCTGGATGTCGTTCAGCGACCCCACTCTTGTGGTCACCAACCAGTGCCTGTCAACATCAGTGGATTTTTGGAAAAATAAACCAATCTGAATTTCCTCGACTGTCACATTGCTAAACATCCTTACATTCAGTCAAAATGCCACAGCTAATGGTTTTTAGAACACCAGACATTGTGAACGGTCTTGTTGAGATCAGCTACAAATTGAACTATTAGCAATCAACACCCCATCCCAAAAAGGAAGTGTTTTCTTTTTTTACGGTTCAGTTAATTTAACGCAATAATTATTAAACCTACAAAGCCACTGGGATGTTTTAATACTGCTCCATTATTTTTGGTCACCACAATTTTTCTTCCCCCAGACTGATGGTTTTCCTGGAAGGCTGAGTGTCGTGTCTTTTCAAACTATACAATACCAACGTCTTACACACACACGCACACTTTCTGTCGCATACACACTCCTCTTAAACTCATAATCCAGACATTCGTATTACTTTTTAAATCTCCTTCCATCCTCGGGGCAAATTCTTCAACATTACACTCCGTCAGGAAGGGAAGCGCTTTTCTCTTTGTTTTTTGCCTGGAAGTTATGGTGAGTGCGACATGGCAGCTTATGGAGGAATTAGTGACAACCCGACCTTTTCCAGATTGGCCTGACGGGAAGACCGGGCAATAATTAATAGAATGGGTCAAAGGCGACGCTTAAAACCCCATTTCACAACAAGAGCGGCCGTATATTACCAGTCCAACGATGGATCGTAAGTGGTTAAGTACTTCGCTCACCGACAGAATTATGAACCAATGAGGTCGAACCACATCATATGATGTCATTCCCCGTTAATGAGTTGTTCAGCCAGAAGGAGTCAATATCTTAAGATGTCTTGCAGAAAGCCTTTTATTTCTTTTTTTTTTATCATTAATATTGATTTAGGATGCTAAAAAAAGAAAATCACAAAAAACTGTAGCCAGTAGAGGGATGTCATTTTTCCCATCTGCAAAGGAAGGGGCCTATTTTTATCATATGCAGTTTATTTTCTTGGGTCAAATTTGAGACAGGGGAAAAGTCTTTGTTCTCACTTCGGTTTTAAAAATAGCTGATTTTTTTTCCATGACAGATGAAGAGGATGAAACATCTATGATAATTCTGGTTTCCTGTCATGTCCTGTCAACTGGCCTTATGGAAATCTAAAAAAAGATAATTCAATCATATTCTATGATTTATGTTTTCTCCAAAGTTGTTAAAGGATCCATAGATAATACCAAACAGATCTTAAGATCCCCCAAGGGTTTCTTAATTTATTTATCTGTTTAGATGTGTTACTGGGCAACCGTTACTGTCAGCTTTATTGTCAATTTCTCCACATATACTAAACATTCGGAAGAATCGAGAGGATGTTTGTCACTTTCCCACAATGACATGAAATTGACATTAATGATAATAAAGTGCACATTAACAGTAAAGTGCATAATAAACATAAAATAATAAACATTGAACTATAAAGTATAAAAATATACAAGCTACTGGTATTGAGGTGAAAGAATGAATGTATAAATAAATGTATGTAATTTGAATGTAGAGTAACAGCAAAGTTTAGTACAAAAAACGGTCAGTAAAATGCAAAATAGTCCAATTTAAACATTCTAAAGAATTTATAGGCCCTTTATCGTAAAACACACAACTGTCATTTCCGGACCATAGGGTTAGCACCTTGCACAGCAGCTCTTCCACCATCGGTGTGTTAGTGTGTATGTGTGTGTGTGAACGGGTGAAAGCTATCTAGAGTCTGGTACTTTGAAACCAGGTGTTGAAGCGCTGTATAAGTGGATACAGTTTACACACAGCTAATGGGCTTGGATGCAGGCTGAGAGGTTCAGTCAGAAAATGCACAATGGGATGAGCACGACAGCACAGTTTAGATCATTCATTCATTCTTTATCTATGTAGCTCATCCTGCAGTCAGGGTTATGGGATGTTGGAGCCTATACCAGCTGTCAATGGGCAGGAGGCAGGGTTCACCTTGGTCTAGTCACCAGTCAATCACATATAAAGACACCCAACCATTCACTCTCATTTACTCATCATATAGAGACATACCGCCATTCAGACTCTCATTCGCTCACTCCTGGCATTTTAGGATCTCCGATGAACCTGCAGCATGTTTTTGGAAACCCATGCAGACACGGGGAGAAAAAATGTAAACTCAATACAGAAAGGCCCCCAGTCGGAATCAAACCAAGACCTTCTTGCTGTGAAGCAAAAGCGCTAACCATAATAATAAATGGAAATATCAAACTGATTTTGATCAGTGATCTTAAGAGAATCCTTTATCTGCAGAGCACTGCCTGATACTTTAGCATGCTGGTGTTAACCCAAATATGAGTCCACGTCTTGTTTTGCAATTTCAACTGTAAAGCATTTCAATTTTAGAATGTTTGGCAACCTCACTTTATAAAAATGATTCCCTTTTTACTTGAACCGCCATCTGCAAAATAGAAGCTCAGTCTCGGCATGAGCTCTGCAACATGTAAATAAGATTTGTGAGCAACTTTGTCCTTTTGACTGAAATGTGATCACACTGTCACTCCAGCTTTGTTTCAGCATCTTCGCTCCTTGTCAGGAAGCTAACTGAATTTCCCTAGCAACTGGTCCAGTTGACTCTGGATTACAACGTCAATATTATCCTAACAGTTGATTCAGTTGATGTCTCACATACACTGACTGAGTCCAAGTCCTCACGCCTCAATGAAAATAGCTCAGTCATGGCTGCAGTTGCTGGAAATCACTAGGAAAAAAAATATGAAGAAAACAATTAAAAAAATTGTTTCTACTTATGAAAGCTATATATGCCATGGTCAGTTTCTGAAAGCAACATTTAGCTGTATAATAAATGATTATGTATTTAATTTGCATTGGCTATTACCCATTTTGGTGTCCAAAAAGCAAATTAATACAATTATATCTGGCCCTCAAAATCTTTCACCACGAGTTTCAAAGCTATTGTACATAGTTTGTCTGCTCTTTTATATGGCATTCATGTGAAACAGCACTTAAAGGCAATTTTTACCGTAAACCTACTTTGCTGTGACATGATTTAAGCTTCGACCAAAAAAAAAAAACAAAGTTATTCTCAGCCGCATTGCAAGCGCGTCCTCAATACTGAAAGCACTTCATAAATAGCGGAGCAAATAGAGCACCGTCACGTCTGAGGGCTGTCTTTTGTGTCATCGTGTACACAGACAATCTTTAAGAGTACTTGCTAGGATGATTGATGCATTGTGTGTAATTAAATAAAAGTAAAAAAATTGTATAAAATTAAGCAGTTTACTTGAGAAAGATGGGTGTCCTTGTTTCTGTCTCATTCAGCACAGGTGTAACAAGGTGATCGGATTCAGGGGTGTGTGAGCGAAGGAGAGAGCTGCCAGGTGTGAAGAACCCTCGAGTGGGGAAGCAGTGTGTACTGCAGCAGCGCTGCATCCTCCCCATTGTCCAATAACACTGTGCCGGAAGTTTAACGTCTGCAGTCAGTCAGACGCAGAGCCATCAAAGGTAAGTATTTTGGATCAAATGCGTAGACTCAGACTTAAAAGGCACAGAGAGAAGTCATTTTATTGTACTTCTTTAAATTACCGGATGTTGTCTTGCTAGTGCCTTGTTTATGTCACTGCAGTCAACCTCTGGTGTTACCAAACAGCAGCTTCTCCTGCCGCCTTCAGACCTTGCTGTATATTTGTTGACGTGTGTGTGTGTGTGTGTGTGTGTGTGTGTGTGTGTGTGTGTGTGTGAAGTCTCTGTGGGTGTGGGTGTGTGGGTGTGGGTGTGGAGGGTCAGCTGGTGTTGTGAATCAGGCCGGTGGAGTGTAAGACACGGCTTCTTCACAACACCAGGGTTCCTCCTCACCACTTCCTACGTCTGTTGGACACTTGTGCGAGACGCTCAGGCACTGTTAAGAGCAATAGACATGACATCTGAAATTGTTTGTAATCCCGTAGAAATATCTGGTCATATTATGCAGTTGAACATTGTATTTATTATTTTTTCAAATATAAATCTTATTGTGTACATTGTGTCTTTGTAGCATCATTATATACCCTTTCCTTGTATTTCTTGTATTTCATCTTAATTTTTTCAAAAATTCAAAAATTCAAAAATAGGAGGAAAATGCAATTTCCAAAAGTCAGCACTTTTGTCTGATCATCTACAAAATCCAAATATTAAAAGGTGGCCAGTAAATTATCTCTTACAATTTGTTATAAGTTCAGAAATCTCACTGACAGGTTCCATACGTTGAATGCAAAGCATGCAAATCACATTATCGCACTGTTTATGCAACTCCAAAGCACACGTCATCGACATTGTTTGCGAGCTACGCCGAGGCCATCTCTCCCCTTAGCGATCAACGTCAAGCTCTTTCTTCTTGTCAAAGGAAATGCACATAAATTATCTTGGTGTCGGGACATTTTAAAACACCAGCATCTGGTTCTGGAAAATTCATCGAGCACAGAGAAGAGACCGAACCATCGAACAGTCTCCCAACTCACTGACAACCGATGTTGTTTGAAAATGAGGCTGGGCAGGAAAACGAAGGAGTGTTTAATATATGCTGAAATTCCCATCGAGAGAAGTATATATTGGAATCCGAAGAACGAACATCTTATTTCTGAAAAAAGAAAACAGTCGACAACGGATGGATTCTGTTTGAACTGCACAGAAAATAAACATTTCATGACCAAGGTAACTATGTATTTGTGGGTCTTTTGTCTTTTCATTAACGCACATAAAAAAAAAAAAAAATCACATATATCTCCTTGGGAAATAAAACAAAAAGGAACACAGGATGTTTTTCACAGAAGTTTTAATCCGCAAGCTCCCAGTACTGTCTCATATTATGGAACATAAAGAAATGCAAGAATACCAGAGTATGAGTATGAGATGAACAAACCCTCAACAAAAAGTACTACATACACTAACCAGAGAGACAGACAGACACAGATAGATAGATAGATAGATAGATAGATAGATAGATAGATAGATAGATAGATAGATAGATAGATAGATAGATAGATAGATAGATAGATAGATAGATAGATAGATAGATAGATAGATAGATAGATAGATAGATAGATAGATAGATAGATAGATAGATAGATAGAGCGAGCAAGACATAGAGATCACACGCTTGTCTTTTCAATCTGAGCTACTTCATTCAGATAGGCGATGAATAACTTGGTTCCCTCGATGAAGTTGTACCTGGGGTTGGGGGGGAATTGATAAATGAATTAATAAATGAATACAAGTTTTCCCATTTTAAATGAGAGCAATCCTGTGGAAAATGGTACTGATTTATTGTAGTATGAGGATTTGTAATAGATAGATAGATAGATAGATAGATAGATAGATAGATAGATAGATAGATAGATAGATAGATAGATAGATAGATAGATAGATAGATAGATAGATAGATAGATAGATAGATAGATGGATAGATAGATAGATAGATAGATAGATAGATAGATAGATAGATAGATAGATAGATAGATAGATAGATAGATAGATAGATAGATAGATAGATAGATAGATAGATAGATAGATAGATAGATATTAAAGCAAATAAATAGAAAAGTATCTCAACAAATAAATAAAAATATGATGTTGCATTGAGAGATTTTGCATTTCGTCAGAATGCCAAATCAGATTTCGTGGACAGGAAAAAAAGAAAAGGAAAAAGAGATGGCACAATAAGCCTTATCAGCTGCCAGTGAAGAAGGAAAAACGGGTCTACAGTTCATCCACAACCACCGGAAAATCTTGTGGCTAATCCAAGTAATGTACTAAAAGACTTTGTGATACCAGGCAGTCTTTATGCAAATCAGTTCAAATCTTTATTTTTTTTTGGTTCCGGCAGTTGCACAAAATCAGTGGTTCACTGCAACAACGCCTAGAGTTAGTAACAGTAGTCACTGTGCGCAACAGATGACTTAGTTTTGTTAGCAGCGAACATAACTAACTCATCTGTTGCTAGAGAGCTCTGGACTCAGTAAGAAGTTGCTCGTAATAAGATAGATAGATAGATAGATAGGGCACCGCTGCCCTCGGTACTCCTCTGTGGTTTGGAAATAAAAGAAATAAAGATCCTTGGAGTTTGCCTGCAAGCTTTCATCGTGCCGAGTTAGTTTGGGTCGTTCCCATCATCCCCGTGACCGAGGGAGACGCGCATCATGTTGGCTGCGTGATACTGCCACCTGCTGGGGTGCACGGGAGAACCAGGGGCACCATATTGTTCGGAAAATACACCAACACCTCCTATATAATGGGCCTCCTCCTCAAAGTCAAATCAGATATGGATGTTTTGAACGCCATTTACATATTTTACATGCTAAATGGGCATGGATTTCCGAGCCCAATTGCCCTTTGGGGATAAGTGAAGTTCATGGTGTTTCTGATTCTAATAAGTTCCACTTTCTATTTACCAAACCTTTGTTTCTGTATCTGTGTCTGTTTCTGTATTTTCATCTGTATCCTCCTCTTTTCATGCTGACTATCTCCACAGATAAGATGAACCACATTGCCTAATTCCCGCTGGAGATGACTGACTTAAACTATACACACACACACACACACACAACACACACACACACACACACACACATATATATGTATATATATATATATAGAAAATATATATATAGTGAGACAGAGAGAGAGTGCAGGATAAGCGGCAGACAGTGGATGGATGGATGGATAACCAATAAATATATTATCCATCCATATATATATGTATATATATATATACATATGTGTGTGTGTGTGTGTGTGTGTGTGTGTGTGTACATTTTACATATGTTATACATTATAGACAATATGCTCAGACCAACCTGCTTATTTTTTCATTCTGGGAGTGCAACCCGTCATCGAAGCCCCCAATCGGCATCATGATAATGCTTTTTCCAGTCACATCCTCGAAGGTTCTGGCGATAGGGATGGTCCCGCCCTCACGGATCAAATCGGCATCCACGTCAAAAACTGGTGAATGCAGATGCACAGTATGACGCGTGCTACTTAAGGAAAACCACACACACATGTTGTGCATACACATGAATATGATTTTCAAGTCTTTTCCTATGTAACATTGCATCTAAGAGAAGATCAAAATGAAGAAAAAAATGTGTGATGCTAGGTTGCATCCCCATGGGGCTTCAAATAAAATTACTGAAATAAAGGGGGATGCGTGGTGGGATTTCTTCATCTGAGCAGACAAACATAGTTGCAGCAGCCTGTCACAAGAGGGGTTGGAAAATTGGAGAGGATTATTATTTATTATTTCCCCATGGCTGAGGGCACGAACATATACAACCCACCAGCAAGGATACATAATATGTATTCTTGCAACAAGGATACATAATATATGATATTATATTGTTGAATGTCATTTGTCTCAGGGAAGAGGGAGAAAGGTGTGAAATCAATTGCATATCTGCATAGATGTTTGGTTGAACATGTATTGATAATTACTATATTGGATTTGGACTAACATCAATACCCTATGTGACACACACCTATGCAATATGACGGAAAATGCCCTGTACAAAGACATATATGATGTCTTACACTGAGGGTCCTCGACAACTCTGCTCCTCAAGGGGTGTAAAGGAAATGTTTAAACATGGCTTTGCATGGTGAAGTTGCTGGGAAGGTTCTGCGAGATTCACGTATTCTGCTTGTTTCCTGCTTAACTGACCAGAACTGGATGTTTTTAGCTTCTCCAATGAAGGCTATTTATATGTTGGTCACAGTGTGCTTTCCATACCTCTCCTGACAGCTCTCTTCCCTGCATCGTAGAGTTGGTTCTTGGTGTCGGCCAACCAAGGCTTGGCTTCAATCACCATGGTGACTTTCAGCTTGTTTGGACTCTTTCTCTTGGCAAACACCGAATGCAAGTAGTCTGTAACCTGGACAATGTAGAGAAGAAGAAAGTACACTGTCTTCTGGAAGTATTTTATAAATGAGACTGGATATATTTGTCTTATTTCCAGATATAAGTTTTATTCCCTTTTCTACCTGTTTCTTGACTATCGCAGGCTCCATGTTGGGGACTTGTCGAATGGAAAACTTTGCAATGACCTTGGCGGGGATAACAGTTTTGGTGCCAGAGTCGGAGAAAGCACCCTCAATGCCATGGATGGAGACGGTAGGGTAGCGCCAAACATGAGCCAACAGGTCCACCTACAGGGAACATGTGGAATTCCCGCCTGTGACATCGGTTGTTCTGTAACATATGTTATTGTGAACACACTTGCAAGCTCATTATTATGTCACCTTGTTGTTGTACATCAGCTGGTTGACACCAATCTTGCTCTTATAGTGATCAAGGTCAAATTGGATGTCCTGGTACATTTTCCACTCCTCATCAGAGAGAGGAGCCACGGCCTCCCTGATCCCTGGAATCAGGATCTTGCCGCTGGGGCTGATCAGCGTGTCTGGAAGGAAGTCCAATAAATACACATCTCACTGGTGTAACTTTTGAAATGCTTTTAAGTGTGCTTTTCTTTCCAGGGGTGGGGATACTCTCTCTTAGTTTAAGAATAGGCTTAAAATCTTTCTTTGTAAGAAAGCTTATAGTAAGGGCTAGTCCAGCCGTGAGTAATGCTCAATAAGTAATGCTAAATAATGCTGAATAGGTAATGCTAAATAGTAATGCTAAATAGGTTTACTTTGATGCACTTGTCTCTCATTTCACAGGTTTCCAGGAGAGGCGGCTTGATCTACTGCAGTCCTGCCAGTCACCTATCATTGTTATTTGCTTTTATTGTATTGTCAGTTATAACAACGGTGCTGCTAGCGCTACTGATATTATTAATATTAGATCTTTTGTGCATGTCACTCCCAACCCTTATATATTGCTATAACACACTTGCTTTCTATCTTCTTGTCTTTCTCTCTTGTTCTCTCTTTACATCCCGACCAGTCAAGGCAGAAGGCCGCTCACATGGAGCTTGGATCTGTGCCGTTTTTTTGCGCCAGTAAAAGGCAGTGTTCTCCTGTCATCGTTGTCAAATTCTTGCCGGTTGAATGTTGGGTGACTTGCTTTGTGTGGAAAGTGTCATGAGACAACTTTTTGGGTGTTTGGCACTATATAAATAAAATCTGACTTAGCTTTTCTGCTTTGTGCTTTTAGAGATATGGTGTTAAATGCTACATTGGTAAATGTATATGACCTTTTCTTTCATGAAAGAGGGAAAGTGGGTAATATTTCAGATTAATCATGTCTTCTAATACATAAAAAAACAACTGTTGAGAATAAATTATGGAATTTGTAAATTTGTAAATACATGAATATACTGAAAATAGACATTTTTTTCATAGAAATACATGAAATGACCAGCAACCCAGTATTAGGTCAGAAATAAAAGTCAGCTCCATATCATAGTCGTACTAGATGCTAAATCCCTGGTTCTAGAGCAACATAAGATGGAAGAAAACATTTATGTCTGACAGCAGACAAGCAAGATGGGAGTCCACTCACCGAGAATACCAATCAGGTCTGTCATTGGTTCGATCACAGCACCTCCATAAACACCAGAATGTAAGTCCTGCTTTGGCCCTTCAACCTGCAAACATATTTACAAGGGGAAATGACCATGAAGCTGCAAGAAGGAGCATCAGTTTAATTTAATGAATGGATGAAGGTTGTGTTTTTTATTTATTTCATTTATTTGTTTGGTTTAAATATATATAGACGGACGCAACCTCAGCGTAGAAGTAGCAGTTGCCTCGGGTGCCATAGGTGAGGGCAGGGCGACTGCTGAGCCAGCTGCAGTCCGAGATGACGATGTAGTCCACGTCTGTAAAGAAAGTGTCTCGCTGGGCCACAATCATGGCGTCCAGGCCATTGGAGCCGGTCTCTTCCATCCCCTCGATGAGGAATTTCACATTCACGGGCAGTTCCTTCATTAGACAAAAAACAACAAAAAATACATATATATATATATTCTGTATATAGGAGCGGCACGGTTCAATTCCAACAAGCGACAAGGGGACCTCTCTGTTTGGAGTTTGCATGTTCTCCTCGTGTCTGCGTGGGTTTCTTCCCACATTACAAAAACATGCAGCAGGTTAACTGGGAAAAATTGGGAAAATTGCCGTGAGTGAGTGAATGTTGTGTGTCTTTGTATGTGGCCCTGCGATTGACTGGCGACCAGTCCAGGGTGTTCCCCGCCTCTCGCCTGATGACAGCTTGGATAGGCTCCAGCATCCCCTGCGACCCTGAGTGCTGGATAAGCGGCATAAGATGTAATTATAAGAACGATGTGACTCCATTACATCTCATTTGCGGTAACACGGATAATCAAATTTTACCAAGACCCAACAACTTAATGCCAACTTAATGAGGTCACTGAATGTGTACATTTTTTGTTTTGTTTTGTTTTTTTTTCAAGACATAGCAGTAATCGTACTGCAAAGAATATCAGTTGAGCCGTAGCACCTGCCTTGTTTTACTTTACTTCCCGCATTCACTTTTGGGGAGCAAAGTTCAAACTCATCATCATAGACCTGATCATTAAATTTTATTTAAATTGAACAATGAATATCACTGCGTTAATGATTTGGGGAAAATGGTTTCCACTTCCAGCCAGGAATCAGCCTGCCTCTCGATTGGATGCACACCCTCTACTAGCTAAGTCACAGCCGGTAAAAACTAAAACACTGAAAAGTAAAACTCACCTAATCTCAATTAATATTTGAATTTCAAACATTTATCAATGCAATGAATCACCAGTTTTAATTCCATATTAATTATTTAATAATAACATTATTTTGCATTGCTTTTAGGTATATTTCGCCCCCTTTTCTACCACCAACCTGAAGTGGTTTGATACCCTCAATTATAATGATAATAAACCTCAAAAACAAGGTAAGACATACTACAACGATATAAAAAATATGCTATCATTCAAGAAAAATGTGTTGCACTTTTTTTTTAGTAGTTTTGCTCTGACACCTTGAATTGTTGAAGTCATATATTGTGGGTTTTTTGACTGCTTGCAAGATAAAGGTCTTATTGTTTGTTCTCAGTGCTGATATTATAGTTCTTTGATGTTTTTAACATGTAATAATCTACTCTATAAAAAAAAAAATGGAGAAGTAAAATAAAACATTATGATCGCAAGAAGCAAGAAGATCCCTGTTTTCGATTCCCACAGGGGGCCTATGTGTTGGATGGCATAGGTGTCAAACTCTGGCCAAATTTGGCCCGCACTGTAATTAGATTTGGCCCGAAAAGCCATACCAAATTACTATTAGAGCTGGCTGGCCGGTATAGTGCATGTACCACTAATTCTACAAATCCCAGAATTTTCAGCTGGTGTTTTGGCACAAAAATCACAACAGGACCCATAACCCCCGCCTCCGCTGTTGACAGTAGTCATAGTGACCTTATGCTAATATTGGTACCCTACTGCTTAGGCAGGAAACAGGATTTTGCATGTGTGCAATATTAAGTTATATATTGTATAGTGTTATGCTTGTTCCATATTTTGTTTTTAAGCAAAACTTGTTTGGTTACATTGTTATATCTGGAGGAAGATTTTTTTTCATAAATATCAATGTTGGCCTGTGACTGTCCCAGTTTTGAATTTTGGCCCACTGTGTGTTTGAGTTTGACACCCCTGTCCTATGGGTTCCCTGGTTTCCTCCATCAGTCCAAAAACATGTAATAGATTCATTGGAGACTCTAAATTGCCTAGATATGTGAATGAGAGGCTGAACTGTTGTATGTCACTGTATGTGGCCCTGTGATTGACAGGCGATCTATGCGGGGTGAACCCCACCTCTCGCCCAATTACAACCAGGATAGGCTCTAGCACACCTGCGACCCTGAGAGCAGGATAAGTGGTGTGAATGAATGAATTTTTCGTCATCCATGCAAGAGCCTTCCTCAGTTCTATGGACAGATTTTTCTGGCGTATAGCAGAATTGGAGACCCACATGTCTGAATGGCAGAGTGAATAGTTGCATGTCTCTAGACTTTAATTCCTCCTCCTTCAGCCGCAGGGAACCTTCAAATCTTTGTACTTAAGACCTTGAAACACCTTATAGCCTGACACTTTATAGTTTTATTTGTATTTCTTATTCCCCTCCTTTTTTTTTACTGTTTATACAATTTCCTACTATTATTTATTATTGTTACGTTTTACTTGAAACTCTGGCACAACAATTTCCTTCGAGATAAATAAAGTTGTTCTTATTCTTATTCTTATTCTTATTCTTATTCTTATTCTTATTCTTATTCTTATTCTTATTCTTATTCTTATTCTTATTCTTATTCTTATTCTTATTCTTATTCTTATTCTTATTCTTATTCTTATTCTTATTCTTATTCTTATTCTTATTCTTATTCTTATTCTTATTCTTATTCTTATTCTTATTCTATATGTGGCCCTGTGATTGGCCCAGCGTGAACCCTGCCTCTCGCCCAATGACAACTGGATGGATGGAGGAATGAAAACATTACAAAAGATGAAAACTTTCACTATGGCATGTTGACATACATGTCACTGATGCCATTAGGTTTCTATCTTTCTTCATTTCCTCTCTTTTAATTTTAATAAAGACTGAAAGATGTGCTAGTTTGAGGACAACATATTTCATTATATTCCCCTGTGAATGTTGAATTTCTTTCAGTATCTTCATTCATTCACTCATTCATTACCTACAGTATACCGCTTATCCCATGCTCATGGTCATCAAACAGTATCTCTCACCATATTCAGTGACTGAAAAGCCTCCACAGCATGGATCCATGCTAACACTGGAGCTTTGTTGTCCGATGCTCCTCGTCCGTACAGGTTGTCTGCAGGAGGTAAAAAGAAACCACTTTATTTGTTTAACCCAAATAAACAAATACTTCAGGACTTGTTCAGTTTCATTTGAGTAAAGACCAATTTAGTTTTGGTTAGCACAGGATGTCATTCACAGCAGCTTTAGCTTGAGAAAAGCCAGATAAACATTTGATCTCTTCTTTTTAATTTCAAATAAATGACTGCAAAAACAAAATTGTCGTATTACATTTTGTCACTTTAAAAGAAAGGATGACAATGGAGATGTTTTTCTGTTTCCTCAATAAGAGCAGGTTGTGCAAGTTGACTCACATGTCCAAATATCTAAAACAAACAAACATAGCTTAAAATAGCAGCTAGAACTCTTTTGAAAATAAATAAAATGCTTTAAACTATTATTGTAACATTTTAATAAAAACTTGTGCGTGAATCTGCAACTTGTAGGCACCTTTCTGTATCTCTACACTTAAAGAAAGTCAACTTCAAAAATTTAACCTTAACAAATGCAATGCATTGACACAGATCAAGACACAGGCAGCTGACCATCTGATTTCCAGCAGTCAAATACAATAAAATCTGATGTATTTTGCTTTATAAAGAATAATACAGTATATACGGCACACAAGGTTCTTATTTAAAGGATCGTTGTTGTTTATGCTGTTCATTTAAAATTTTTCTTCATATTTCATGGTAAAAGCCCTATCAAAAAAAAAAACAACAACAAGACACTGGTAAACACTGAGTGAAAAACAAACAAAGCTCTTACTATTGATTTCGGTCAGATTGTAAGGATCTGTTGCCCAGCCATCTTCCAGCTTTGCTGGCTGGACGTCCACATGACCGTAGACACACAATGTGTGTTTGTTGGAATCATTCCCAAACTGAGCTGTCACAACTTTGGGCAGCGCTATCGTCTGTCCATTGGGAAGCTGTTGCCACAGAGAGAGAGAGAGAGAGAGAGAGAGAGAACAGAGATTCTTTATCTTTCTCCTTTCTCTGTCATCCTGATAGCGAGTGTTTGTGTTGCAAGATACCAGGATGCAATAACAAAGGAATATCAATGAAGGAGTGCAACAGTGTAGAAGATAAGCGTATTTAAAAAGCTCCACTCACTGTTTTCATTGTTCACTTAGTTTATAAGCACTGCACTGTGTGTAGTTTTGAGTTGTTTTTTTTCCATTACCTTTGTGACAGTTAGTTTAGATCAAATACCTTATATGATCAATGAGTTTGGAAAACAGATGGCGGGCAGTCACTAAGAAGGCAGCTACTCCATGATCTATTCAGCTCCAATTGTTGCTGTCACCATCCTTGAGGAGTCTCTTTGAAATATCAGCTGACCGCTCGGGCAGTGATTAAACACGAAGCCCGGTGTAGCGGGACTTATGGCCGGCACGTAGGACAGGATAAGGAAGTCAATTTGGAGTTCCCTCACCTCTTTGCAATGGTCATCAATGAATGGCTCTAATGGTTTGAAATAGAATTCAGATTTTTTTTTTTTACATTGATGCAGATACTTTACTCAATCCATTAGGCAACTGACAGATCCATTCTTCAGCAACCATTTCACTTTATAGTGCCCTTCAGCAACCAATCGTCTTTGCAAACTTCTTCTTCGCAAGTGCGTCTGTTGTATAATATACACTATTTAGGAATATACACCACGTGGTGTGATGCAAACATCCATCTCTACACTGTCTCACAATAACACGACATGTTATTTACTGTATTTTTTTGTCAAAAAACAAAGTCACAATCATTTGTATAGAAACATCAGTTGAATACAAACTGTAGACCTGTACAACAGGTACAAAAAAAATCTTCAATATACAAGTTGGTACCAAAACCAGATATGGCTACATATCTTAGTCCAATCCAGCAATGGGGACAAACTGGCACCAGTCAATACTGCAACATTCAAACACATAAAAAGTAATTATGTGAATTCAATAATCACAACACTGCTACAGGACAATCGTTGTGTGGATTTTGAGTTGTCATGCTACATTTTCAGCCATTATTCTGATGCACTCACTAACTCAATAAGTATTACTGCGTTTTTAGTCATTCTCTGATTATTACTTAAGCTCTCCATAGACTCTCATTATTACGATTTGGAGATACCGAACTACTAAGTAGCCTTTGTGCTGTGTTAGTATATAGTCATGATAGAGGTTAAACCGTTGTTAAATCTGACTGGAGTATTTCATCAAGGAGGTCACTGGTTAAATTCCAACAGTGCACCTTCCTGTGTGGAGTTTGCATGTTCTCCCCATGTCTTTGTGGGTTTCCTCTGGGTTCCGTAGTTTCCTCCCACAGTCCAAATAAATGCAGAAGTTCATCGGAGACTAAATCGCCCAGATATGTGACTCAGAGGATGAATCAGTGTATGTCTCTTCATGTGGCCCTGTGATCTACCGTTCCTGCATGAACCCCGACTCTCGCCCAATTACAGCTGGGATAGGCTCTAGCACCCCCGCCACCCTGAATGCGAGATAAGTGAATGGTGTGAATGAATGAATAAATGAATGAATCTTTCACCACTTATCAAAAGAGCCTTTTTTCAGTTCTATTTCTTCTCCGAGGGGAGTCTCCAGCATATATCTGCAGGCATTGGTCTAGGTTGAGATGTTTGTATGCTATGTTAGTAAGAACTTTGCTTTATGTTTCATGTTTCATATTTGATGGAACTCATCTGAGTTGGAATCTGGGTTGGTACATGCTAATGTATTAATTGTGTAAAGCTCAGGGGTCGCTTGGGCTGAGGCTAGGGCTGAAGTCACCTGGCTTTGGTTTCTCATTGGGTGGTTTGCTGGGTGCAGATAGATTTTGGTATGCATGCTGATCTATCTCGGGGCAGATCTCAGCACACCATTATATGTAACCGCAAGGTTGCATTTATGACCCATTTCTCTTCTGTTTAGTGACGGTTTTCCCAGTTTTATAAAAAATGGCTTCTTTGTGTCTCCACATAGAAATCCGCATTGTCGCAATCGTATCAGTGGCAAAAATGCGACATTACTGTCTTCAAAAGAGAGGCTGTTGAGGTACAAGTGGATCAAAAAATCCTGACCTGAAGGGGTGGCTCTCCCATGTTGGGCCATCGATTTGCAGGAAAATTGTTTTGTCTCACCAATGTAAATGTCATTATAGTCCCCATTGCACTCCTACACCACCATGTCCATCTTCTCTCTGGGTGTTCTGTCCTTGGGGAGGACCAGTCTTTGCCTTCGGTTGTTGTGGGGCTTGAAACGTACAAGAATTAGGTGTTTGTCGAAAACCCCTCCATGTTTTTCACAAGTACCAGCAATGTAGGTTATGACAACGAGCTTGCATTTTTTTGCTTCTTCCCTGCGTCCCCTTTTTTGCCTCTGTTTTTGCTGTTTTGGAAAATGCTCAATTAGTGTAGCCACAAGATTTTAGGGCTTTCCTAACTTTGAACTTCTCTTTTCCGACCTCAGCAGTTGTCAGAATGTTCTTGGCCAAACAGTAGAGACTTCTAATGACCCATGGTTTGTGTTTATGGGGGTAAAGAGAATCAAACAACTATCGATTTATCGGTTTCCAGTAGACCTTTACACTCAAGCTTCTGTCCTGTTGAGCAGGTATTGACCAGTCCAGAAAAAGGTGATTTGTCACCAGTGATATTCCCAACCACGATGGAGTGTGATTTGAAACCTTCCATCTTTTGTTACTTGAAAGAAATAACAGTACCTCTTGTTTCTTGACATTTAAACTGGCGCGACAAAACAACTTCTTCACAAGCCGATGGCCCAATACAGGAGAGCTACCCCTTCCGGTCACTTACTTTTTAGGGCCTCTCTTTTGACAACCAGTGGACACCTGGTTTGAGAGAGGAGTCAAAAATGCCATCTTTGTCAAACTGGAGTGACCCTCACCAAAAAGAGGAGAGGGGATCTTAGACACAGCCTTTTGCTTACATACTACACATGCACCTTGTAAACCACCAGAAGAGAATTACTACCAAAACCAGACCCCAGCGAATCCCGTCCGATCCCCAGGCCGAGTGATCTGAGCAGTGTCTTTTCTTTAATGATCTACACAGGGACCAAAAGTAATTGAACAATTAACTCAGAAGGCTGCAAAAAAAAAAAAAAATAACAAGGCTGCATAGGGTCTTCCCTCGGTAACCTGTCATTAGTTAAGCAGATAAAAGATCTTGAGTTGATTGACAAGAAGTGGAATATCCTGCAAAGGCCGAGTCAATCACCAGACCTTAACCCAATCGTGCATGCATTTCACTTGCTCAAGACAAAGCTTAGGGCAGAAAGACCCACAAACAAGCAACAACTGAAGACGGCTGCGGTAAAGGCCTGGCAAAGCATCACAGAGGAAACCTGGCGTTTGGTGATGTCCATGGGTTCCGTATTTTGCAATCATTGCCTGCAAAGGATTCTCAACAAAATATTGAAAAGTAACATTTTACTTATGGTTATGTTTATTTGTCTAATTACTTTTGAGCCCCTGAAATGAGGAGCGTTTGTATAAAAATTGATACAATTTCTACATGTTTGAGCATATATTTTGGTTCAACACCTTGAATTAAACCTTAGTGTCTGCATTTCAGTTCAGTTGCAGTAGTTGCATTTAAAATCCAATGTGGTGGCACGCAGAGCCCAAATCATAAAGATTGTGTCACTGTCTGGGCCTAACTCTATGTCCTGAATGTTTGAGAACCTTCTTAGACGTGTTAGTGAACAAATTTTCTTATTGACATTCCAGCCACCCCTGTAGTTTACCACCCAGCGATTGTCCCTCTAGATGTACTGACTTCTTGTTCTCCAACGTCAACCATTTCGACTTGACCTCCCATCAGCCTCAGCTTCTGGGCTGCCAGCTCCATCATCCGGTGCAGCTCTGGTCTCTTCAAGACATTGCTGGAGTCGCTTTCAATGGCAACCCAGTCCCTCAGTGCCTGCCTCAGAAGAATGCATGCACACATGTACATGCACACACACACACACACACACACACACACACACACACAAAAATAGATTGTAAGACATAATAACCTAAAACTTCAGGGGAAATTTTGTTTTTCCAACAAGGACCTATTTGTTCGAATACTTTCAAGAACTAAAAGTATTGGAATTGTTGTTGTGTGCAGCAAGATTGCTGCACCTGCCATTCCAAACAGCAGTTATATAACACCAAAAGGCAATTGAGCCCATTTCCTAAAAGTACTTTTGTCAACAGACAGAGGCCCTGTGTGTGTCTCTGTAGAGACAACTTTGCAGTGTCTCGGCGTGTGTCCAGTTGAATCAAACTGGAGCGGTTTTGGAGGAAGACAATAAGAAAGGACTAAACTGTGTAAGAATTAACATGCAGTAATTAATAGATCAGCTTCAACTTTACAGGCTTACAAAAAAGCTCAAACAACTGTCACCCTGAAGTATTTACATACAATTGAAGCAATGTTGTACTTTTCTGTGATCATATTTTGTATAATGAATGGATTGTGGCAGCTATTTTAATACTTTCATCAAAAATATTATATTAATGAAAGCTGATACCTTCCATTCATACAAACATCTGACATTTTGGAAAATGTCTATCGGGACTGTTGAATTTGACTTATCAAAACTTTTAGCCTGACTAAAACCTATAAAATGTTAGCCTGATCATATTTCAAGGTGTTACAATAAAGTACACACAAGTGTTTTTTGTTTCCCCTAAACTTGTGCTTGATTTGATGTATTTTAGGTTTTTCTATCTGTTGTGTTGTGTCACCATTCTTAAAAGGGCTTGTGCCATCCTGCTAGTAACCGGTTGTAATACAATGAAATTGGAATTTAAAAGGCTTCTCTTTGTTTATTGGGATTCACTATCACACACCTTCTTCTGCCCAGGCAGAACACATCATGCATTGCCCCTCAGGAACAAATAAAGTTTCTCTTTATTGCCTGATGTATATCTCAGTTATTTGCAGAGATACAATTGATTAATTTGGGATACATCTGCCAGGTGGATATTTGTCCAAAGCACCCAAGCATTTGTTTTAATTGCATTTCTTAGAATTTAATGAAATCGTGTTGAATAAGACACCACCTCATGATTTTAAAGTTGCGCAGCTTTGTTTATGTTTAAACTGCAGTAATCTACAAATGCTGCACACAGCATGTTCCCCTTCTTAATTTCCATACCATGAAACAATGTGGCTGGTCAGTGCTGAGTAATCAATATAGACCATGATTTTCTTCGAGTTGAGGCCATGTTCAATTCATCAATCTAAACCACTTACAGTTTGAGATGGTGAATTCAAAAGGGGGTGGGGGGACTAAAGGACATGGCATAATGGTTGTTATAAATATATTATACCTCAACATAGTCTTCTTGGTGGCTGTCGACGTACTCGGCCAGCTGTGTGTACTGGAAAGCACCAATGCCAGAAAGGACCAGCAGGATGGGGGACAGGACCCGGAGAGTCACTGAGAAGAGAGTTTGTTTTTGGTCTCAGGCAATATAATAGTGGGAGACATAGATATGCTGGGGTGTCTTTTATTAATTTTTTCTTTAATTTATTTGCAACACCCACTCGACAGGTCACCTTAAATGATCTGGGCTCTGCGAGGTAAGAGAGCCTACTGCTTAATTTTTATGAAAATTTTATGATTGGTTTTATAGTTTTAATCAATTCAAAAAATCCTTACATGATAACAATAACAATAACTAAAGCTAATAAATGCACTTGTATAATGAAATATTGATATTTACTGGTGAGTATCAGGACCCTGAAACTTATCAAGGTCAGCCAAATCCTACAAAGATCAGCTTAGGTGTCTTCAAGATATTATTGGTGATTTTTAATTAAAACATAACTGATTTGTATTTTGGTGAATTTAGTCTAATCAGCCTCAAACCTCAGCAATTTCCTTAGAACATGTAATTCATCCATGAAAATCAAACGGAGCACGGTAGATCACACTCACTTGTAGATGTTGTTGTGGTAGAACTACGCTCAGCAGCTCGCCTGAAGTTCTGTCCTCCACTGCTGCTGCCGCCACTGCCTGTGTGTGAGCGCCCGCGTTTGCCTCTGTGTGTCTGAGCCTAAGGGTGCAGGAGTTGGTGTATCTGACAGCCACTCAGTCAGGCAGACTTTGAACCAGCGTCATTGATTGGATATTTATACACACACTCTCTCTGGTATCACACTCACTCCCTAACTTGGATCACACGGCAAAACATTTCCTGACACGCCGCCAAGACGGCGGACAAATTAATTTTTTTTTCTTGATGATAAGCTTAAGGCTTACTCTCAATCTATTGATCATGCTCCAAGACTTTACCCCGGGGGTGGTGAGGGGGTCAACGGGAAACAAAAGCGCGGCACGCTAAAATGAACACATTCCTCCGACTGTGTTTTGGAAATTTCTCAGCTAACCCAGGTTACACAGAGGTATAGCTTATATTCTTGTTTCCATATTAATTTCCTCAATTGGCATTGAGGTGAACTTAACCTGAAGCTAGTGATGAGCGTTCCTGGCTGACATGCAAGCATTTTCAGACGGTGACCCCCGTGCTGCCCTGAGAGCATTTAATCCAATCACCTCTTCATGATCATCGGGCAAATTGTCCTTCATAAATCCTTCCTGTCTGTTTCTGTGGCGCAGCGTGACACGGGACAGGAGTGCGGAGACATGAGGCATTTGTCGGTTTAAACTCAGCAAACTAACCTAATTGTGAAATAAAATGGGGGAAAACTGCCGGGAGTAAATTAATGAGAAAACAGGGAAGTACCTGAGTAACTCTGCCAGAAAGAATGAGAAATTATGCAAATTAGCCAGAAACCCCCTCATATCATAAAAATAACCAGTACTGAGATTCTTGTCTGCGAACTGAAATCAAACATTGAATAAAAGTAGATGAATATATGCTCTATATCAGTAGTTCTCAGACTTTTTACATTAAGTAAGGCCTCTTGGCTCTCCAAGTCCCACCATATTAAAATCAAAATACGTAGTAAGCGTAGTAAGCCTAATTATTCAGCTACATATACATATAGTTCAATTGGTCAATATAGTCCTAATAGGTATATTTATTTTTATTGCTGTCAGTCCATTTGAACATTATAAATACACAGTTTGATCATTATCGCTGTTCCTAAATATAAGAAAAACGATATCGTGCTTGAATAATGATTAAAAAAAAAATGTACTGCACCTAAAAGTTAAATAAAAACTGTACTTTGGCCACTGACCTCTGGCTGGCCTCTTACTGTACTGTCCATTTGTTGTATGTATATATTCTATATGGGTCTTAGAGTACGTAAGCTTAACTATACTTATTTTTCACATTTCTTTTTATTTCAATCTGTACAGTGTTTCTTTAAGAAATGTTCTATTTCAATATATAAAGTATGTTCCCTGTGCTCTGCCTTTTTACTGTGTGCAGCTGTACATTCTATTCTATTCTATTCTATTCTATTCTATTCTACTGGAGAAAGGCTCATCTGAATCTTCAAGTAAGAATCTATGCTGCAATTTAAATTCCTGAGTCCGTTTGAAAAAAAAAGGTTTTTGAAAACGTTCTCTCAAAGGCAAGTTAAGGACATGTTAATTGAATCATAAATTTGGCCCTGGATCATACATGTATTCCGGTTTGACAAGAAGATGTGTACTTGAGCAGTTTGTACTTGGTGTTCTCCCTCTGGCAACAGGCAGATTAGATGGTCAATTCAGAAACAGCCGACATACTAAACAAGCTGTATGAACTGGATGAAAAGGAAAGTGCAGCCTGTTTTCTTTTTGTCCCACACAAATTATGATGACCTGAGAGATGTGCAATTCTCCTGAAATAGCTAAAAAAAAACAACAAAAAACAATCCATGTCCTTAAAAAAAGATAAGCTAAAATGGTTTCATGCTTTTAATCTGGTGTCTGGGAAGAAGGCTGGATAGATTGTCTAATTAGTATTATGGTTTCTCAGTAATCCTTTAACACTGACTAAGAAGATCCACACAGTACTTTGTTCATTTAACGGACTACAGATGAAAGATGCCCCAGTTTTCCAATTTATTTTCTGTCACGGTGTCTGAATATAATTACACATTGCAAATCTAGTGCATGCATGCATACATTAAATTATGTTATTTTATAAACCCATATTTTTTTTCTACAGATACACATGACACAACTGCAAATTATTATTCGGTCTTACATAAAATCATCCCAAAATTATGGAAACCATTTTTAATTCTTGATGACAATGCAGGGATTCAAAAAAAAAGGATGACCAAAAAAAAAACAATTCTCTTTAAAAACTCAGTTACTTCAAAAAAAAACAAGTTTTTTGATCTCAGCTGGAGGGGCCATAGTGGCCCCTAGAGGTCAAGGGGTCAAAGAACATCCTGCACTGGCCCACTGAATCTGCTCTTGGTTCCACCAAACTTAGCTTTACATAGACTTTTTTTTTCAATTAGCAGCAGGAATATGGGAACAGTACTCACAGCTTGATTTGCTGTAATTTCTTCATTAAGGATGCTTGCAACTCTTTGCAATCTGATGTTTCTCACACTCTTATGAGTGATGGGTTCACACTAACTTGACCTGACAGTCTAAAAACCGAAAAAAGAAAAAGATGTTTATCTTTTAATTCCCATAGCATAATGGTTGTGTAAATTGATGCACGTGCTATGATCTTCTGGGTTCTGCACTTCCACTTCTAAATGAAAACTATTTGTATATCAGGCAGACAGATATGTGTGTTATTACGAAATGCTACTCTCAAAAACTGTAGACATGCATCCAAAACTTCTATAATGTTTCCATGTTGCCAATAACAGAGCGCTGGTACATTGCAATGATAATATCACCTCTTCTTTATTGTTAACATTACTGGGATCGTCTGACGAATATGAATTACAAATATTTATCCTCATTCCTAGTCACTGTAACATTGAGCAACTAATGTGCAAATATTGAGCAACGCTTCACAAAGGTTACTCAGCACAAGAATTTAAAAAAAATTGCAATATATATATATATATATATATATATATATATATATATATTGCATTTTATATATATATATATATTTGACCACTCCTGCAAATATTCTGCGGTGAAAATGTCCCATTTTCTAAATATTTGATCAAACTTTTTAAAAAGTTTTTTGCAATTAAAAAAGAAAGTTTACAAATAATTTTTTATCAACTACCTTTGCCCGAGCAATATGCCTGGTTAAAAACTTTAGGCTAGGTCAAAAGGATATTGACATACAAAGACAAACAACTATTTACTTACTCACTCATTTGGGGCAATTTTTCCAAATGTTTACCCAATTGTGAGACAAAGCGCTAACCACTACGCCACTGTTACTCCCCTAAAAATACTAGCAAAAACAAAAATAAACTTTGAAGAGTAAAAGTATAAAAAAAAAAAAACAGTTCTAAAAATGAATCCCAAATGTATCTGAGACCAATCACAGGGCCAGCTGTCCTCATGACCCTGTCTAGTCTGTGGGAGTCTCTGGCTGTGATGCTGCTCCCCAACCACATAGCTGCAAAAAAAGATGACACTTGAGACAACAGACTGATAAAAGATAATTTTGCTGCATGCATTAAATGATCTGAGCTTCCTGAGGAAGTTCAGTCTGCTCATTCCTTTCCTGACTCTGTGTTGGATCTCCAGTCCATTCTGTTGTCAATCACAACACTCGGGAATCTATCGTTCTCAACCATCCTCACCACTTCACCCCTGATCTGTAGAGGCGGTGCCTGCATGACCATCTTCCTCCTGAAGTCGATTCCGGTCTTGCCGGTCTTTCAACCTCAAGTGGTTCCGTTCAGTCCAGTCTACAAATCTGTCTACCAGCGTCTCATACTCCCCCTCATCTCCTCCTCGTATACACCCTACGACAACCGAGTCATACGAGAATTTCTGTAAGTGGCAGGACTCTGTGTTGCACTGGAAGTCGATGGCGTACAAGGCGAAGAGAAAAGGAGAAAGCACAGTACCCAGAGGAGCTCCAGTATCACGAACCACCACATCAGACAGAACACTGCCCCGACGGACAAACAGTGGCCTGCCCATCAGGTAGTCAGTAATCCAGGAGAGCCCCGAGCCGTTGACACACAGCATCCACAGCTTCTCACCCAACAGCAGTGGCTGAATGGTGTTTTAAGCACTAGAGAAAGCAAATACTGTGTTTCCCACAGGACCTAGTGGTACTTACTGGCTAAATTCAATCATACATCAATTATATCTAATTGACATGAGGAAACAAAAAGAGTCTTATTTTGTATAAGGTCAATTAATTGTAAGAGCAACAAGATGTGGAAAACAATGTATAATTTAAGAAGCAAAAAAAAGAATGGTAAGGGGAATACAATGTGTGTCTAGCTTAATGAATCTAAGGGAATATCATTCATAAATCGTTATATTTTTGGTTTTTGCATTTTTCCCTAAGTTTTAAAGATTTTTTTTATATATAATTCAAAATCATTCTTCAAGAAGGTAAATTGGGAGGACATTTTTGTATTGTTTTTGTGTGTGAAAAACCTGGCCAAACATTAAAAAAAAAAAAAAAAAAAAAAACATTGACAGACTTCACCTCTTTCGTTTCCTAAAAGTAAATCAAACGTAATGTCATCCGAAAGATATTGGTGAGGATGGAATTTTTTTTCCATCTGTAATCGATATTCTATATCCATTTTCGAATTTTAGCCCAAAAAACGTGTTTGCTTTTTCGCATGGATATAATATTTTGTCCGTGGTTTCAATGTGTGTCTAGCTTGATGAATCTAAGGGGATATCATTCATAGAACGTTATATTTTTGGTTTTTGCATTTTTCCCTAAGTTTTAAAGATTTTTTTTTTTATACAATTCAAAATCTTTCTTAAAGAAGGTAAATTGGGAGGACATTTTTGTATTCAGTTTTTGTGTGTGAAGAACCTGGCCAAACATTGAAAAAAAAAAACATTGACAGACTTCATCTCTTTCGTTCCCTAAAAGTAAGCCAAACGTGATGTCATCAGAGATATTGGTGATGATGGAATTTTTCCCATCCATAATCCATATTCTATATCCATTTTCGAATTTTAGCCCAAAAAATATGTACTTTTTCGCATGGAAACTATATTTTATCCGTGGTTTCAATGTTGTCTTCACCAAAAATATGATTTCTTTTTCCTCTGACTGTTGAGCCGACAGGCGCCATGTTGCTAGCGAGCCATCGTGACTCCGCCCCACATGACGCATTGACGTATTTCTTTACGTCGTTTTTCATTCTTCCTAAATGACTTTGATTATATTTTATAAACGATTATGTTAAATCGTGCTCAATATTTTTTTCGGGTACACGAAATTTCTTTTGATAATAAAAATAATATTTTGTTTTTTTTTTGTTTTTTTGCGCGGGAGGTTAAAGGTTACAAACAAAATGGCTGAACATGGCAGTCCCGCGATCACAAGGGTTTGAAAATCCTAACACGGAGACGAAAGCACGAGTGTTTTTACGCGGGCATCGAAAGTAACTTGACATGGAACTTCCGTTGCCTTCCGTGCACCGACCGTCAGTTATAGCTGACTTCCTTTCCTGGACGCGCTCGCTTCGGATGCAGTGAAAACGCCGACCCTTCGGGGGACGGGGAATTTAAGCCGGGACTCCCCGGTAAACCGGTGGCCTGACGCTCCCGGGACACCGCCGCTCTTATCGATACCGGTCAGGCTAAATAATCTGACTTTTTTTTTGCTTTGATTTTTTTATTATTTACCGAGTGTCGAAGGAACTCCGGCCACAACACCAAGAAACTAAGATGAACAGGAAGAAAGATAAAGGATTTGAGAGCCCGCGCCCCTTTAAATTATAAGTATTATGCATGAGGTTTCGTCTCGTTCTTGTTAGCATGAATCGAATGAAATTAATAACTCTTTAATAGATGTTTCAAGTTAATTCCAAGCTCATCGGCGATTTCATACATCTGATTTACAATAATGCTTTTCTTATTCTGCTTTTACGACCCATCAGGTTGTGTGCATCAACAACATCAACTTCCAGAGAAAATCTGTCATCGTGAGTATATTGTGGAGTACTTGGGAAATCCATACTTTTAGGAATGATGTGCTGGCTTCTGTTACTTTACTTATAAAGAACTAAAACTAATACAATAAAAGGTCTACAACACTTAAAATGTGCTTTGGATAGAATGGCAATAACTTTGTGTATTCAAAACAGGAAATAATGAGCTTTTAGTCAGAAAATGGTATTATCCTGACTGAGAGGTCAATGTTAAGTTCGTATGTGAAGTTACATGTCTCAGTGTGACAATGTTTTGATTAATGTTTTCTACGAATATGTTACTTTGTAATAAATACTTTGTAAGTCAATGACATTTGATTAAAGCTATTACAGGTCAGAGTCAATCAAATGCAATGCATATCTCACTTATTGATTAGCATAAATGATAGATATTATACCTCTTTCTTCAATTAACATCAGTCAATTCATTTCACTAGTTATGCATGTTTTCAGTGCATAGACACATAGGTATGTGAGAAGTCTAAGGTTGAATGATATGCAATACAAATATTTTGCCATTACATACACTGCAGCTCTGATCTGACGCCTTATTTATTATGTATTTATATTCTGCAGGTGGGCTATGTAATTATTCCTTTAAGATTATAAAAAGCTATCAATTATTTGAATCAAATATTGTGATGTATTAAACATAATCAAAACATTTAATCCCCTCATTAAGGCCATTTGGTGATATCTATTTTTTTAATTATTTTTATTCTTTTAATCATATAACAAACCCAGTTTTCATAAGAAATTCAATAAAACAGTCATATGCATGTCAAATAATGCGACCTCTTCCTCACCTATCTCCTGCAGGGCTTTGTTGAGCTTACCATATTCCCAACAGTGGTTAACCTGAACAGGATCAAGCTAAACAGCAAGCAATGCCGGATCTATAGGGTTCGAGTTAATGACCTTGAAGCCCCTTTCATTTACAACGATCCCACCCTGGAGGTGTGTCACCATGAGTCCAAGCAGTGAGTATATTGGTATATTGGGGCATTTTCAAGTTATTTGCGGAGATTTTCAGTTCAAATGTCGCCCAAAGCGAAAAAATAATCTGTGTGCCTATGAGTTACAATATATATGGAGTTTTATTTTTTTGGTGCCAAACACAGTAACCGCCTTGTGAAAGCATTGATGCCAGAAGCCTGGTAAGGAAGTTAGAAGAAGTCAGATTGAATTAGATCATTATTTTAAAACATTTTCAACTCTGACTTAGACTGAAACGGGTGGGTCAAAAGGGATGGGATAGGGTAGGAATGAAAACGCATATTGCCCTCTAGTATTTAATCCTGTCGATGTCTACTTTCAATATACAGGTTAAAAAGTTGTAGTAAGACTGAATGCTATGAATAACTACAAACAATTTCCCTAAATGATACCATATACTAAAATTGTTTTTAAATGCACATAGAGATACAGTAGCTGATCATCATTGTTGCCTATTTTATTGCTTTGCAGGAGGAACCTGAATTACTTTTCCAGTGCCTACACAGCAGCTGTGAGTGCTGTGGACCCTGATGCAGGACACGGGGAGCTTGTCATCAAGGTTCCCTCTGAACTCTGGAAACAAGGAGATGGTGAGAAACAAGTAAAAAAACAGTATCAGTGTTAAAAAAGTAAATTGAACTGGACATTTATAATTGACACATTATAAATGCCATTATTATTCTACAATTGCAACCCTATAGATATTGTAATTGTTTATAATTGTTCAAACAGTTATAATTGTTTGTATTTAAAGTTTGAAAGCCTTTCTTTCTGAAGTGAATGGGGATTCATTCAAGTCAATGATGTGATAGATCTTCAGTTTTGTTTCTCTTTCTCCAGATTTAAAGGTTTTAAAAGTTTACATTGAATTTTCCCTGGACCAGCCGGAAGGGGGCCTTCATTTTGTTGTGCCTGACGTGGAGGGCAGCATGGCTGACAGAGGAGCTCATGTGTACTCCTTTGGACACCACAACTCCACCAGGTGTCCACCAAACATCTTGTTCTTGCCTATCAGACTTTTGGATTAGAAAAGGTCTGTGATCTGTGACATAAGGTATAGTATGTAAACCAATGTGATATAATCCCCTCCCAGATTTTGGTTCCCCTGCGTCGACTCCTACTCAGAGCTCTGCACGTGGAAACTTGAGTTCACGGTGGATGCCTCCATGGTGGCAGTGTCCTGTGGCGACTTGGTCGAAACCATTTACACGCACGACATGAGGAAGAAGACATTCCACTACATCCTTCCCATCCCCACTGCTGCCCCTAACATCTCCCTGGCCGTGGGGCCCTTTGAAATCCTTGTGGACCCTTACATGCATGAGGTGAGTTTACTCTTCTGAGTTAGGCAGCGTGTGCGATGGTGCAAGACTTAAACCATCAAACCCAGTGTTTAGGCCAATTATAATAACTGTAACAACTAATAAATCGGCTGTTATGAAGAATTACATTTGTCATTTTTGGTAACAGAACCATCACAGCTCTTTTCATACAAAAGTGATGCAGAGTCAAGAAAATAGGCTTCTAACGATCACAATCATCCATACCTACCTTTTAGCTGACAGAATATTTATATATATCATGTTACGTAATTCTATATTGTAATTCTATATTCATATTTGGTAGTATCAATTATAAAATAATAATCTTACACACACACATATATATATATATGTGTGTGTGTATATAAACACTTTTTTAATTCTTGCAGAAATTGCATCTTTTATCGTTTGTGTTGGGCCACAGTTGTACTTTTTGCCAGTGACCACTAGATGTCCATAATCACTAAGAGGAACATCATTCATGAAGCGGATCAGACCAAATGTTAAATGTTTGTGTGGTAGAGTTTGTCTCTGTATTTGAGACCACTGTAAGGCTGGCGATTTTTGATTGTTTTGTATAATAGTGGCAAGCGTATCCTTTGGATTAGATTTGATGAAAGAGTTTTAGATTTTGATTGTCATGGCTGTTGTTAATATGTCCGCTTTCCTAACTGACTGATCAGCCTTGTCAAATAGTTAACATGATGAAACTATTTGCACTTTTCATGTCAGATTTTGTCAAGATCAAAATTTTCTCTTTACGCTTCGCATGTAGTGTAGATCTTGACCAAGTTCTTTAAAATAATTAGCAGAACCCAACGTTCCCCCTCGAGAAGGCCTTGGCGACAGCAGCAAGGAATGACAAGCTTTAATATTCATAAGAGAAATAACAGTGGTGGATCTCAGGCAGGACTGTTGTGGTAGGTCAGGCCATGCCCCCTGGGAATTTATGAATTGAGAAACTCAGAGATAGACGGAGAAGGTATGAGGTATTACTTGACAGGGTAGGAAGAGTGGGATGAATGAGGGAAGTGCATCATGGTATACCCCTTTTCAGAGTAAGCCTATGGCAGCATACTTACGGGTTAGACTAGGGCTAATGATAAGCTTTCTCAAAAAGAAAGCCTATTCTTATGCATCTACCATCTCAGACATTGTTTTTCCACTACTCTTCCAGGTGACTCACTTCTGCCTGCCACAGCTGTTACCACTGCTCAAACACTCCATGTCATACCTGCACGAGATTTTCGAGTTCTATGAGGAGATCCTGACCTGTCGTTACCCGTATTCCTGCTTCAAGACAGTATTCGTGGATGAGGCTTATGTACAAGTGTCCTCCTACGCATCAATGAGCATCTTCAGGTAGGCGTGTTAATCTGTCGTTTTGGTTAGTCAAGGGTTAATTATTGTATAATAAGAGACAGGTGTAATTAATTTTTGCAAATATTTTATTTGGAAAGCTTTTTGTCTGCTCCCAGTCGGGTCCTACATTCCGTGCATCCAATTTTGTCTTTCAGCACCAACCTTCTCCACAGCGCCATGATCATCGACCAGACGCCAGTGACGCGGCGCTGTCTGGCCCAGGCCTTGGCTCAGCAGTTTTTTGGTTGTTTCATCTCCAGAATGTCATGGTGAGACTTGCAACTTCGTGGTGTTTTGGAAGAAACTGGTCTTGCTAACTAACCGCATGTGAGATTTCTTTTTGAAGTAAATACAACGTTATTGTTATATTCTGTGTTTTGAGGATTTAACCAGAAATCAGCGCAATGTGATCTTTTCTCAAGCCAGTACAATTCATGTCAATATTATGGATGTTTTGACTTTTTATAAGTATTTTGAACATGACCTTCATTAAAGCAGGCGCAACTACCTGAGAAGGACATTTTGATAGTAGTCTTAGCTATTTACACAAGTCACCCTGACTGGTGTTTACCAGTTAGGGTTTAATAAGTTTAATAAGGTTTAATAAGTACATTAGACAGGTTTCTCCATGGGCTATGATGTTTGCAGATGACAATGTAATCTGTAGGGAAAGCAGGGAGCGGGTGTTGGTAAATCTAGAGAGATGAAGGTTTGCCCCGTAGAGGAATGAGGGTCAGCTGCACTACGACAGAATAAGTGTGTGAATGAGACTAATTGGGATCCAAGAGGAAAGGTGAGGTTACAGGTAGTGGAGATAAACAAGGTGGAAGATTTTAGGTACTCAGTGTCAACAGTCAAGAGAAATGGAGTTTGGAACTGCTGAGCAGGAGGCCTAGAGAAAGACTGAAGAGGAGATGTATGAATTGAGTGGAAGAATAGGTCAGAAAATAGGTTTGTAAAGAGGAAGTTTGCTAGTTGTGGACCCCTGAGGGGTCTAGCCAAGTTGTGGACCCCTGAGGGGTCTAGCCAAAGAAAGAAGAAGATTCAATTTTTTTCCGAATACCATGCCATTGACATAATTTGTTATTTCCTAAGGGCCGACGAGTGGGTGCTGAAGGGAATTTCAGGCTACATCTACGGCCTGTACCTGAAAAAGACATTTGGAGTCAATGAATACCGCCACTGGATCAAAGAGGTAACAGTAAATTTTCTAAAATGTGCAACAGCTCACAGATAAATCATCTTCACTTTTTGTCTTTGCCTCTCTGTCTGACATGTATAAAACATAATAATGTATAAAAGGTGGTTGTCCTTCCAGTATTATAATGTGCAAACAGACAGTGTGAATGAACAGTTGACAAACTACAACACAAGATGGCATCAATTTGTAGTGATGGCAAATAGCGTTGTTTAGGCTCTTCTGAATGTCACTCGCATTTAATATTAACCCAAAACTAATACTGACTCGCTAGTTTCAGATGCCTTTCAGCCGAACCCCTGTGGCAACTGTTTTTTCCCTCTTAATTCCGAATTCTTGTTTTAAATCATTCCAGATAATTTGTGGCAGAATTGCAACAATGCAGAGTACACCGAAAAATGTTTAATTGGGTATCAGTTTGACCTAAAAATGCATTTTTTTTGTAGGAAATTTAATGTGTTTCTGTTGTTTTCCAGGAGCTGGACAAGATCGTAGAATATGAATTAAAAATGGGAGGAGTTCTCTTGCACCCGACCTTCATTGGAGGCAAAGAGAAGGACAAGTAATCTGTTTCGTTTTAATATGAAAACCCATAAAAAAGGTGTAAATTGCACACGAATTAACTGAAGATGTTTGCCCCCCCCCCCACCTCCCCTTGAAAAATAAGAAAAGTTTATATATCCCAATTGTATGAATATTTACCAAGGGTTTTTTTTTCTGCTCCCCAGTCCAACTCCACACCTTCACTTCTCCATAAAACACCCGCACACATTATCCTGGGAGTATTACAAGATGTTCCAGTGTAAGGCACACCTGGTGATGAGGCTGATAGAGAACAGGATCAGCATGGAGTTCATGCTGCAGGTGACCCCCATATCACAAAGATTCAAGTTAAGCTTCGCGCCGACCTTTTTTATTCTTAACCCTCCCCCTGCCCTTTCGCTGCCTTGCAACCCAGGTTTTCAATAAGCTCCTGAGTCTGGCCAGCACGGCTTCCTCGCAGAAGTACCAGAGCCACATGTGGAGCCAGATGCTTCTGTCTACTCATGCATTCCTCAAATCAATCTCCAATGTGTCCGGCAAAGACATCGGCCCCCTCATCAAACAATGGGTGTATCCTTCCGGCCATATTTACAGCCACTGCAGTGGTCATGCGCAGTGTGAATGTCTTGAAGACACAACGATGTATTCTTCCCCAGTGTGAGATAGAAAACAGCCTTACATGTTGCATCACAATATGCATGCATGTAGACCAGGATTAGATCGTCTCACCAGGTATTAGATCGTCTGACCGCTGACTACTGATTTCAGAAACATGTATCGAATACGAGCATCGGGTGTGACCAGGAACAGATTTGGTCCAGGATAATCCATGGAATAGGATACAAAAACCCAAACAGAAAAGCCAATTTGTGACTGGGTTGACAGGATGAGCAGTATTTTGTACCTTCATTCAGTAGTCAAAATATGTACAATGCCTCAGATGTGCGATGATCTCAAACATTACACATCATCTACCATCTTATTTGAGTTAAAAAGCATTTTAATTTATTTTATGCAATTCTTGTATCAGTACCACTTCACTGGCCAAAATCTAGCTGGTTATTTCCGATTTTTTTCAGATTAAAATGTGGCATAGTAATGTCACTGACTGCAAGGTACTGGACAGCAGAGTAGTAAGGCACCACCTTATGATCTCTTTCAAGTTTCAGGACTCATTATTTTGAAGTGGCGATACTTCATATCAAGCGCACACTAATGTTATAAGGTACAAACTGTTCCTTTTTGTCAAAAGTTGTTGAAAAGAAAACGCATCTTTAAATCATCCCTGGAGTGAAGAGAGAACGGTGACAGCGATGCCGAGCCTTCAAGGACTCATGTGCCAAAGGTCTGGGAGCACTGTTACCAATTGCTATAATGAACTTGAGTGATAATGTTCTGGGTAACCCAGGAGCTCAGTTCGGATCAGCTACAAGTGTCAGCTGGAATGAAAGAAAAGGGGAAGAAGATGGTGGTTAGACCAGCAATGTTGTCATGTTTAGAGACTGGCATTGAGGAAAAGACAGGCGCAGAGCTGGAGGTAGCAGAGGTGAAGATGTTGAGGTTCTCTTTGACAGTGAGGAGGGGGGCTAGGGTCAGGAATAGGTTCATCAGAGGGACATCATATGTCACATGTTTGGAGGTTAAGGCAGACATGTACAGAGGAGGAATCGTGAATATTGGTAGAAAGATGCAGAGGTTGGAACTGCCAGCCAGGAGGTCTAGAGGAAGATCAAAGAGGAGGTTTATAGATGGGGTGACAAAGGACATGAAGCTGGGGCAACTCCTGAAGGAAGCACATGAAAGAAAAAGAAGGAGATTATAATGGTGTGTTTGGCTCTGCTGTAGTTTACAGTGGATACAAAACCGTTATTGAGTGCCGTAGAAGGGAGGATATAATTGCAGTGATGAGAGATCTGTTATTGTTAGTTAAAGGCCAAGAAGCGGTAAAATCATGTACACTTTGGGCCAGTTTATGGAAACTTATTCCCACACGCAGATGGAGAACGGACTTTAAAAAAAAATCATTAAAAAACAAAATGTATACATGACCTCAAAAGGTCATCTGGCAAACACTGTTGTTAAAATGACAGGAAAATATAAAAGCTATTCTGTGCGGCTGTGTGCCACCTCAACCCTTTTAATGAACTAGAAGCCCCCCTAGACAGCAGTAAGCTCAGCGGGAAACAGAATGTAAAGGTCACAGTGCATGTGCCGGCGCTTTACAATATTTATTTATTTATTTATTTATTTATTTATTTCCAGCCTTAACCTTTCACACCCAGAGACCAAAGTGCTGTGGTGAAATTCTTTGGCAGTTTCGCCTTCAACAGGAAGAGGAATGTGCTGGAGTTGGAGATCCGTCAAGACTACACCTCACCCGGAACGCAGAAATATGTGGTGGGTCTGTGGGCGGATAGAGAGAGATTGCATCGGAGTCGCGTCTCCAAAAGCGCAACTGAACAGTCAGTCTCAAAACACCGCACAGAAATGAAAATGAATGCATATGCTTTGATAAAATCCAATATCTTGACCTCTTCATAGGAACATAAAAACCTTACTACCTCTCAGTCCATCATCAATAATGATGAATGCTTAATACAAAAATTAAACGTCCACAAAACATGTATTTTCTGCTTAGATGGTTGGATGCACAACGTAGATGTAGTTTCGTAAGTGCATGTTCATTTGAATACAACAGTTTCACAACGTTTAGGTCTTTGATGATTTCAGATACTTTCAATTTTTGACAAATCAGTGCCAAAATTCAATCTTTAGCTATTTACTCACCACGCGAAGATTTGAGCTGTTGTGTATGTTTTGCCACAGGGTCCCATCAAAGTGACAGTGCAGGAGCTGGATGGCTCCTTCAATCACACGCTGCAGATTGAAGAGAACAGCCTTAAGCATGACATCCCCTGCCACTCCAAGAGCAGAAGGTTTATATGTGTTTTTACATATTTGCATTTATCACTTTGTCCCCAAATTTATGATATAGCTATGGTAGAATGTTAATATGTAAATCAGAAAAAAAAAACATAACATTCATATCCATAACAGCATGACCACCTTTTGACGGCGACTCAAATTTCTGATTTGGTTATGTAATTATAAGGGCTTATGGTGATTGTTGAATGCTAAGTGTGTGCGTGCGTGTGTGCGTGCGTGCGTGCGTGTGTGTGGTAGGTATATGCATGGACTTTTTGGATACAGCTTTAATTGATTTACTTTAGGGCACCAAATACAATGCCAGGTGTCAAATGGGAGGTCTAGTTATCTCACCACTGGATGGCACTGTTTTCATCTTGAATGGTGGAATTGACCAATCAACTGTCCGATTTGACAAATCCATATTTGGGAGATATCCGAAGGATGTTCCCCACCAGACTGCTCATTTCAGGGGTCGACAATCATTCACACGTTGGGGTAATTTAGAGTCTCCAATGAACCTGCAGCATGTTTTGGAATTTTGGGAGGAAACCCACACAGACACAAGGAGAATAGGCAAAACCCAACACAGAAAGGTGCCCTGTTGGAATCCAACCAACCATGGACCTTCTTGCTGTGAGGCAGAAGCACTAAGAACTGCATCACCACGCCACCCGATACTAATCATAGTTTGTTATTGTTTTTTTGTTGTTTTTTTTCCCCCCCAGAAACAAGAAAAAGAAGATCCCTCTAATGAATGGCGAGGAAGTTGACATGGATCTATCTGCTATGGAGTGAGAAAGCATTACCGCTATGTATCTCAATTTTTAATTCATTGCAAGGATGAAAATGAGTGTGTGCTCTGCCATCTCACCTGCAAGTGCCAGCGTGCATGCATTTTCAGTAAATGTCATGCAATATTGGAACAGCAGATGAACTGAGGTGGCTATAGATGCAGAAAAAAGTCCCCTCCTGGTTGGGAAGATGATTTTTATTTTAGCAAGACAAGGGGATGATGCATTTTGTTACCTTGTGGGAATATTTGGGCAGGATACACACAAGTTTTCAACTACAAATTTCTTCTTTCTCATATAATTATGACTGATCAAAAAAAAAAAGTTTTTCACTGCATCCACTCCACTCTGCACAGTGAACCAGATAATTTCTATATATTTATTCCGACTGGTCAGCTAACAGGTCCCCTTTTGTCCCTTCATGTAGTTTTTCCTCCTAGTTTTTGATACAAAACTTCCAATATTGATACTGCTGTTATTGCCAGTGAATAAACATCCTTCCTGTCCATTTCCTCTTTCCTCTGCAGTGCCGACTCCCCTCTCCTCTGGATCCGGATTGACCCGGACATGTCCATTTTGAGGAAGGTGGAGTTTGAGCAGGCCGACTTCATGTGGCAGTATCAGCTCCGCTACGAGAGGGACGTGGTCGCGCAGGTGGGTGGCACTCATCACATGCGTCTCCAGTTTTCCATTTGTCGGGTGACCGCATCAAACACTCTACGTCTGTCAGGAGGAGGCCATCTCGGCGCTTGAAAAGTTCCCGACTCCCGCGTCGAGGCTGGCCTTGACTGACATTTTGGAACAAGAGCAATGTTTCTACAAAGTGCGCATGCAGGCGTGCTTCTGCTTGGCCAAGGTACGTGTTGGCAAAATGTTTTTCCAGCCTGGTCATGTGCACATTATGGCCTTGGACCTGTGCTATTGTCTGCAACAGGGGATGCCCAAAGTTTTGTTGCAGGTGAGCTAATTTTCAAAATGATCCACCAACAATGAAAATTTGAAATTTATATTTATTTATTCATATACGGAGTATACTCTACATTTAAAACATATTTTGTTGCACGGCGTAATAGCAGGAACATGTATGCCAGAGTACAATTGTGTATATTTTTGGCCATTACCTTACTTTGATGATGTCTTGCGCTGAAAGAAATCTGCAAGGGTTACATAATCCAGACAGTTGCTGGTCGCCAGCCTCAAATGGTATTTGGATCGAGATCTCAGACTGGGTGTATTATATGTCAATCAAGTGCCAAATGCCACAGTGGGGATGGATGATACACTAACAGCTATTTTTTTTATGACATGTGATCTACCCACACTACTTGTACTGTAGTGTATTCTGTGGCTCACAATTAAATCGTTTTTTCGTTGTGCGGTCTCCTGTGCGCTGTAGAGCTCATGTTAAAAGGCAGGGCTCCGCCATCAACCCGCAGAGAATATGCGATCGACCTGTACCCAATCGCACCCCTGGTCTATGAGCTCTTAAACAGTTTACCCTCAATAGAAGACTTTTTGTGGTCATATGATTGGACGGGTAGCTCCAAAAAAAAGGCTCTTCTTGGATAAATGAAGTACTCATACGATGAATATAATTGGCAAGATGCACACTTCGTCAGCCATAAATCTTCATTATATTTGTGGCTTGCTTACCATTGTAAAATTGTATCTCATAAAGTATTTTAAAAACATATCTCTCCTGACAGAATGATTTTTAGAAAGGCAGATGGTCAAATGTGTCTGTTCTGGTGTTTGTGTGCTGGGAGTCTTTGTTGCTGCAGTACTTCAAGTGCTTTTATGCAGAGATCCTCATGGACAATGTTAATATGTTCAGCGGCAAATTGGTGGGGGGGGGGGTCTCAAATCTGCACCACATACTGCAGTCCTTGTGAGTAAAATGCTGGTTTCTGTTAAGTTTGTATGACTGTATGAAGACAGGTTTTCAAAGTGCCTGTGGATCTTCTGTTATACCTGAAAGGTCACATTGGTGTGAAGGGAAACGACAGTCCAGACCAGGTGTGATTGTGGTCATTTTTGTGCATCGATGTTGGGTTGATACAGTTCGATAAAGCAGTGGGAGTGGAAATTAGTGGGATTGCTGACATGAAGTCTATTCAGGTCCCCCAATCTGTAATTATTTTATTTTGTCCTGCGAAATAACTTGGTATTGTGATAGTAATAGACACTAAACTGAAAATATTTAATCCAAGATACCGTGTTACCCAACGCTTGACCATATCAGTGTATGGAACTTTACCACTAGATGTCATACAACAACCAAATGATCTCAGTTTGTTTGAGATCCGCCATTGGTTGTAAAGTGAAGGGCACACAGGAAAATCCTTAATCATGTACAGATATAATTGAAACTTCACTACCTTAAATGTAGTTAAGAGGTGACCGATGGAGAAGCAGCACACCATCCCTTCATCTCATCATTATTCTATGTGATCAGTGGAAAAAAAACTAATCAAAAGCATATTGTGAAAGACAGAAGATTAACAGAAGGAGAACTACACAGACATTCCTAGCTGGCGATGCCACCCACCGGTTTAACCCCTGTCGTGCCTCGACTCAGCCGAGCGAATAAACCCCCTCTCTGCGGCTGCTGCTGCTGCAAATCCCATATTCCCTGGATTTGGTGAGGTCCCAACTTACCCCCACCCTGCTGGATATCTGCCACTGGAGCTCCACCTGAACCAATATTTTCACAGCATGATAACAAGCGAAGGTTGAAATGGCAGCACTTCCCTTTCATGACGTTTTTTTGTGTTTTGGGCCGCAGAGCCCCCACTAGACTTTCCTTATGGCCTTATACACAGAGACACACACATGCACACACACTACCCAAACTAACCAAGAAGTGAAATATGACTAACTATAATCCGCAGGGGGGACATTATTATTGGCACCATTAATAAAACTTGCTTGTTGGTCGAAAATACACGGGGAAGGAGGAAGGAGCAGCCAAACCCTCCTGGCAGAAAATCTGGGAAAGAACAGTGAAAATACTCGCACATGTGGGCTACACTTACGAACGTGTGCATACACACGCGCAAAAAAACATAATTGGGCGCATACCTACCTTTATTTATCATAGCAAATGACAACATCCTGTGTTGGTGACACCGCTCCCCCCTCCCACATCACCTCACCCTCCCCAATTTCCTGTTCGGAAGACCATTTGAGCCACCGGTTTCTCATACCTGTAATCCTCATTCACACATTTTCCTTTTGGAATTGTAGTTCCATTGTCGCTGCAGAAGTTTCAGCTTGTCCAGAGGCCAAAACTGGTCAGGCATATTTTTTCCTTCTCTGTTAATTCTCTATATCACCAATAACCTGACGCCAGTCTAGCTCCAGCATTCGGCAGGAACAGCTTCACATTCGACACATTAAACCATTACGCTGCAGCCATGATAGGAATCGGAGGAAACCTAACACTCAGTTACCATCACGTGTCAGTGGCATTAAGTTAAAAGTTGTCCTTGCAGATCGCCAACGCCATGGTGAGCACGTGGCAGGGTCCACCAGCCATGAAGTCGCTTTTCACCAGAATGTTCTGCTGCAAAAGCTGTCCCAACATCGTAAAGACCAACAACTTCATCAACTTCCAGAGCTACTTTCTTCAAAAGGTATAAATTTGTAAGTTAATAGGAGCGGGAGAATGTGCAGACCTGATAATTCTAACCCCCTCCCACCTCCAACCTGGCTCCACAAGCTGGTACACATGAACAGATAATATTAAATATGCCTTATTTTTCTTAATAAGGGGGGTTTCAGGATATATCCAGAGAAAATAATGAAACCGTCAAAACCTATCCCTCTCAGTGAGAGTAAGTAGGGGTAGAGGGTTGGTGGGGTGGGCGGACAAAAAAACGTGCCTTGAAATTGAACATGTTCTTCCGTGGTCCGAGTTTCATTGCCTGCCAACTTTTGTGAAAATAGGCCCAGGTTTTTTATTTGGCTTAAGAGACTATCAATCATGCGTTTTGAGATCATGCATATCTAATTATAACTATTCTTGTTTCTGATCCAGAACACAGTAAAAAAAAAAAATCAAACAGGTCTTCGGCTAAAGAGCAACCCCTTGTAATGTATCCATGGAAACATTGACTGACAAAGATAACAGATAACCAAGGAACTGGTTACGTAACCTTTTTTTTTTTTTTTTTTGCATCCGCTTGTACAAATGTTAAGAGATTTGATGCTGTTTATTTCAGAAAACGGTGCGAATAAACAACTTCTCAAAAAAATGAAGGGGTGTACTAGTCACAGTGGCTACAGTGGACTTAATGCAGTTTAAAAAAAATATGTGACTCCATCTGTCTTGCATGTTACTACTGTAGTTTAATTTCCGTGTTCCACACCAGACCATGCCTGTGGCCATGGCGTTACTCCGAGACGTCCAGAATCTCTGCCCCAAAGATGTCCTCAACTTCATACTGGATCTCATCAAGTACAATGACAACAGAAAAAACAAGGTAGTTAAATCAGGCACCCAGTGTATATTCAGCAGTATAAGGAGTAAAAATGATCAAACTAAATCATGCATAATCACTAAATGAAAAAAGTTCTTCCTTTGTTTTGGTTTTTAAGTTTTCAGACAACTACTACCGCGCAGATCTGATCGAGGCGCTCACCAACTCCCTGACTCCTGCCATAAGTATTAACAACGAGGTACGCACCGTGGACAACTTGAGCGCTGATGTGCGGCTCATCCTGGAGGAGATCACACGCTTCTTGAACATGGAGAAATTGCTGCCCAGCTTCAGGAACACCATCACTGTCAGGTATGAGAGCTAGGCGTTCAATTCCAGTGTTTTTATTTTGTTTTTGTTTTTTTTTTTAGTCAAGTTCGCTGGAGGTGTGGGCAGGGGGAGCCTGAGGGGTGTCTGAAATATGCCGGCAAGAATATGATTGTTTTCGCGCACTCACCCACATTTTCATGAAATCTTTCCCTCCCCAGTTGTCTGAAAGCCATTCGCCAGCTTCAGAAGAACGGTCACATTCCCAGTGACCCGTCGCTCTTCAAATCCTACGCAGAGTACGGACACTTTGTTGATGTTCGCATAGCCGCCCTGGACGCTCTGGTGGACTACACGAGAGGCACGTATGACTCTAGAGCACACTGAATCACATCATGCCGACTGAAACGAGATTCCATTATCTTGCTTTATTGATATTTAAAGCTTGAGACAGATAATTAGCATATAGATGGTAAACGGTCCCACTTGTATAGTCTCATAATCATCTCGCGGTTCCAAAGTGCTTTACACTGGATCACATTGACCCATTCACGCACACACTCTCACACCGATAGCAGCAGTGCTGCCATGGAAGGCTCTAGCTAGGCCATTGGGAGCAGTTGGGGGTTTGGTGTCTTGCCCGAGGACACTTCGACATTAAAACAGGAAGAGCCAGGGATTAAACTGCCAATCTTCCGATTGGAGGGATACCCGCACCAACAACTGAACTGCAAGTGTCCTATCTCGGTTATTTGTATATATAATTTATAGAATGACATATATCAATCTATCCATCCATCCATCCATTATTGACCGCTGAAACTATACTATCCTTTAGAGGGGGATGCTGGAGCCTATCCCAGCTGCCATCGAGCAAGAGGCGGGGTACATTCTAGACTGGTCATCAGTCAATCGCTGGGCCACATTTTATATAATGGAATATAATCTTAAAATTATATGAAGTATGATTTTATGAATAAAGATTTATATATCTTTCAAATGCTTTTTACCTGCGATGTGTCAACAAACAAAGCAGCTGGTTGGGGATTCATAAAGAGACATGTGTGTTTTGCTGCTCTCATCTGTTTGTGTGTGTCGAAGACAGATTATAAGACTGAAATAAACAAAATTCTGAAGTTTAAGATTATGGATATAAATCAATTCATCAAACAAACTTACATTTGCTTTTTTCTCGTGGTAAATACAGCAGAAACCTTGACTTACGAGTTTACTGGTTATTTGTTTGTATAATTACAATGCTATTAATCTGTCCCAGCCAAAAAGAAAAGTTACCAATTTTTTTCTTTTTTCTTTTTTTTTTATCATAATTTTTTTTTTATGTGGCTTAAGATAAGTGGGGGGAGTTTTTCATTTTTTATTTGGTGCTCTATCACTTAATTTACTTGCAGCACATTTAATGCCATAATGTATTGTTAAATTTAACTTTCACACTATGCTATGCTTTTTTGCCAAACTAAATTTAGAGATGGAGTGAATGTCGTTTCAAAATTTTTTTGAATGCTACTGCAGGGACAGCGGTAGCCATGTCGGTGTCAAATGCTCATCCCACTCAGTTGTAACTCAGATCTCGGCTCATTACACAGAAGATCAATTCAGCAACAGCTTTTATATTGAAAAAGTTTGGGCTCTAGTGAGTCAATTTTCCACTGTATTGTATGTGATTTAAAATGTGATTAAATGGCTTAATTTTTTTTCAATCAAGTTCCACCCCTTACAAGACCTAACCTTATTCAGAGAAACCTCTTTGTTTCTTGGTAAAGGGATTAGCGAGGACATTTCCTGGAACTCTTTTTCTATACAGAATGCAAATTGGTTGTGTTTCCAGACACAGTATAGTATTTCATTTTAGCATAGTCTTTCTTGAAATTGTCATCTTCTCATCACATTGAAATCTTTAATCTGGTTTAACACAAAAGGTATCCGGCCTAGAAACATACTAATGCTGATTAAATATTTCTGCTATCCATCCGTCTTCTACCCAAATACATATATAGCCTCAAATATAGCCTCATAATCCCATCACATGTTATGTGACGTGTTTGACTTGACTACTTATAAAGAAAACTCTTACGCTAAGTTTCAAAGGTTTCAGATATTAGAAAGCACAATCAATCTAGCTCCGTATTCCTTTTTTCAGCATTATGACCTTTTGGCCGTCACCAAATGGTCAAGATCAGCTTTCTTGGTCACAGACAAATGTCCTGTCATAACCTTTAAAAAAAAATCCTAATATGGGTTATATGTATTATTTGTCACATATTTTGTTTTATGTCCACATGTGAAAGTTGTACCTTGAGAACCTTCATGTGCTCAGTGGTTCTCTCTTTTTTCCACAATATAACTCTGTAGTTGAGAGGAGCTCAGCGGAGTTGCAGTGGCTTCTCAACATGGTTCAGGGTGACCCAGTTCACTACATCAGGTCAGTGAGCACGCGCGCACACACACATGCACAGGCACACCCAATGACTGACACTTTTCGACCGTGTTTTTTTTGTCCCAAACAGACACAAGGTCCTGGGCATGCTGTGTAAAAACCCGCCATTCACCAAGACAGCAGATTCAAGTCTGTGTAATGAGGCGCTGGTTGACCAACTCTGGAAGCTCATGAACTCGGGTAGGCAAATGCACACAAAGAATAAAATATCGCCTAAGCAGTGTTACTTGTGCCATTTCCTGCACTTGTAGACCACAACACAAATTCTTTTGTTCATTGTAATGAAACCCCAATTGTCTCTCACGTTGTACACTCAATTTATATGTTGTGAAAGTCTTCCAGAAGACTGGACCTTGTATTGTCACCTCCATCACTATCCAGTCCAGTCAGAATTTATTTATATACCAACCAGTATTAGAAGGTTACAAATTCATTAATTGTCTATAGTCAGATTTTATTTTTACTGTGGCAAATCACAACAAATTTGTTTGACGCTTACAATTAGAGCGGGTCTGGATCACACTCTTGATTGACAGAAACCCAACATACCACCCATGAGCAATGACTTGGCAACAACGCCAAGGAAAAACTGCCTTGTGCAGAAACCTCTGACAGATCACAGCTTAGTGGAGGTAGCCTTCTGTCTTGACTGGATTGGGAAGAAAGAGAGAATGAGGGAGGTTGAAAGCAAGAGTGTGAAAGTGACAGGGAGTGGTATGAGTTGGGAGGGGCAGGCCGAAAAATCTCAAAAATAATAGTAGTAGCACTAGCAGCCACATAGTCCTAGCGGCATGATGCAATAATAGCTTTAAAGTTTTCAAAACACCCAGCAGGGCCACCGCAGTAGATCAAGCTACTTCCCCGAGACTCAGGAGAAGACAGAAGATTACAATCATGCATTGATGGAGAGACATGTTTGCAGTTAGGACGGGAAGAGTGGGAGGAATGAGAGAAGTGCATTTATGGTATAGGTGTGAATGGGAATTATCTGAGTTCATTTTATAAAAAAAAAAAAAAAAAAACAGTCTAGAACTGTGTCGTCAGTTGTTTTTAGTTGCTTTTAAAGTCAAAACTCAGACAAATAAAAACTTTCGAATATTTTACCGTAGATTACCTGTAGGCCTATGGAGTAGGCAAGAATTCAAAACACTTGACAATATGGTAAACCAGAGAATCACAAGGAAACTGTAATTCCATTAGTATAATACATTTTTTGTCCTGTCCCGGCACAGGCAGCATTTCCTGACGCATTTCTTCTTCTCCTCGAGTTTCTGGAAAATGTCCCAGTGGAATAAATCAAATGCACCGATTCCCATAGCTAACCGCAGTGTCTTGGAAGATATACATGTGTACTGACGCACTGCTGAGCGAAATCTCCAGTCGTTAGCTCAAAAGCTAACTTGAACAAAAGAAAATGAAACACAACTGCTTACTCGCCGACTGGTTTTAACCGGGACATTTTGCAACAAACGAAGACTTTAAATGTGTGCTACATGTTTGGAAGGCCTGGGTTCACCAGGCTCTCCGAGGGGATGGGGGGGGGAGTAGGGCAAGAGCCCTGAGGAAGAGCGGGAAACCCTGGCCAAGGCTCCGTACAATACGGACAGTTCCCAAACAATTCGGAATGAGTTAAAAGGATTTTTTAAGCAGTAGTTTTCAACACAGCAAATTGCTAATGGATCTATTTTAAGACCCAGAGTGGAGCTGGGACTGGTTCTGAATGAGGGCATTATAGCACCCCACCAGCACATATGCCAGCACATATCCCAACGCACTGCATAGGAATTTCACTGTACAGAGAAACTTGTTTCTACACTGTACATGTGACAGTAAGCACTTTGAATCTTATAGCAGGCAGCTGCTCTCCCATCTTCCTGATTCTGCATACCCCCACTGAATCTTTTAGTGGTAGGCAGCACCGGAACGTAAGGGCTCACTTTCACCCCTTGTTACGAGTATCTTGGAGTCACAAGCGGGATGGGATGGACAGCAAACTTCACATGCGTGAATGCAGCACCAGCAGTGATGCAAAGACAGTTATCGGTCACATTGGAGAAGAAGGTGTTCCAGGTACATCCACATGGCGTGAGACCCCCCCCATCAATCAACCCAGAACATTCGAGAAGTATTACACATGCGAGAATTATTACACATCCCAGCCAGGAACCCCTTCCACGCTAACCATTTCATGGTGAACTGTTGGCATTACCTCAGTAACACCGCTGGAATCATGATGAGACTCATCATTAAGGGCTACGTTTCTGGTGCAGTGCCTGTACGCGGCTGTGTTTTTTCCCATTACATTCTAAGGTTTCATTACCTTCCTGGGGGTCCCATGCGTCTCAGACCATTATCATGTGCCAGTCCAAACACACAGCCCCCCACACACACAAACCAAACACTCATTCCAAGTACGCCTTCAATGTTTCATGTTCCTGAAGGCCACCGAGCTCTGGCTGCAGTTTTATTTCATTTATTGATTTATAAGTGCAGCGGATGAACAGCACTAGCGGCTGGTCATTATTTCTCAGTTTATTTTCGGGTCAGTCAGTGCGGGTGACGGCTCAGCCATCGGCCAGCACTGCCAGTTGAAACAGGCGTCTAACCAGAGCATGTTCACTTGAAATACTACATCATGAAAATATGTTTAGTTGTTTTATTCCCTTCCCCTCACAACCCACAGCACCCCCAATGTGTTAAAAACACACACACTTGTGCAGGATGATGTTTCATCGACTGAAGGTCAGTGCTGTAAGAACACAAACTCTGAGCCTCTTTCTGCTGTTGGAACGTTTATTAAGCTGCTCCGAAAGCCACAGGCCACCCCCAACCCCTCCTTCCAGCCGGCGCCTGCGTCTTTGTGTTGTCTAATTTCGGCACTATTGTGTTAAATTCATTCTAACTCTCAGCTCATAAATCTGCATTTATTTGTGCTGGACTGGTCTTTTTGAGAGAGAGAAATAAAAAAAGTGCGGTTTCAAGAACGTGCCGCCTGGGGTGAGCACATTCCCCCCCATTGTGTTTTCTTCTCCTTCATTTTTCTACCTTTGTTCCCTTCTCCACTCGCTACATCATGCTCTTAGGCCCCATTTATTTTTGTACCTGGCCCTACTTTATACTAATAATTAGTACAATTCGTTCAAGGCAAGACATTTTTAGAAGGCCTCTTGGAAATATAGAGGTGGAAAGACACCTGGCTGGTCACTGGATGGTGGCAGAAACTGTCATCTGGGCAGGTGAGCGTCAGAGGCAGTTCAGTGAGTTGTCCTCAACTTGCAGTGTTTCGACCTCACAGCAGCAAGAAAATACAATTTTGATTCAAAGCAGAGCAACATGAAATTCAGATATCGCAGGCAAACTTGTTTTGGAGTGCATCAAAAGTGTCCACCATTCTGCAACATTTCTCGGGGAGAGGTGGTTTCGCTCTGGTTCAAGCACACACTCTTCTGTACCCCATGCTATGTTTATGTCCGCGCTTTCACTTTTTTATTTTCACTGCGTCGTGCACTTTTTTGTGACTTTTTAGCCTTCAATATGGCCCCCAAACATAAAGCTAGGAAACCCATTATATTACAAGTGGAATTAAAGGTTATTAAAAGGGGGAAAAAAGGGAGAAAAGCCAACAATCATTGGCGAAGAATTGAACTTAATTCGAATCCCAGTCAGGACTATTACTAATGATAGTGTTTGCATCCCTGAGGATGTGGAAGGATTGGCTCCCATGAAATTGACTTACAAATTGCATTGGAGATTGTTCACGTTTGTTTTTTCATTAGTTTAATTTTTGTCATTTTTCTATGCTATAATTATGTTCCCCCTTTCATTTCCCTACAGTCTAGTTCTGTTTCTTGACATATGTATGACTTTGGGATGTTTTAGGCTAGGTATGCGACTTAGGCTATGGTACTTCCAATTTGCATCAAATCCCCTCAAATGAGACCTTGGGAACGAATCCATGATGTAACTCGAGCCCTCCCCCCATCACTCTCTGGCTTTCTGTCTCTTTGTACCCCACCCGGTTGAGGCAGAAGGATGCCTGCATTGAGCTGGTATCTGCTGTACATGATTTGGCGCTATAAAATAAAAATGTGACTATAGACAATGAATGAATGAATGACTTTGCCGGGTGTTCCTCCAGGCACTTCGCATGACTGGCGGCTGCGCTGTGATGCCATGAATCTCTACAACGTCTTGTTTGGCCTGACCCGTCCCTCCTGCCTGCCCCTACCGGAGCTCGGCCTGGTGTTGAACCTGAAGGAGAAGAAAGCTGTCTTGAACCCCACCATCAAGCCTGAGCTGGGTGTCGGCGCAGTCATCGACACACCCGCCAGCATTGGCATTCATGGTGTCGGCATGAGTTACGCCACTGTAAGTATGGCCAAAAACCTGTTTGGGTATATCATGAACTGTAAAGGGAAGAAAGAGATCAAGAATCAACCACCTTTATTTACAAAAAAAGACCTGGTGCCCTAGGTTAAATTTTATACACCCCCTTTATCAGCGATCAACACACTTATAAAAGAAATCAAATAGTATTGTTTTTACCATTTTCTTTAATGTACAAGATAACATTTCACCCAATTTACATGCTCAACAAATGACATAGATACAAAAAAAATCTAAAAAAACCATCATAATTAACAATATCACAAAATAGAAATTGTGTAAATAAATCAATTGATAATAATAATAAATCAATAAAATAATAAAAATGTGAAGCCGTGGATTTTTCCAGATCCAAAAGTCATCCATCTGATGCAGAAACAGAAAACACTGTGCTCTTCTGATGAGTCTGAGTTTCTTTTTATTATTGTTTTTTAAATTGGAGGAAAGGACCACCCAGATTTTTACCAGCAAAAAGAACTTTAAAAAACCCACATCTGTAAGGGGGTGGGCGACAGTGCCCATTGTGAGGACAACTTGCACGCCTGGGAAATCAACATTAAAGATAAATATTAGATTAGATTAGATTTAACTTTGTCATTGGACATGTAAGGATACAGAGTAACATGCAGAGTAATACAGAGTAAAATGCAGTTAGCATCTAATCAGAAGTGTAAAAAGCAGAAGTGCATATGTACAGAATCTGCAGTATTTACGGATAAATGCATTTTTTTTTTTTCAATTTACTTATTTATTTATTTTACAGCTAGTGCAAGTAGGGGTGGATACAATAAGAGCAGAAAATGTACAGCTAGTGCAAGTAAGGTGGATAATTGTTATGTGCAGATTATGCACCAATACATAGTGATTTAGTATGATTAACAGATACCAATACACACATTGAACTATAAATATACAGAGGTCTTATACTGTAACTATAGAAAGAATAATGTGGAGAGGTTACATGAACAATTATACAGAATATTACAGAATATACAAGTATAAATAGTATAACCAGATGAGCAGCTGCCAGGGAAGGAGTTGGAAGTGGAAGAATCTGTTTGATGGATGAGAGGAGTCACTGAGAATGCTGCATGTCTGGCACAGGCTTCTCTTCTTATAGACATCCTCTATAGCAGGATGTTGAGTGTTTGTGATGCTTTGGGTGGTCTTCACTACCCTCTGTAGCGCCTTGCAATCAGCAACAGAGCAATTCCTATACCAAACTGTCACATAGTTGGTCAGGATACTCTCTATCATAAAGCAGTAGAAGTTACCTAGGATATCAGCAGATACATCGTTCTTTTTCATTGTCCTGAGAAACAAGAGACGCTGATGGGCCTTCTTAATCAAATTGGAGGTGTTAGTTGTCCAGGACAGGTTCTCAGAGATGTGGGTCCCCAGGAATTTGAAGATTGAGACTTGTTCCACCTCTACGCCATTGATGTGGAGGGGGAAATGAGTGTCTCCTTTCTCCACTCTGAAGTCTACAATGATCTCTTTGGTTTTACTGGTGTTTAGGAGTAGGTTGTTGTTGGCACACCACGCAGCTGTGATTTACCTCTACCCTGTATTCAGACTCATCATTGTCACTAATTAGTCCAATCACTGTTGTGTCGTCTGCAAACTTTATGATGGAGTTGGATCCAAACATAGGTGAAGGGGCTCATCACACATCCCTTGGGAGTGTCCGTACTGAGTGTGATGGAGATGAATGTGTTGCAGTCTGACCTGACATGTTGGGGTCTGTTGGTGAGAAAGTCCATGATCCATTTACAGGGGGTATTGATTCCTAGATCCACAAGTTTTGTGATTAACTCGGGGGGGGGGGGGGGATGACTGTGCTGAATGCTGAGCTGAAGTCAACAAACAGCAATCTAGCATAAGTGTTCTTGTTATCCAGTTGTGAGTGTACACAATGCTGCTCTGTGGATACAGCATCCCTCTGTAAGGAAATTGGTGTGGGTCAAGTGTGGTTGGCAGACATTCCTTGAGGTGTGCCAGGACCAGTCGCTCAAAGCACTTCATCACTATGGGAGTTTGTGCCACTGGGCGGTAGTCATTCAGGCACTTTGGAGAGGACTGTTTTGGCACTGGCACTATAGAGGTGGTTTTGAAGCATGCCGGTACTTCTGCTTGGGTCAGAGAGAGGTTGAAGAGGTCTGTAAAGACCTCCTGAAACCTACTCAGTGCAAGCTCTGAGCACATGTCCAGGTATGCCATCAGGGACAGCAGCCTTGCGTGCGTTGATACAGCTCAGTGCATTATGTGCATCTGTGTTTGACAATGAGTAGCTGGTGGTCATCAGAGGGCTTGATCTTGATAGCCCTCTGCTTATTGTCCCTATCGAAATGAGCATCAACTCATTCAGCTCGTTGAGGAAGGACACATCCATGGTTGTTAATGAGGTGTTGCCGCTCTTGTAATCTGAGATGGTCTGGGTGCCCTCCCACGTACGTCGGGGGTCAGAGTTGACAAAGTGTTACTCCACCTTCAGCTTGTGTTTGGGCCTTCTTGATGGCCCTATTTGGATCTGCCTTGGATCTGTTGTAGGGCACTGCATTAACTGATCTGAACACCTTGTTAGGTGACTTCAGCAGGAGCCGCACTTCCCCATTCATCCATGACTTCTGACTGTGATATGTGGTGGTCTGTTTCTTTGTTGTGACGCTGTCAGTTGTGGTGTTTATATGTTCCACTACTGATTGGCTGTAAGAGTCAATGTCAATGTGAGAGCCACAGGTACCCTTAGAGGCAAAGATACTCCTTTCTTTGTCTTCAAACCTGTCCTGGAGTAGAGAATCTACCCCTATTGGCCATACCTTAATTGTCTTCACAGTTGGTTTCACACCGTTAATGAGTGGTGAGATACACAGAAAGGTGATCAGACTGACCCAGATGAGGGAGGGGTGTTGCCTTGTAGGCTCCAGGGATGTTGGTGTAGACATGGTCAAGGGTTTCATCCCCGAGGGTGTGGCAGGAGACATGTTGGTGGAATTTAGGAAATACTGTCCTTAGGTTGGAGTGGTTGAAGTTGCCTGCTACAATAAATGCAGCCTCTGGGTTTGCAGTTTGTTGTTTGCTGATAACTGTGCGAAGTTCGCCCATAGCAAGCTTGGCGTCCGCATCCGGTGGTATATAAGCAGCTGTTATTATTGTGGAAGTAAACTCCCTCAGCAGATAAAATGGTCTACATTTAACCATGAGGAATTCTAGGTCCGCTGAGCTGTGTCTAGCAACAGTGACAGACCTCATGTACCACCTTGTTGACATAAATACACAAACCTCCACCCCATGTCTTACCGGAGTTGCCTGCTGTTCTATCCGCTCTCCTCGCGTGTTCATTACAGCCATTTCAATCCCTTTTGCAAAATATATCACAATCTGTTCCTCTGCGTTCCTATCCTGTATACCACATATACCCGTCACTTCTTCAACCCCTCTATTGCCTGTACCAACATGCCCATTGACGTCTGCACCAATTACCACTCTCTCATCTCTGGGGATATTCTGCATCACCTTATCTAGCTCATTCCAGAAATTCTCCTACTCCTCTATCTAACTCACACACCCCCTGCGGGATATATCCACTTCTAACATTAAGCATCACACCTTCAATTTCCAGTTTCAGACTCAAAAGTCTATCTGACATTTTCTTCACCTCCAGAACAATCCTAACATTCCTAGGCTCACTACCTTTCCACCTGGTCTCCAGGACACACAGTTTATCCCCCTTCCTTCTCTGCATCATATCGACCAACTCTCTACCTTTTCCTGTCATAGTCCCAATATTCAAAGTCCCTACTCTCTGTCCCAGACTCTTGCCTTCCCTCTCCTCTCTGTTCTTCCGAACACACTTTCCTCCTCTCCATCTTTAACCTACAGTAGCCCAGTTTCCATTGGTACCCTGTAGGTCATCGGTACCAATGGCGGTTGTGGGTAACCTGGGCTTGACTGATCAGGTATAATCTGGTTATTAGGTTTGATTCGCATGTTTGGTTTTGGCAAAAGTTTTACACCCGATGCCCTTCCTGATGCAACCCTCTGCATTTATTTGGGCTTGGGACCGGCTCAGTGAGACACGGGCCCCTGCCCCCCCAAGGCTGCCTCAGGGAGACACCGGCCCGTGCCGTCCGAAGGCTGCATTATCTTGGTCGAATATGATATGATATGATATATTAAAAAGAAGACGTCAAGCAATCGCAAATTTGTGTCTTTTTCAACAGCATTTGAAAAAACTTTGCCTTCTTGAAAATCCCTTGTTTCATTTGCCTTCGGCGGCGATATCGTCGGTCAGCGCAGAAAAAGCCAGCTGTGTTTTTCATTAAAAAGATATGATCTCAGACCCAGGATCTACAATATTTTATTGTGAGCTGTGCGTCTTGCTGCTGCCACCCGCCAGCGGCAGCATTTTGCCTGCACAACAGCCATCAACACTAAGAACATATCTCCAGCTGCAGCTGCATGACCTGAATTGGCGGGGTCATGGCGCAACAGATTTTCCACCCATTGTCGAGCAGCTTTGTTGTCACAAGGGCCTTGGGTCTCATTTTCAGGTACTTTCTAATCCATCTTTCTCAAAGTCAAGTGAAGGAAAATAGCCAGAAAACAACTTCTATATTACATCAAGAATTTTTGCTTAAAAATGATGCAAATCCCTAAAACTGTGGCCGAATTATATGGCCTTTTTTCTGATCTGTTTTATGTTTTCAGGTCTGGGTGATGTCTGGACTTGTTTAGCTAGGACAACATTGTCAGAACCCGGTGACAAAATTTGACTGCGAGCACTATAAATACAGAGAAAATCACTGATGCTTTTTGTTTATTTTTTTTCCCCCTCTCCTCACTGAAGGATCAAACACTTTTCAACCTTCGATGCTTATAAAAGTCTTTTTATGTGTTTCTAACAGGTGGAGGAAGAGCCTGATCCTATTTCCTTAGGAGTGTGTGGGGTGGGCCAGCCCCTCCAGGGCCTCAAAAGAAAGGCTGATACCCCGCTGGGCTCACCCCCGGAGCCAGGACAGGTGTTGCAGCTGCAGCTGCAGCAGCAGCAGCAGCAGCAGCAGCAACAGGACGACGACATCCGGGGCAGTCGTTACAAGATCAGAGTAAGCCTCACTCGAGTCTGTTCGACATAAAAAGACAAATAGAATCCTAAAAAAAAAACATTCACTGAAAAGGCAGACATTTGCAGATGGCACGAATCGCAACTTTGCTCCATGAAAGATCTGTCCACCTTCTGGACACGACAGAGAAAGAACTTGAAGCGATAAAAAGGTGGTTTGCCATCAATAATTTGCAAATGCATTTGAATGAAACCAAATATTTAATATTCAGATACTGTAAAAACTTAAAAACATCCCATATTATGATTGAGTTGGATAAGTTATTAAAGATGATTAACTAAGCTGAAAACCACAATTGAATCATTAAGAATTTCTCAAATGAATGAATTGTCACTCATATAGAGCCATATATTGCTTACTGTGTGGAGATGTGGGGATGTACGTGAGATACAATTACAAAACTAATTTCCATATAATTAAAGAGAGCTTTTCAAAGGATAACAAGGAGAGCTGGTTATTCTCAACAAAAGAATTATTCATAAACCTAAAGAGTCTAAAATTGAGCCATCTGGTGGACTTTAAAACTGTTCAAGTCATGTATAAAGTAAATAACAATATGCTTCCAGATTAGAAATTCAAAATAGATTCAAAAACCTTTTTAGAAATAATATTAGCAATATGTATAAACTTGAATTATGAACACTGGCATGCTTGCAAACTGCCTTTGTGTATGATCTACCAATTTATCTTTATTTCTAAAATGAGTTTATTTACGAAGGGCAGCCAAAGCAAGCTAAAGCTTCAGCCAGCACTATTTTTTGAATATTTATCCAAATGATCGTATTTTTGTTTATCTTTATCTTTAAATCCTGTGTGTATATATTGTTGTTTATTTGTATATGCGTTTGATTCAATGAGTCACTCAATACTTAGTTATAATACTCTTCCAGGATTTTTGCCAATGCATACTATATTATTATTATTATTATTATTATTGACTTGACTATTATTGACATGTGAAAAATTGGTCCCCTGAAAAGCATATGGCATATGAAAAATATAAAAATATTTCTGTCAAAAGGAACAACTTGTACTTTGAAATTAATTCATTTGTTAAATTTTTAAGCTTTTATTGCAAATGGCAATGTGATTCTACCATGTTGTAGTTCAACACAATGGAAGACGAAGACATTGATATGGAGACCGTTCACGACAGCCAGGCCTTCATTCACCATCATCTTAACCTGTTGGAGAGACCCTCCACACCAGGTACTCTCTCTCTCACACACACACACACACACACACAATACACACAGTTGAGGAAAACCCTACGAACCATCAATCCCCTGCTCCTCCCGTTTAAGGTAAAGAGCCACCGTCGGTGGAGCAGACCATGCTCTCCATACCTGCCCCACCTGTTCCATCCTTCTCCAAAGACGCCGCCGCCGCCGCCGCTGCTGCTGTTGCTGCCGCCACTGTGTCCTCAAAGCACGGAGGCGAGCACCACCACCACCACCACCACCACGAGCACAAGAAGAAGAAGAAGAAGCACAAGCATAAACACAAGCACAAGCACAAGCACGACAGTAAGGACAAGGAGAAGGAGAAGGAGAGGGACAACTCACACGCGTACAGCAACAGCCCGGCCAGCGGGAGATCTCTGCGCTCGCCCTCGCTGTCAGACTGAAGATCTGCTAAAGAGGCAAATGGGGCCCCACGAGAGCTTTTGGTATCTTGATCGTGCAATCTAACATCAGCCATGAGAGCAGAAGGAACGTTTTTTTTTTTTGTTTTTTTTTTATATATAGGTTTGACACTTTCATTGTGAAAATAGATAAATGAGCGCGTGAAATCGGACAGATGGACAGGTGGGAGGCATCTCCAGGGGAGCGTCCTGGCAATTTTAAAAAAAATGTATATATATTTTAAATAACCATTTTCTTAAAACGTTTCCACTCAGACCAGCCCGTCGTCCACAGAGCCATCACCCAGAGGTGACTGTGCACGTGCTCCATTAGGCGCCACCCCAGAAGGACCCCCTCCATCCTCCCCAGGGACGCAGCGCCAAAGACAAGGACACAGATACACCTCACTATCCAAACACTCAGGTGCAGCCAGACCCCCTACCCAACCCCACAACACCACCTCCTCCCATTTTTTTGGCGGGGAAATCGTAACTTTCCCCAACTCAACCTCATCCTTCTGGAAAGGACATTTTCCTCAGTGTCTTACGGGAAAGCTCAACAGCAATGTCATTGTTCTGTACATTTTTAAGAAAGGAAAAAAAAAATCAAAGAAAGTTTGTTTGTTTTGCTTTTTTTGGTTCAAATTGTTCTCATTGATTAAAGATGCTTTTTGTAGTCACGACTACTGACCTAAATTGGACCCAGCTGCTCAGCAGAGCCATTTCACGGCAGTGTTTACACTGGCTCCATAGGTATTAACCCCAAGTACTCAAATTTATTTTCTAGGCCAAAAAAAAAAGAAGTCATGTGCCTGAAGATACAAACGTTTATTTCTGTCATTGGTCAGGACGGAAATAATCTGTGTTCTGGGGAGAGAATGTTAAAAAGCCAAACGCTGTCTTGCTCGAGGGAATTACAATGCAATGTTTGAAAAGTAAATCCAAGTGACTGCACCTTCCAGCTATGATTTTACGGGCATTAGATTTTAGATTAGAATGGACTTCAGACCACCCCCATGTTTCACTATAGAGTATTTGACAGCTTTGCATTAATGCATCACAATTTGTCTCGTATTTGGACTGAACTAGTAAACCTCTCAGTGTGAGGCAGAAACAATAACCAATGTGCCACTGTGACGCTAGCACTGCAAAAAAGTAAGCTATAACTATCTTATAACATCACTATAAAATACCCATGAGTAAGTTATACTCGGAATTGCATCGTTTTTCTGTGAATAGAATATAAAGAGTAAAAGTAAGCAGTGTGACATTGGTAGAAACAGGGTGTTTTCAATATTTTGCTACAGTGTATTGGACAGTTTGGCACTGATACATTGCCATTTGTCTCATATCAAGCGTTACTTTTCAGATATTTTCTGTTCACGTGGAAAGATACGCAGGGCCAGGCATTTAAGAATATATAGACAATAGACATTCAGACTTTGATATTGCAAATTAAGACGATCAGGAGCAAATCCATCTTGTAATTGATCCCAGTACGGCATTATACGTTTGTGAAAGGTTCAGAGATGGTTTTTCTGTTTTTGACGAAGATGGCTTCTTTGATTCCTCTTTTGAACTAGAAGATTGCTATCTTAAAAAGAATGGCCCTTGTCCTTCTGGTGTAGGTGGACTGTGGAGCTTCCACATGAGCATCAGTTCATATGATCCAAGGAAAGACAGATATGCAAAATTTTGCTTCATCCTCAAGAAAAACTAAACAGGACTCTTTCTAACCCAACCCTTACATGGAACAGAAATGATAATACCACTTACAGCGAAAACAAGAACTGGGTTAGGAACTTATCCAGCCGCCATTAAACTCCCATGAAGTTGGCATTCTGTCTAAGGGTCTAAATTTTGCCGGCACCCTAGATCAGATCCCAACACCAGACCTCAGCACAGCAACTGAAACAGCCATACGCAACAATATCTTCAATACTGAAGCTAAGCAAATCCAACTCAAGGTCTCAGCAGCATTCTACAGTTCCAAACCAACCCTTGTTCAATCTGACACCAGTAGATATGACGGTTCTCATCCTCATTAGAATGAGAACATCACCGATCTCCCAGCTGACAACTCGGGGACTCAACAACAACATATGAAACCCTGAAACAGGACCCGATCGACGCATACAAGAAAGTGGTCAGCTGTCTACAGTATATAGAAAAGGATGCGGCCATAGAAAAAACACCATTTTGTCGACTACCCACGAGAAACCATGCATTTACGGACTGAAAAAGCCTCTCGGATTAGGGCTGAAATGTTTTCAAGTGAAGAAATTCTGGTCTAGTTGGCCCAACAAGAAGATTTCAATAAAAATTAATTTGAAGATGTTTCACCACTCATCCAAGAGGCTTCTTCAGTTCTAATGGTCTGTGGGGAGTTTCCAAATATAAGTGCCAGGGTTGGGGGCAGTTCTAGGTTACGATGGCTTGTTATGGAAAGGAAGGTTGATCAGCAGAAAACTAGATTAAAGGGGGTTGTTGTGTTAATGGGGGCTTCGTTAAATGGGAACAAAGGTGCAACTTTTTGGGTATTTACCTGGATTGCTGCAGAAAGTGCCAAAACACACGATTAAGGATTAAATCCAGAAACTCTTTCCACAGATTATTGCTCTTTTATTCAAATTCAAAACAATCCAGACTTTTCTCTATAGAGGTAAATCGGGCAGTTGGTAGAATACCACTCAAATAGAAGGTTGCAGGTTCGATTCCTGTCTTCTGCAGCCATGCAGCATCTATCTATCTATCTATCTATCTATCTATCTATTGACTGACCAACCGACCTTCATACCAATATACGTATGAATGTGCGTTCATGTTCTTCTTTTCCTGTTGACTTTTCCCTTTTTGTCTTTTCCCTTCAGGGGTCGCTACAGGCCACAGTGAATGAAGCTCCTCCAACTAACCCTATTCACTGCTTCCTCAACTAACTTCGTGTCCTCTTTCACAACATCCATAAATCTACTCTTTGATCTTCCCCGAAGCCTCCTGCGAGGCCAGACCCAGGCATTTTATGGGCCACATCTGGCCCGTTATGCTTTTTTATCCGGCCCGCCAAACTATGCTCTTTGAATATTTTGATAAATATTTGCAATCAATATTGAATTTAGAAACTCCTTTTTTTTTTTCCTTTTGTTTGATTTTGTATGGATGATTACGTACAAAATAATTTCGGTACATTTATGCAATCATTGATGATTTTAAAGTTGGAATAAAATGCCAAAAAAATGTAAATACTCAGATTTCAATTTTCAATTTGTTCAATTTTCCATGATACCTAGTTGGCCCGCGCATAAAAATTGAAAAAGAAATATGGCCCGCCAGCCAAAATAATTGGCCACCCCTGTGCTAGGCAGTTCCAACCTTAGTTCCTCTCTCAGCACCTTGTCTTATGCTTTTTCTAGATCTACAAAAATACAATGCAGCCCGGTCCGACCTTCTCTGTACTTCTCCATCAGCATTCTTAAGGCGAATACTGCATGTGAAGTTCTCTTTCTCGGGATCAAGCCATACTGTTGGTCACAAATGCTGTCTTCTCTCAGTTTACTTTCCACTACTATTTCCAATTACTTCATATTATGGCTTAGCAACTTTATTCCTCTATAGTTACTGCAATGTTGCATATCTCCCTTATTCTTTAAGACGAGCACCATCACACTTATCTCCATTCCTCAGGTGTGTTCTCACTTTCTAAGATCCTGTTGTATAATCGTCACATGTACAGTGTAGAAACGACTTTCCCTGTACAGTGAAATTCCTACTTTGCTGTCCGCAGTGCATTGGGATATGTACTGGTAGAAGAGTCTAAACATTGTTATAAATATGATTAAAGATATGCATGTGAACGTTGCAATAGAACAGTGAGTAGAATACAGTGCATTAAGACATTTGAGTGCAGCTTGGTGTGCAACTCACAAACTGAATGAGTGCAGTTTGAGTGCAAATGAAGTGGGAGTAGACTTAACATGTGCAGGGAGAAGACTGAATGACAGCTGTTTAAGTATCTAAGTACTAGTCACTTGTGTGATACCAGTCAATACAGTTCCTTCTCTAGCCTTAATCAACCCGAACCCACTCCGTGTCCTTCCCATCTCTATCTCTCTGTTTCGCCAATCTGTGTAAAATCATTCGTAATTTCCAACTTTTCATACAGGTCATCATACACCCTTTGTCACCTTTACCTTGCACTGCATTTTCCTTGTACTCCTGTCTGCTCTCTTCAGCACCTTCAGTGTCCCAAATCTATGTATGTAGCATACGTTGTATGTTTATATTCATGTGTGTGTGTGTGTACACATATTGGTATAGATATACATATAAGTACACATATAGGTTACATATCAGTACATAGGTGTATGTGTGTGCCATCTTATATATATATATATATATATATATATATATATATATATGCATACACACACACACACACACATAAATATAAACATACAACGTATGCTACATACATAGATTTGGGACACTGAAGGTGCTGAAGAGAGCAGACAGGAGTGCAAGGAAAATGCACACACACACACACACACACACACACACACACTCACACACGTATGTATACGCGTGTGTGATACACACACACCTCCCACCCACTCACCCGTCCAACCCCACCCCGCGCTTCGCTCTTCAGCGGTTCCTCCTCCCCGGTGGTCCCTCACTTCAGGAGCCGGCATCGGTGAACGCAGCGCGAGGTCCCGCTCGGGCCGACCGGAGGGAACATGCTCCTGAGGGAACCGGTAAGATACTTGTTTCTCGAAGTAAGTGTGTGTGTGTTGGGGGGCAAGGGCTTAGAAGTCGCTTAGAACTCGCTGTGACCGAGCCGGTTGTCCGTCTAAACTAAACCCTGTCGTCTGAATGCAACCGTTAACTGGATGTCGTTGTCACGTGACGACGGGGTTCACTAAACGGGTGCGAAAGCGAGTTTTCCGAGCCGTCTTTGAACGCACCACCGACGTGTCATTATCTGACCCCTCCTGGTCAAATGGTCAGGTAATCTTTATGCCTGCATTTGTCACAATCTTCATTCTTAACGGCAAGAAAAGTGATGCTTGTTTTTTTCTTTTTCAAGTGTGAACTTTGTGATTATTTGAAAATCATTTTGTTCTCGGCCCGATTGCAAGAAAGCGAGGTGTTGAATGTCTGCGATGACCTGGTCCTGACCTGCGAAAGGGCCACGATTTAGTCGAGGCGGGGACGGGAAGGAGATGTGGTGCTCTTTTAAATGTGGGATTTCCTCTTTTCTCCCCTTTAGCTGGTGTGGATCTTGTGGGCCGTCTGCGGTGCCGAGGTGGCCCTGAGTTTCGTCTACGACTGGCCCAAACGCTCGGGAGAGGACAGCGCCTCAGCCTGTGAGTCTGCTTCTCTTTCACGCCGGTCTTAGCACTTCTCTTCATCCAAGAAGTCTATCCAAACACATTAAACAATGAAAAGCAGATGAACAGAGTTCAGGTTAACAATCAAATAAGGGCTCATTATCGTTCACGTTTCATATACCGGTAGATTTGTCCGTGTTGCCACAGCTGTCAAACAACACTTCCACGAGAGGGCAGTGCTGAGTTCACATTCGAAATCAGCATTGTCTGTCTCAGACGATGGCAATTGATTTACCTACTACAAAAAAAGAGATACGAAAAGAGGCAGCGTAGTAGTTTTCGGTGGTCTGTGCTGCCAATAAATAAATCACAACCTGCAGGTGTCCCTGGTTATACCGACGTCATGTTATTTTCTTGTTCTACCGGTGCCAGCGCTCCATTTGCTTCACTTGGCTCCAGCTAAAACACACAGAATTAAGCACAAAAAGACAGACGGCTTTGTTTGTATTTTTATGTAAATGAGCCTTGAGGATGTTTTCCGTTTTCCTTCTCTTTAGCTGTGTGATTTCAATATCAGTCTCTGAACTCTTTGGCCTCCCCCACGGTGATGTCTTCTTCCGGGAATTCTCACATTCTTCCGCTGGTCATTTCTTCCCAAGCACTTTTCAAAATTATCTTTTCGGGCTTCTGAATTTCTCTTGACAGGGGTGCCAGTCAGTGAGAACCAAAGAGAGGGCAGAGCTGGGATTTGACCTCGGTGAGGTGCGTGAGAGTAAAATGCAGCCTCAGGGCGGCATGGGCCGGTGTCTCCCTGAGCTGGTCCCAGCCCAGATAAATGCAGAGGAAGAGGCAGAGGAATTGCGTCAGGAAGGGCATCCGGAGTAAAACTTTTGCCAAAACCAAACACGCAAATCAAACTTATTAACCAGATCATACCGGATCGGTTGAGCCCCGGGTTAACAACGACAGGGAAGCATTGGAAACCGGGCTATTGAAGGTCGAAGAAGGAGCGGAGGACGGCGTATTTGGAAGCAGAGAGAGAAGAGGAAAGGCAAGCGTCTCGGAATGAGAGAAGGGACTCTGAATATTGGGAAGATGACAGGAAAAGGTAGAGTTGGTTAACATGATACAGAGAAGGAAAGTGGATATACTGTGTGTCCAGGATACCAGATGGAAAGGTAGTAAGGCTAGAAGCTTGGGAGCAGGTATAAGTTTTCTATCATGGCACTGACAGGAAGAGAAATGGAGTAGAAGTTATCTTGAAGGAGGAGTTTGTTAGGAACGCTCTGGAGGGGAAATGAATGTCAGATAGACTTATGAGTCTGAAATCGGAAATTGAAGTTGCGATGCTCAATGTTGTTAGTGGTTATGCCCCGCTGGTGGGATGTGAGTTTGAAGAAAAGGAGAAGTTCAGGAATGAGCTAGATGAAGTAATGCAGAATATAACCGAGAGATGAGAGAGTTGTTATTGGTGCAGACTTCAGTGGGCATGTTGGTGAAAGCACTAGAGGGGATGAAGAAGTGATGGGCGGATTTGGTATATAGGATAGGAACACAGAGGGACAGATGGTGGTAGAGGTAGCAAAGGCAAAACAAAGGGCGTATGATGATTTGTATGTGCGGTTGAACAGTAAGGAGGGAGAGAATGATCTATACAGGTTGGCAAAGCAGAGAGATAAAGATGGAAAGGATGTACAACAGGTGATTAAGGATAGAGAGGGAAATGTATTGACAGATGCTAGAAGGATCGATGGGACAAATGGAAAAGTACTTTGAAGAGCTGACGAATGTGGAAAATGAAAGAGAGGCAAGGGTAGAAGAAGTGTCTATTGTAGACTACGAAGTAGCAGAGATTAGTAAAAATTAAGTGTGGAAGGTATTGAAGATGATGAAAAGTGGAAAGGCAGTTGGTCCTGATGATATACCTGTGGAAATGTCTAGGAGAGGCAGCAGCAGAGTTTCTGACTAGATTATTCAACAGGATCTTAGAGCGTGAGAAGATGCCTGAAGAATGGAGGAAAAATGGAACTGGAATAATAATCATGGACTATCAGAGTTTAGTATTTTAAAATGTAAAACCCCGTAATTATTTTTGGCCAAAATTTTTTAATCTTCCTCTGAGAGCCCTGGAAACCCCTCTGCGCCCCAGCAGGCCAGAAGTGTTAGGACCTCTACATCGGTCCATTTATTTGCCAGTTCTATCTATTATGTCACAGCTGACCGGTGAATACAATAGTTTTTAAAAATTGTGCTCTGTGGTCCGCAAAAAATAATCTGGTGATGGGCCTTGCTTATGAGTTCCACCAATCACCAAGTACCTATGTCACATGAGAATAGGACCCTGCCTCAGAATAGGAGCTAGAGAGGATCTGGTTCTAGGGACTAACATACTAGTTTCAATGCTATCTGTACACAAAAAGAGACGGTGTAGTTCCTAAAAAGGAAAGGAAAAGAAAAGAAACTCGGAAAGTCCTACAGCATGAAAGTGGCTCACAGTGCAATAACCGTTAAACTAAAGAATAATCAAATGCAAACATTCAGTAAGACTGGCACTAATACAACACATCTATCACTTTTAATAACAGAAAATTAAATCGCTGTAGTTTTTGAGGTGCAGGTCGTTCATAATTATTAATGAACGAGACCCGAACAGTCAACATTCTCTCTATTAAACCAATCACACTTTTCACTCATCCCTTCATCTGAGCTGTTTCTTTGTTTCTTACAATTTCTTCCTCCGTAGTGGATAAACTAAGCGCAAAATACGAGGTTCAATCACAGTTTTTCTTCTTCAATGTGTGGGTTATATGCTATACATCCACCAAGCTTACTTAATGCGCCACCTTTTGGGATCAAATTACTTGATCCCTTGGTCAAATTTCACATCTCACGTTGCAAGAGATCATATTTTTCATTGATTTGTGTGTGCATCCCCTGCTCCTGTCGAACCTACCGGAAAAAAAGACATAAACACTGAATAGCAGTCACTTTTTTTTTACACTGTCACATGATGTTATCCAACGGATCAATCGCACACTGCATCTAGAAGAAAATTACCATTTTGCAATGGTTCAGCATGGGGGGTATGTGACGTGATGTCTTGGACACACATTCGTGTTACTTGGCCACACAGCCAAGTTGGAGACGCAAATAATAAAAAAAAAAGTAACCCCATAAAATAATGTTTTTTTTTTTAATTTAGATCGTGATGTATCTTGGACTCAAGCTACTGTGGGCCGGGAGGACTGGCTTTCCCCTCTGTTTGTTTTCAGAGGGTTATTTTCTATATGTAGTGTTTGCCAGTGCATATGAAATGATCAAGCGTCAGAATGGATCTTTGTGACCTCACGAGTTTTGAATTGGCCAGTTCTTCCCCTCTTTTTTCTTCCTTTTTTAAGTCAGGAAGTGGATTTTTCACCCCTGCATCTTGAGTCTATATCAGGAGTAGATTTTCTGAAAGTCCGACCTCCCCCTTTCCCGGAGCAGCCCCAGGATGATGTTTCCTAAAGTCTTATTTTGGTACATTTGCAGAAAATAAAAGGGAAGACTTTTTTTTTTTTTTTTTTTTTTTTGTTTACAGTCTATTTGAATTTGACTTTCATTTTTAAATGAGAAAATAGGTACCACATACAAGGTCCTGTAAGTTTACCAGGAGACGTCTTAGGAAACACAAACACGTTGCATTAAATGATTGAAAAGTAATGTCGTCTGTCGAGGCACAAACTCTAAAAATAACAATTTTGTCTTCCTGACATTTTGTTTTTTAATCCTCATCCAAAAAAAAGTCAAATATATTCCAAAGCAGACTGATGAATTTTAAATATGGAATGTTTTAAAGGTAATTTCTCACTAATTTTAAGAAGAATTTTAGCAGGTGTCTTGCAGATTTTAAGGTAAATTGCACCATATTTAGAAAGAAAATTCTGTTGAGATTTTAAAATCATTGTTAAAAAGATGCATAAATAAAAACAAGTTACCTATTCCTGGTTTGTAATGGAATTAGGGTGGCAAAGTGAAGCAGTGATTAGTGCTTCTGTGTAACAACAAGAAGGTCTCTGGGTCCAACAGGGAACACAAATGTCCATTAGGACCCCTTTTTCGGCATTTTTCAATACACCCTGGAGAAGTGTCTTTTTTCCGCTGCAGCGTCAGTGGAGAATGCAATTTTTCATTTCCTTAGCTTACTTTTAGATATAGATACTGACATTGATGTGGACATGACGCTCCATGGTTTACCGAAAAGAGCTTTTTATGCATCATTATGTGACGCTTAGGGAAAATTCTCCTTTTGTCATGCTGTTGACATGGGATGGGAATGTGTTTGGAGGAGAGAGTGAATGGTTTTAAGGCTACAGGTTGTATGGTCATATACCCTGGGATCACCAGGCCACCCATCCAGGTTGCCCCTCCTCTTGCCCATTGACAACTGGCTCCCCCAGGATAAACAGTGTAGAATGAATGAATTAAATTCATAGTGGTTTTCAGATGTGTGAAAAAGAGAGTGAATGGATGTAAATGATGCGAGAATTGGAAGGTGAATGGTTGTATTTCTGTATTTGTGGCCCTGTGATTCCAACGCGTCCAGGGTGGACAATGCCTCTTGTTATGAAATTATAGATAATTGGTATGTTTTGGCCCACCCTCAGTCCTGCAGCAGTAGCAGCAGCGACAGAAGAAGGAAAGGAACTTTGATTATATTTTTTACAAGGATCCCATTTGTGTCCTCAGCACGCTCTTCATCGCAATACGCCGTGACCTCAGGCTCCTGCAGGAACAGGTGTTTCGAGCTGGTGGAGTTGGAGCCACCGAGTTGCCGCTGTGACAATCTGTGTAAGACCTACAACGGCTGCTGCTCCGACTTCAACCAACTCTGCCTCCGCACAGGTGCCTTCTCATCCGCTGCCCTCCTTTTCCTACAATGAGTTATTTAGATAAATTTAGATAATATTGATACTTTCATTTTGAAGTGATTGTACTGAATTTCAACACATAGTCTCCACTTATATGGCCCTTTCACACCTAGTGGTTTCAGAGCGCTTTACACCAGATTGCATTCATCCATTCACCCTGTAACGGCAAGCAAGCTGCCATCAAGGCGCTAACCAGGCAATTGGGAGAAACGGGGGGGGGGGTTCAGTGTTGTGCCTAAAAACACTTTGACACGTAGACTGGATTAGCTAAGAACCAAACTGCCAACATTCCAATTGGAGGGACAGCCCCCCAAGACCATCAAATCAAAAGATACCGTGGCTAACAGTATATAACTTTTTTTTCTAAATGATCCTGTTTTTTTTTTTTATTTTATACATCCTATATAATATTACATTATTTTTACAAATATGTTTTTCTATATCAACCACTTTTTTTATAATAATCACCATTACATTTTTGCCCCAGAAAATCCGCACAATTTATATGAGAATGCCATTAAAAACAAGAAATGGCTCCATTAAATTTGCAAGAAATTACCCACAGAAACAGAATAAAGGTGACAAGTATTTACAAAAGGACAAAAAAATAAAACAAAATACATCTGAAATAGAGGAATTTTGGAACAATGGGACACTAGCTCACTTTAATCCATTCTGAGCCAGGAAGTGTTTAATCCACTGTCAATTGGGAATTAATTCACCTTTTCTTTTGCGGATTACCTGTTAGATGTATACATTTATACAGTTATTCAATCTTTCTTCTTGCTGCACATAGAGGGGGGGTTCGAGTGCAGTAAGGATCGCTGTGGGGAGAACCGAAATGAACAGCACGCTTGCCATTGCTCTGATGACTGCCTGCCCAGGGGAGACTGCTGCACCAACTACAAGTCAATGTGTCGAGGTTTGTACCTCAAGATGATGCTGATGAACAATCGAGAAGCCGAGGAAGTCAAGTTTCTGATTTCAGCGGGACTTCTTGATGAAATAAAGGTTAAACAAATAAGAAAAAAAAAGGAGAAAAGATCAAGGCTGAACCTTGCATGGAGAAAACTAGTCAAATTTTATTTGTGTTGCCCCAAATCAAATCACAATTGTCTCATGATACTTTCAATATAGAGCAGGCCTGGACCAAGCCCTCTTATGATTTACAGAAACCAAACATTCCACTCATGAGCGAGCACTTGCCATCAGCGGCAAGGAAAAACTGCCTTTATCAGTGCGGAAACCTAGGCGGGTAGAAAGAGACAGCGAGAAAGAGAGAAGGTAGAAAGCAAGAATGTGACAGAGAAAGAGAGGGGGGTATGAGGGTTGGGAGGTACAGGCAGAAACTCTTATGAATAAGAACAGTAGCACAAATAGTTCTATGATAACAGGTGAAATCATATATTAATAGCTTTTATATACTTGAAAGAAATAACTCTGAAGTAATACCCCGTGGGTGTCAATGAAACGAAAGAGGCAATGGAGAAGTTACAAGGTCACTATTGTGCATTGATGAAGGGACATAAATGCGGACAGGATAAGAAGAGTAGGAGGAATGAGAGACTAGCATCACGGGATATCCTCCAGCAGAGTAAGGCTATGGCAGCATAACTAGGGTTTAGCCTATCCCTAACTACCGGTATAAGCTTTCTGAAAAAGAAAGGTTTTAAGCCTATTCTTAAACATAGACAGGGTTTCACCCCTGGGATTTAGATTGGAAGAAAACTGTAATTTCATCACAATTGTATCTTCATGCAAGATATGCATTACACTCTACTCTCTTGCTCTTTATTTTCCTCATCTTTCACCCGCTTTTCTCAACTACGACCAGTGGAGGCAGACGGCCGCCCACCACAAGTTAGGTTCTGTATGTCTCTAACTGTTAAAGGGTAGTTTAGCCTGCCACTGTCCCAAACTGCTGGGTCTCTTCAAATAATAACAGAAAGAGAACTGTCTGGACCGGCCCAATGAAAAGTGCCTTGAGATTACTTTTGTTGTGATTTGGCATCCATCCATCCATCCATCCATCCATCCATCCATCCATCCATCCATCTATCCATCTATCCATCTATCCATCTATCCATCTATCTATCTATCTATCTATCTATCTATCTATCTATCTATCTATCTATCTATCTATCTATCTATCTATCTATCTATCTATCTATCTATCTATCTATCTATCTATCTATCTATCTATCTAGGAGCTATGGACATAATACATCAATGTAAGATGCAGTGAGTTTTAATTGTTGGCTCCAATATATAAAGCATAAGGTGTTACATTTAAGGGATAATCATATACTAATGGTGACATGATTTCAGGAGATACTATGTGGCTGCAGGATGATTGTGAGGACATCAGGGCTCCCGAATGCCCCGCCGGGTATGCCATCATTTATTCAATTATTATCTTTGCATCTTGGCATCAGCCACAGATGGTTTTGTGTTCTTTCTCATCAGTTCTCTGACCTCAGAACTGTCCAAGCTACATTTTTTCTCCTGTGCATCAGGTTTGCGCGCCCTCCACTCATTGTGCTCTCGGTGGATGGATTCAGAGCTTCCTACATGAAAAGAGGGAGTGCCGTCATACCAAACATTGACAAGCTCAGTAAGACGTAGACAGCAGGACGCGAGTTAACATGTTAATCCCTGGATGATATTTCAATGCTACTAACCGCAGGTACTGAATAATCACTTCTCTACTTTTCTGTATAGGAACGTGTGGAACTCATGCTCCATACATGAGACCGGTGTACCCCACAAAAACCTTCCCAAACCTTTATTCCCTGGCTACGGTAAGGTTCCGTATGGGAGTGTGTGCCGTCTGAAATCAGGTTCAATGGGCTTGGGTTCTCCAGATGTAGACGTAGGAGTGTTTAGCAATGCAGCCTTTTTTACAATGCACCATGGTCATGAAATCATCTCTAAAAATGTATGAAATTACAAAAAATCAATTTATGATTTTAAAGAGGATCATAAAGAATGCAGTAATGGAGGGATAGCATTGTTTCATAGTTCAATTGTGTGTTATGTGCATGTTTTTTATGTGATCATAGTTAATTTGCTTATCATGTACTATTTGTTTTATGTATTTTTTATATGGGTGCTATCTTGGTCAGCTCTCCCTCGCAAAAGAGATTTTTTCATCACAATGGGACTTCCTGGTAAAATGAAGATTGAATAAATATGAAAAAAACACAAAAGGTCATGGCTCCCTCTCGCATGGAGAAAACTCAAGTCAAGTCAAATTTTATTTATATTGCACAGAGTTGTCTCATGACTCATGCAATGATTTTCAGAAACAGTCCACCCATGACCAAGTGCTTGCTGACAGTGGTGAAGAATAACTGCCTTTAACAGGTGCAGAAACCTTAGACAGATTTAAGCCCAATGTGGGCAGCCTTGTGTCTCAACCATTTGGGGAAAAGATGCATAAAGAAAACACATCAGGATCATGAATGGATCATTCAGATCTTTTTCAACTATCTCTCTGGGTGTTTGGTGTGGGAGCGCTTTGATAGGCGTAGGATCAGTGTGAGCTAATGTTAATTATCAAGTTAGAGACCTACTTACCGAGTCAGCATGAGACAGCCAGTTCACTTGTGATGTTTGTTTTGTCACCAGGGCACGTGTGATCAGTAGATTCAGGGCAACCTCTTTTCATGATAATGGTGAAAAGTGATAATTCGCAAGATGTGACTTGTTATCCTGAACAATGGCACCTTTTCCATTGTTACCATGTTGAATGTCTCTCAGGGTCTCTATCCGGAGTCACACGGGATCGTTGGCAACTCCATGTACGACCCCGTGTTTGATGCCACCTTCACCCTCAGAAGCAGAGAGAAACTGAACCACCGCTGGTGGGCGGGGCAGCCTGTGAGTCCCGAGACTGATATTCTCTTCCCCTGTCATAGTTTCTTTTCAGTAGCGGTATTATCCGTATCCATCACAATCATCCATCCATCCATTTATCCATTGCCTGCCACTTATCCTACTCAGGGTCACACGGATGCTGCCATCAAGCGAGAGGCGGGGTACAACCTGGGCTGGTTGCCAGTCAATCACAGAGCCACATATATAGACAGACAACCATTCACTCACTCATTTGCACATCCGGCCAATTTTCCCAACTTTTCATGACAATCATATAAAAAGTAATATTCCCCCTCTCATTGCTCAAATGATCAATACAATGGAAAATGAACTGTAACATTATTCATCAATACTGGAATGATGCACAAAATACTTAAATATGTAAGATAGAACACACATATGAACAGCCTCTGGACCTTTGGCTGATTTCCAGCGATGAATTATACGTGTAATATTCTCATAATAAATTGCTTACAGTGATTTTGGGATCTGTCATATTTAAAATAGGAAAACATTTGTACAGTGACAAATCAGTCCTCTGAGGTCTTGATAATGATGAGGACCTGTTGAATGTAATTATTCCAAATAGTCTCAACTCATGTGCTTCGATCCATAATGTCATCATGATTTTGCATGAAAATCTGTCATATTTAATTTTCTAATCTATTTATATAGTTGGTGCATTTGTAATTTTATTGAATACATCACAGAACTCAAGTCTGGAAAAATGTCATATTCAATCAGCTGTGAAAGACTGAATCTCCCTGTATTTTCTTTGTATGACAGATCCATCTCTGCATATATTTATTTTCCATTTCGTTTTGGATACAGGGCCTCTTTGTCCAATGTCACGGCCCTGATGGTGGGCCAAAACAAGCAAAGCGGTTACTCACTCCCCTTTCAATGCCTATTCCAACAAATTCTGTACGAACGATTTCATCATCCCCAAAATTTGATCACATGTTTGTATGGGATTAATGACAACTCAACAGTGAAGGTTTTGTATCCTTTAGGGTTCTTTTCCCAAACATCCTCTGACGGAGGTTACCCTCCGTCAGAGAGGGAGGTTATCCAAAATCTACTCCAGCAGGCAAAAACCGTGATCTTTTTCATAGCTGGTCAATACTCTCTTACACTTAGGGTTTTTCTCCAAAGAAATTATTTCATAGCATTGTCTGAAATGTACCATGTGTCTCCTTAGATCTGGGTCACCGCTCTCAAACAAGGCGTGAAGGCTGCTTCATTCTTCTGGCCTGTGTAAGTCTGTTAATGCACTCCAAACACACATTTACATGAATAATTGCATAACACTCATGTGACGATATATGCACACCCACAGGGAAAACGCGATTGACAGAGATAGCGCCTGTAATAAATTGTCAACCCCCACTTCGGTACTGCCTCGTTGCACCTGTGCACAACTCTTTTGTGAAGAGTCACAAATGCTTATAACTCTGGTTTTTGTATCATTCAAATGCTTCCATTTGATACTTAAGAGTAGATAAAGAAAGCTGTTATTGTTATTGTGTTGTGCCAAATAATATCAGCATTAAGAATGCTGCCCCATGGTCCTGCAGAGCAACATGTAGAAGACATTAAATTTACAAAGCCCTTGTATGGGGAAATTTTCAACAAGTATGCATTTCCCTCCCCGTGTGGAATTATTTAGGTTCATCGTAGAGTTCAGACAGAAAAGTTCTTGTTGGTCCATTCTTTGGAGGTCCCATATAATCTGCCAGAGTGCAGCAAAACAGGTGGTGAGGAGGATGAGAGTAGTCCTTAAGAACTGATTACACAGCCTTCAGCAGAGCCTGTTGATTTCTTCCATCAGTCAGCGACTGGTGTGTTATGCTACCGATTTAAGAGTAGTAAAGGCCACCAACAGCTTTTCATCCACTCATATTTTTTCTTCACCTCTCTTGGGAAGTTAGATAATCGCCACAGTGTTGGCAGACCATGCTGTCTGAGATGTGGGTTCCTGAGAATTTTCAAGGCATGAACCCTTCCTACACAGTAACCATTTATTTAGAATGTGTGTATCCATTTATGGCACTGAGGAAAAGACAGGAAGCAGTGCTAGAGGAAGCAGAGGTAAAGATGTTGAGGTTCTTTGGGTGTATAGATGTATAGAATCAAGAATGAATCCATCAGAGAGGAACATCACATTATGTTTGATGTTGGATTTTTTTGGACATGTTCAGAGGAGGGATGGTATATTGCATATTGAAGATTTATGAAGAGAGTGAAAGAGGACATGAAGTTTAGAGAGAAGCGGATGCAGAGAATAGGGTCAGACAGAGAAAGTTGATTCTCTGTGGCATTTCCTGAAGGTAGCAGCCAAAAGAAAAAGAAGTGTGTATCCATTTTTGGCCCTCATCCTTCCAGTCTCCTCCTGCAAAATATCCAAACAAAGTGGTATCTTTTGCCAAAATGTGCCATTTGTAGATGGGACCCAATTGTCGACCCGATTAGCGACAACTGTGTATATAACCAGAAGGTCACTGTCCCCCAGTTCTGAACTGGCAATAGATTTGAAAGTGACAAAGTCCTGAACAAGGGGCACCTCAGTGCTTCCAGGTGTGACTGTGTGAATGCGATGATCACCAACATTGGGACTCAGTAAGACTTGTTTGTTAGGGCAGTGAGAGGATGATGTTATTTCAGTTAGAAATAATTCATGAAGTACATCTGCCTGTTATTCCCTTAATCTTGTGGAAGATCTTCAGAATTGGTGAAATTTGCTCCAGAATGATTTGGGGGTCATTACATATCAATGGTGGTCTGTTGAGAAATATTCTTTGTTAGTTGTTTACTTCTGCACGATTTGTGTGTTTAGGGTGTTTTATTGCAACACATCCCCTTACGGATCCTAAACAGGTGTCACTTTTGTTATTTTGTCAACGTAAACGGCATCTACATCTTGGAGAGCTGCGTCGGCAGGACAGTCTTTGCCGCTCCTTGCGTTGAGCGTTTGGTGAGGAGACAGATGTGGGTCAAGTTAGGAGGCGTGTTCAGACTGCAATTTCAAGAGCACTTGGTATTTTAAGCCAGGGGAAAAATCCTTTGGCAGACACAGGCTCTCAGTCACAGGGCAGCAAGTGACAGCTGCCAACCTTCCACTTTAAATAAGCCCAGGAAGAAATGTAATTTTTTGGTTGATTTGCATTTTTTTTCACCCATTAGAAATGGAAATTAACAAAAAAAAAAATTACATTTAGCTGAAAGGTGAAGTCATTTTCAGGAGAGACTGTTACACATCTGTGACAAGATGCCTTTAAATGAGTGAAATTAACAGATCCGTTGGGACATGCCCTGAAACTCTGTAAATACGTCGCCTCTGTAAACAATTCATGATCTCTAAAATGATTTGCTTAGTTGCGCTCGGAGTCGGTGGGAAACACCGACACTACAGCCGAACGAACACAAAGGAGCCCACATGTATCGGTACAGAGCAAGCTTTGATGGAGCAAAAGCCAAATCTCGGCCGAGGGGACGGTGTTGTGCTGCTTTTACAGTAATTTTTGCAAATTGGCCTGTTTACACTTTTCAGGGCTCTTCAGTAAAGCGAGGGCCCCAAACCCGCATCTCTCTAGAACCGTGTGTCCGAACTCTGAGCTGACGTAGATTCTATAAGAGATGCAGAGATGAAGATGATGTCAGTTGTGGATGCCGGAGGAAGGTCGGTCCCCACTGTCCTGACCTAAAGTCACATTACAAGGTTTGGTATACCATCGACCCCCTCAGTGATAAATGCAGAGTGGAGTTGATGGATCAATGACAGGAAAATTGACAAACTGGAGAAAAAAAGCTGAGCTGGTTGAAAAGACAGCACGGCCAGTGGAATTGCTGCTGCGCCTACAGACTAAAAACTAAAAAAGAAGCAGATGTTGAGAGGGTGCTAACAGAGTGAAACCATACCTCTTTGCTCCCCCTTAACGCCCCCCTGCAACCCCACCGACTTTTACATCAAGCTCCACTCAGGGTCGGCGTCCTGCGCTTGATCGTTGACAGCTGTGGGCTGAATGACAGTCAGCAGCTTGGTTGGTGGCCTCGTCGCGGGGCAGAAAGCTAACACTGAGCCTTTTCTACTCTCAGTCCCTTTAAACTGAGAGCAAAGAGGGGCCTACAACTGCCAGCTTTTACGACTCTCCTTGAGAGTTAAACCAACGCTTTGGTGTTTAGTAGTTTAATGGTAGAGGATGGCAGCGGGGAACCAGCCAATTTAATGCACTTTGTTACCATCCCTTTCAATTTTTCACACCAACATGAACACGAGTACGCGTTTTTTTTTGCTTGTTTTATTGATGTAAACGCAATTGAGCCCCTGACCAAGTACAGATTTGTGATTTTTTATGCATTATTCCTGGACTGCTTGGATTGATATCGGATTTAAAACGCTGTGCTGGCTTTTTGTGTCCATTTCATGGAAGCTGGGTGTTTTTTGTTGTATGTTTGTCCATTTTGTCCATTGTAGAAGAAGCATCCATTATCTTTTCTTCTAAACTTTATCCACCTCATCTTTTATTGTGTTTGACCCATGTTTTCTAGCTCTATCCCATTGGAGAGGCGAATACTGACCATGCTGCAGTGGCTCCATCTCCCAGAGGGGGAAAGGTGATTCTACTTTTTTTATTTTATTTTTCATATCGTCAAAGTATAGAGTATTGTCAAATCTTACCATGACAACTGAACTTTGTCTCTTTCCTTTCGTCCGAGAGGCTTCTCATGACTGTGATGCATTTCTGGTATTTAACTTGCACTTACCCCGCCAATATACCCCCAAAAATCCAATAGCCATGATAAGATTTGAGAACTGTAGAGCAAGAACTAGATGACTGAGAACATTTACAATAGAAACTGAAGTAATCGTATGGCGAGTTTGAAGAAGAAGGTAATTTTACCTGTGTACTTCACAGATTTCATAAAACGATTGATTGTTTTTTCTCACCCGTGTCTCGTAAATCTTTCCTTTCATTCTGACTCAAATTCTTTTATTGTACATCACACCTCACGCTTTTCTCAAGCCAATATTTTCATGGACCAGCCTTGGTGCAGAGGATAAATAGGATAACTGGCATAGAAAAAAAACAAAACAAATAATAGTGCATAAAACATCCAACTCACTGAGCTTGGTGCATGAGAATGAACTTGAACGATACTTCATGTATAACTCCTTCTAAATGCAGCTTTCTTTTTCTTGGAAGCAGCAGGTTCTCCTTTTTTGCCTCATTTTGCATTTTGCAATTTGCGAAGACTCGTCTTTCCAAAATCATCTGTGTTGCGCTCATTAACTGGGGCTGTTTCTTAATGTCTGGGTTCACGTATCATATGACCGAGACAAACCTTGTTTTTTTTGTCATGTTCTATGCTGCCTGGATCTAATGACCCAAGCAGTGGTGCCAGCATGTGGCCCGGTGGTTGCGGACCACAACTCTGGACCACTTATTTTGGTACACAGGTCCCCCGACCCGGAAATATTTGCATGGTTTCCCATCAAAATTCTTGAATTTGTGGTGGCATAAATAAATATTTGGTCACCACTAGTAGGATTCCTAGTTTTGGTGTTCTTCCACACCTCTCCCACTGACACCATCACATGACCATGAACCTGTCAGGAGCATGGTGCACTCTTTCGTATACATTCTAAACATCTACCATGACTAACAGGGAAATACAATGCCTGCACAGTTAATGTCAAAAATAATTTGACATTACAAGACTATATTTTTGAATGTATCTTAATTATGCTTTTTCATTCCAAATAAATACATTTAAATGGTTCCCATTCCAAAACGCTTTACACTGGATAGCATCCACCCACTCACACACACGGATCAGGCCATCGAGGGGAACTTGGCTCGGTGTCTTGCCCGAGGACACTCCTGCATGGAGAGGAGGATTCTGCATGTAGACTCTAACCCCCCGATTGGAGGAATACCCGCTCTGCCAAATGAGCAACAACTGCAACCGAACCATTACTTTTGCTAATGCGGGGATATATTGGACATTATCTTATTAAAACTGATGTGTGACCGATGGTATTTGTCATAGATGATGTCTGTTGCTGTGACCACTACCAAACTATTTCCTTTTGAAACCACACCCTGTTCTAGGCCCTATGTTTATGCCATGCATTCTGAACAACCAGACGCATATGGACACAAAATGGGGCCCATGAGCATAGAGGTGAATATCTTAATTTTTATTTGTACAATAGAAACACACTTTGAAAGATGTCAGATGCATGACTCTCACTCTCTGTCTGTGTTTCAGTTAAATCACCCCCTGAGGATGATCGACAGAATTGTCGGCCAGCTGATGGACGGCCTGAAGCAGATGAAACTGCATCGCTGCGTCAACATAATCCTTGTTGGAGATCATGGTACACGTTTGTGTGCGCGCACACACACACACTTCACGCATGCACCTACCCACACACACACACGTGCACTGGTATTCAATAACCATTTGGGAGACACTTAAGAAGTGGTGCATTATGCAATTTGCCAATTAACCAAATGCTGTGAAGAAGCTGGTAGATGTGCTTTACTCTATCTATCTATCTATCTATCTATCTATCTATCTATCTATCTATCTATCTATCTATCTATCTATCTATCTATCTATCTATCTATCTATCTATCTATCTATCTATCTATCTATCTATCCATCCATCCATCCATCCATCCATCCATCCATCCATCCATCCATCCATCCATCCATCCATCCATCCATCCATCCATCCATCCATCCATCCATCCATCCATCCATCCATCTATCCATCTATCTATCTATCTATCTATCTATGGACATGATACATATGTGTAAGATGCAGTGAGTTTTAAATGTGGCTCCAATTTATATAGCACATGGTGTTACATTTAAGGGATAATCATATAATAATGCTTTCAGATTATCTTCTTTTTCCAAAGAAACTTTGAATAGAGATAAGGCGGCTGCAAAGACAACCAAAGTGGTTTAAATTTATCTATCTATTTGTTTATTCATTTATTGAAAGATGAAGAAACACATGAGTGAGGATTTGTTGTTCTACTGATCAGCCAAACCTTATAGTGATTTGATTGCTTCATTGCTTGCCGAGGCTCTGATTGGTTTGTTGCAGCTCCAGCTGATTGTGTTTTATCTGTGTCTACTTTGAAAGCCCTGTGAAAACCAAAACTTGCTCTGTGGTGAACACACCAGTTCCTCTAGTCTAGGGTGATCTTGTGCAAGATGAAAATGTGAAAGCATACATTTGGATGGACGCCTGCCTCGTCTCCCACACTCCTCCCCTCATGTGTTCTCAGGTATGGAAGAGGCTGATTGTGATCGCACAGAATTCCTCAGTAACTATCTGTCCAACATTGACGACATCATTCTCATCCCCGGCTCTCTTGGAAGAATCCGCTCCAGATATCCGAACAACTCCAAATGTATGCAACAATATGAGAGACACACAGGCAGTTTTGCCCCTCTGTGTGTCTTTCTTTTTTCTTGTCAGGCTCATTTCAATGTTTTTATTTTATATCTAAGGCCAATAACATCAAGATTGTCATGTTGATCATTAAAATGTTGTCTATTCTATTCTATTGTATTCTACAATACCTTTTCTTCTATTCTATTCTATTCTATTCTATTCTATTCTATTCTATTCTATTCTATTCTATTCTCTTAAGTCTTGAAGACTTCTGCTATAAAACAATGCTTTGTTAGGACTCCCTGGCAGATGTTTGGTTTTATCATCTCACATCATATCATATCATATCATAATTTTAACTCCTGTTTTTTTAAATCAAATTGGGAAGAGGTTTTCTATAGTGGTGTAGAAACTGCAGATTCAGCTATGAATCTAAAACTGTGATACATTATAATTGGGCTCACTTTCCTAACTAGGAAAGTGAAGTACTGTTTTAATGTAAATGATATATAACGATGCATTGACTTTTTCTCTCCTTGTTGTTTTTCAGATGATCCCAAGGCTATTGTCGCAAATCTAACAGTAAGTGATTGATTTTTATTTGATATATGAGTAGTCTGACACATAGACTCAAACATTCCAAAAATTCAGGATATTATGTCAAACGTGAATTTTTCCAACCTACTGTATATAGATACTTCATAATAATATCAGTAGTGGAAGACATATGCAAAAAAAGCTGTGACAAAATGTAGGACCAGGGGGTGGTGGTTCGATCGGATGAGTCAGTCTGCGTTCAGAAACAAGAGATTTCAGCATCTATAACGAATCTATCCATAATGCTGTTTAAAGGATTTTAGTTTCCAGAGAAAACCCTACAAGCTCAGGACAAGTATGCAAAGTAATATAGAAAACCCCTGACCTCTGATTGCTGTACTGCTTTCAAACCTTAAACAATTGATTAAAAGATAACAAAACTGTCTTGGTTACACTTCAAATTCCAAGCAACATTTGTTTCTGCTCCTCCAAATGCAAATTAATATTCCATTATGCAGCACAAGTTTAGGAAAAAAACGCTGCGTACCTCTCTGAATTCCAAACAATCTGACAGATATTAATGTGTTAGGGAAAGTGTGTTTACATTGTCTTTGGAAATCTCAAAGTTTCTTTTTCATACAACCTCAAAAAGCAAAGCACCAACCCCATTACCATCACTGACAGGATATAATGGTAATGGGGTTGTTCTGCTTGAGTTCTTTGGCACATCGGTGACAAGATATTGAATATATATACATACTGTATTTACAGTAGTCCACCTCAGTAGTCTAAACAGCCACCTTATCTCTATTCAAAGTTTCTTCAGAAGGAGAAGAAGGCAGGAATGATTTCCCGAATTTTTCCTTCAGACATTGGCGTCGTATACGTCTGTTGTCTAAGCTGCTCCTGTGGTTGCCCAGTATTTTGCAAAGGGGGTTGAAAGGGATTTTCCATAATTGCCAGCAGTTTTGCCACCATTCTGCCCTCGAACATCCCGCCAGGGTGGCGAGCTTAGAGTCAACAACACGACCCAGCCTTTTTTAGTTTAAGGGATGCTCTGGTTTTTTTACTCTTGTTTCGAGAAAACACTAACACGCATTCTGCACTCACTTCAGCATAGTTTAAAAGAAAGAGGATACTAGACAGACTATATTAAGCATGATTGGAGAATTTGTGTGATTCAGGAACTGAAATTGTACATCAAGCAAATATGGGCCACGAAATGCATATTTCTTCCATAAGCCAGAGGTTTAAAAACCAATTGTTTTTTTACACAGACTGATTTTTGACAGTATTGCCTATGTGTCTATTTGTCACTTACTAAGTGACTTTCACTCGTTTTTGTTTGTTTGTTTGTTTGTTTCAGTGCAAGAAAGCAGATCAACATTTTAAGCCCTACTTAAAGGAGAACCTGCCAAAGAGACTGCATTACGCAAATAACCGCCGTATTGAGGATATTCATCTGCTGGTGGAGAGGAAGTGGCACGTAGCCAGGTTTGTTTCAAACACACAATGCAGCACAAGTCTGACATGACAAGGCCGGGTAAGTATGGATGTACACAAATGGGGCCTAAAGATATATTGCTTCATGAATAGGTGGAAAGATGCGATAATAAACCAGTATGGTAAAAAAATGTCAAACCAAATGTGCCTTCCAGAACTAAATTGGTCTCCTAGAAAAAAAGATCACCTTTCACAAGGTATCAGTGTTGTGGTTAGAGTCTGGCGAGCTTCAAGTGCTCAATGTTTAAATAGCTTTCTGCTTAGGTTCAATTTACCTTTCATGGTAATTTTTCATGTTGATTTTGTGACTCTGTTGCCATAGTCGCAACAATAACTCAGAGTTGGAAATGTAAAAATTGGGCCTGGATAAAGGGAAATAAAAGACCATTACTCTATAAATCAATAATAAGATCCTTGCCATGAAACATAAAAGCAAAATATGAAATGATAATCAAAAAAAGGGCTTTAATTCAGTGTTGTTTCTGGCATTTAAATGGGAAAAAGTGATGTCAGATCAAATGTTGAGGTTGCTGCAATAAAAAAAAAAAAACACAGATGAACGATACAGTGATAAATGCCATCGTTGGAGTTTCTCACTGCGCATCTTGCTTTAATTAAACAAAGCAGTTGTCAACCTGAGTTGCCTGCTATCAACGCCTCATTGGGGTTACAAGCCGCATTCTTGTAAAATGATTAGATCTATTTAGGAAAAAAAATTGAGGCTAGTTAAGTGCTAATCACACAGGGAAATGAACACTTGACAAGCCGATGATGTAGACCAGTGATGTCTTCGTAACACAGTGAACCATGAAGTCATCAAGACTGCAAGTGAAAACACACTTTGTGTGTGTGTGTGTGTGTGTGTGTGTGTGTGTGTGTGTGTGTGTTTGTGTGTGTGTGTGTGTGTGTGTGTGCGCGTGCATGCGCACATGTAAGGAGGCCTGCCTAGCTGTTAACCTAGTCTTGAGTTATTTGAAAGGTGAACATTTGGCCTCACTTGTACGCGTTCATGCACCCAGACACCCTCGCGCACACACACACACACACACACAAACAGTGTACATGCACACAACCAGGAGCTCAAAATGAAAGAAATCTTTGAGTTTTCTGTGCCACTTGGATCGACACGGGGTCTAAATCTAATCGTACCACTGGTGTGTTATGCACCAGCTCGTACTCAGACACACTTAGAGTGTACATTAGAGATTCCAAACTGGTGAAATGTTCACACCAAATGAAAAACTGAGTTTGTCTCATTTCCCCCATCAGTAGGTCATTTACATTTTCAGCATGCTTGCGGCTTTGCCCCCCAGACACGCACATCCATACGTACACAAATGCACAGACACACACACACAAGCACACACAAACACACACACGCTGAGGTGTATTACTGGAAGTAGTGTTTTAATGCACACTTAATGAAAAGTGGCTGTTTTTCAATTAGAGGGCTGTGGTTTTGGGTCGTGTGAAGCGCCGGTTGTCCCGGGCTGAAGGCTGATGTTGGCGTCTGCAGACATAATATTACTGCATTTCAAATGTATTTAGTTCATCTTTTCATCTTGTTCTTTTTTTTATGCAGGCTTTTGGACTCTGACTTTTTAGTTCAGGGGTTCAGGGGGTTCAGGGGTGTATAAACTGTATAATATATGTGCGTGAGTGGGTGTTTCTGTGTATATGTGTGTATCTATGCCTAGTATACTTAACGTTTAAAACATTTATCGTTTACCTTGCATTACAGCATGAACCTCTATGGCACAGTACAATTCTGTACATTTTGGCTGTTACATCAATGTAACGGCCGAATGTTGGACGAATTGGACGAATGTTGTCAAATTTTTGGTTTCTTACTTGGTCCATGTCCACCACTCATTTTAAGACTCTTTGTTTAGTAGAAATATATTGCTCAAAGAAATAAAGAGAACACTCAAACAACACAATGTAACTCCAAGTCAAACACACTTCTGTGAAATCAAACTGTCCACTTAGGAAGCAACACTGATTCATTTTGACTTGTTTTAAGGACATTACATCAGCCTGTAGTGTGTTTTTCAACTTTAGTTTTGAGTGTGACTCCAAATCTAGACCTCAGTGGGTTAATGCAATGATTTCCATTGATAAATTTTGTGTGATTTTGTTGTCAGCACATTCAGCTATGTAACGAGCAAAGTATTTCATAAGAATATTTCACCAATTCAGATCTAGGATGTGTTATTTTAGTGTTCTCTTTATTTCTTTTTTGAGCAGTATAAATTGGGAGCCACTTATCGGCCGATTTTTTTTTTTTGCGGGAGTTTTGCAGTTGTTCCCTCGGTTAACATTTACATGCGTGCTGACCTTTGGCCTTGTATTGCAAAAGATGATCTCAGACTGCTTTTGCTGTATGTCTTTCAGGTGCCAAATACCACAGTAAGGATTAATGAGAGGCTGACAACTATTTATTTAATGACATGCAGCCTACGTGCACTTCTTATACTGTACTGTACTGTAGTGTATTGCATGGCTTGCAGTTTCCCTCGTTTTTATGTTGCTGTGCACTGTAGAGCATATTTTGAGAGGCAGGGCTTCATGATCGACATGTGTTACCTTTACATTTGAGCAGTAGATTCGCGATCAACCAGCAGATTGACATGTAGGGCACCCCTTGTTTAGTTCATGTCCTTTCTATGTTACAGATAAACAGTATCTCAAAGACAAGTCAACCTCAACTGCCTACATTAATGAAAAAAATTCTGAAATTGATGTGATTCAAAATTTTCTCAGAAATCCAAGAGCAAAAAGCAGTTTTACAACTCTCTGGCCTCTCACCCTCTCAACTCTTTAATTCCCTCCTCCTATTTCATGTTTATTTTCTTTAAAGGGCATAAAATACCAGGTGATGTGAGTCAGAGACAGTGCAGTTGTATTGATCAGCAATAATGCGCATTAATTATGTTTGGCTTATCGTGCTTCTCTTTTGATTGGGTAGAAGAGCTAAATGGACACTAAAGGGTTCACTACCCAGTACCGGCCCGCAACCTGGTGGTTGGGAACCTCTGGACTAAAGTACAAAAAAAGACATACATTTACGAAGGTTAACGCACCGTCCTGTGTATTGTGATGACACTGAGGAACAGCTTTCGGTTCTTGTTGTCAGTGATGCATTGAAAACTGACTGCTTTGTTTGTGGTGCTTTGCCCTTTGCCCTTTTTCGTCCCATTGATCCAGAGCTGCTCCCAGACAGAGTCTCAGCCCTCAGAGCAGCAAATGAATGATGGGATTGCCATGGATCTTTCTTAGCTGCTGTCAGTTAACAGGTCAAGGGTCACTGGTAGCAGAGTAAAATTGATTTCACAATGTGAAAATTTAAAAATATATTTTGTCCTGCCATTGCTCCTGTGACTTACAGTCACATCATCAAATGTCTCTTGTCAGCACTCTCTCCCTCCTACCTTTTACCGTAACGTTTCACCATTCAATCATCCTACACAAAAAAACAATAATTGACCAAAACAGTTAAACTAACATTTGCACTGTTGATGGTGTCACTTTTCAGTACTTCCGTATTTATGTTGTTCTATGTTACTTCTTGTGCTTTCTGGTTATTTGTGTTAGGCGTAAGGAATCACTCTATATCACTAGGGCGCATTATTTTGCAGAATTACGTAAACAGTAAGGAGTGGCGGTTAAATCTGGTATGAACTTGTAGAGAAAGCGCCAAGTGGATTACAAAAAATGTTTCGAGAAAAAAAGGTATAGAAACTAGAGCACGTTAGCCAATGCTTTGAACCTGGTTCTGATTTCAGTTGGTTAGAATGACAAATGCAGTGGCACGAATCAAATGGTTTCACAGGTCTTTGGAATTTTTTTCTACAAACACTGCATCTGAAAATGTCTATTTTACTGTTCTGGCTCGACAGTATTTCAGGCCTTTAGCAGGCTGCTCATGTAGCCTATCGTCCTCTCTGTAAAAGAGGGGCTAAATGTCACATGAGAAGAATCTTCGTCTGGCGGGAACTGATGGTGTGCTTAAATCACATTGCAATCTATTTGTCAAAACAGGAGAGCTCCTGAGGGGAAGAGGCACTGTGGCTTCTCTGGTGACCACGGATATGACAATAAAATCAACAGCATGCAGGTACTCTCAAGTCACCCTTAATTCAAGTTCATAATCTTATCTGCATAATATAGTGACAAATCAATCAATATGTGTCATCAATTGTCATTTCAGACCATTTTCCTAGGGTACGGACCCACATTTAAATACAAGACTAAAGTGCCAGCCTTTGAAAATATTGAACTTTATAACGTTATGTGTGGTAAGACGTTTTGCAATTTCTACAGTTTGACAGGCTGTTCCTCTCATGTGCTGAAGTGAGAGTGTTTGTTTTTTCTTGCTCTCAGATCTTCTGGGTCTGAAACCAGCCCCCAATAATGGAACCCACGGCAGCTTGAATCACCTGCTCAGGAGCCCCACCTTCAAACCCACCATGCCGGAGGAAGTGTCTCGGCCGCTGGCCTCAGGTCTGGGCCCCGCGGGAACCGATGACCTGGGCTGCAGCTGCGATGACAAGGTCAGCCATAGGTGGCTTTACAGCCAGTCACTTTCATTTCGTTCGTGTAGTGACAACGTTCTTAGCCATTTTAGAGCGACGTTCATTTTAAGGGATATCAAATTGTTCACTTCTGCTCCAGACATTTATTTATTTATTTACAGCAAGAGATTCGTTGTCTCGGTTGTGTTTTTTTCAAATACAAGACTAAAGTACCAGCCTGTCTCACAAGCCCTTTTAAGGGCGTGTCATTTCAGTGGGCACTAATAAAAACTAATAATAATTAATCAGATCAAAAGTGAATGTCCCTCAAAGAAATGGACCTCCAGAATGTGATTTCAAAGGTAGCACAATAATATCCTGTAGTCTCTTGAAAGATTGGCATTTCTGGATGACAAATAATGCTGAACACCTTGGTTGGAGATTAGCAACTTAGCCCAAAATTTTATTTTCAGTAGTTTTTTTAGTATTCTTTTTTTATCTATCTATCTATCTATCTATCTATCTATCTATCTATCTATCTATCTATCTATCTATCTATCTATCTATCTATCTATCTATCTATCTATCTATCTATCTATCTATCTATCTATCTATCTACCTACCTACCTACCTACCTACCTACCTACCTACCTACCTACCTACCTACCTACCTACCTACCTACCTATCTATTCAAATAGTTATTTATTTCATTTTTCATATTGTTTTTTTTTTTAATTTGCTTGGAGTTGCCATTTTTAACCATGCACTTTATAACACCTTGAGTTCTTGGAAAAAATGAAAAACAAAATAAAAATAAACAAAATAAAATAAACAAAATGAAATCATGCTTAGCTAATTATATTGGTTCCATTGTGTTGCACATTTCTTTAAATGCGGCCCTAAAAGGTGGTTTAAAATACCAAGTTATTTTAGATTTATTAAGCACTTTTCCCTTTTACTTTTCTCAGAGGTGACTAAAACCAATTTGGTTTGGTCATCAGCAACATTATGTTTGCTCCCAACTCAAACGTAAGTCTTGGACAAAAGGATATATTGTGTAAATATATTATGAAAATTTATATTTCCAATAGTTAAATCAGTCTTGTCGGTTTAAAAAGCACATCCATTGAGAGAAAAGCTGAGTGGAGAAGTGATGGATAATCAAGCTAAATACATCTGCTTTTTTAAAACAGATGTCCTGTGAAAAGAGTTATCTGCTTGGGTCATCACATAATGATAGTGTGTGTGTGTGTGTGTGTGTGTGTGTGTGTGTGTGTGTGTACGTGTGTTTGTTTCACTTAAGAAACATTAAACTTATCCACATGTTGAAATATTTTTTGTAACCTTTTGCTGCAGAGCTGGAAAAATTCACCCTCAGTTTGCCTTTTTTTTTTCCAATCCGTAGATTTCATTTGCTATCATAAAAACATTTACAAAAGGTTGTCTTTCCTGTCTCACCTTTTCCATTATCCGTTTGTTTCATGAAAACAACCCCCTCCGTCGGCCAAACTGTGAGTGAATTAGATCCAGCCTTGTTCTGCTGTAACTGTGCTGTGTTTGTGATCCCCATGTAGATCTCTGGCAAGAGATTGTTTCAATCTCCGATCTTTTTGCAGTTGCGTGTAAAAAGTAGGGGCCAGAGAGGTTTGAAAGTGACCCTTGTACGAGGCTATAACCTGGAGTCACTCTGGCTCTGTCTCTTACAGAACAAAGTGGAGGAGCTAAACCAACGATTGAGGCAAGCTATTGATGGTTAGTTTCTTTCTAGCACTGCTGAAAATGTGAAAAATAATACGAAATATGCAATTTTTAAGCTTTAAGATGTGGCTTTCAATGCAATAGAAGATGGTTAAAATTTATGGCAATATGATCTTAATGGGTCCCTTTGGTAGACGGGTGACAGGCGCGTGATGAACCCTGCCACTCGGTCGATGACGACAGGATGGGATCTAGCGGTACAGATAAGGGGTAAATTAATGATCTGAATGAATAATGTTCACTGAGTTCACTTCAATCGATTGGGCCCAGCAGGTTGATTTGGCTGGTCTGTCATGGAAAGGTCAGCGAGCTCTGTTGGCTGAAAACACCATATCGCTGTCTTGCAGCACAATGAAGGTGTACAATCGGTGCCATAATTTATATTTTAAAAATCTTTAAAGAATTTGCAGGTCCCTTGTTCAATTCCAACTGTGTTGGAATAGAACTATTTCTGTGTTGAGTTTGCACGTTTACCCCAGGTTTCCTCTGGTTTCACTGCTTTTCACCCACAGTCCAATAACATGCACTAGGTTCACTGGAGACCCCAAATTGCCCAGATGTGTGAATGAGTGGATGAATAGTTGTATGTCTCTATATGTTGCCCTATGTATGACTGCTACCCAGTCCAGGGTGAAACCCCCCTCTCATGCAATGAAATCCCGCACCCCAATTACCCTGAGTACTAGAGAAGTGGTATACATAACGAATTAATGACTGTATGAATGAATAACATTTTTGTTCGAGCTTTCATGAGAGCTAAGATATGTCACTTCAGCTATGGCCGATCATCGCGCACTGGATGTCAATCCAAGCTAAAACAAAGTTTCAAGTCCCAAGAAGTGCACCAGTCTTGAAGACTTTTTCACAATGACTTAGAACGGGGTTTCAAATGTAACAACTCTGCTATTACATATTTTTTTCCAAAATGACATCCATTAAGCCTGTATTGTCATATCTTTTAATCACAATTCATAGCAGATTGTAACTTATGATAGCTACACCGTTACCTGACAGTTTCCCAATGAAGCGTTGTGATCTGAAGATTCGTCCTGCCCGCAGGGTGAAGCGTCTTTTTATACTCCCTCCTTCTCTCTCCCTGCGCCGTGTCGCTGTACCCTTTCCCTTCCAGACAGCAGGAACCTGCCATATGGGCGACCTGCTGTGCTCTACCGCACCAAGTATTTCATCCTCCATCACAGTGACTACATTAGCGGCTACAGCGAGGCTCTCTCCATGCCTCTATGGACGTCCTACACCGTAACTAGACAGGTACCACTTTACCCGTCTTGGTGGCGATCCCTCGTCCTGTACCTGGGACAAGCCAAAAAAAAAACCTACATAAAAACATAAAATATCTTCCATATTCACAATGTTATAGCAAGAGTGAGAAAATAATAATCTTTGGTCTCATTTTTAACTGCTTTATGACTGTTTAGAACTCAAAGCATAATTTTCAGGGTAATTTTTGCTGTTTTATTGATGTTCTGTTGTGTGTGTGTGTGTCTGCCGGTGTGTGTGTGTGTGTGTGGTCCTCCAGGTAGAAGTGTCTCCACTGCCTGAGGCCCTGTCCAACTGTGTTAGACCCGATGCCAGAGTCCCCCCTGCCTTTAGCCAGTCCTGCACCAACTATCGAGCGGACAAACACATCACTTATGCCTTCCTCTACCCGCCTCGTAAGTCAACCGCTGCTTTCTGAAGAAGAACTCTGAATCCAGTACTTTGTACTCCAGTATTCTGGCATGGCCATATTTACCACAGTCTGAAGTAAAAAAATTGCATTTTGTGCTTTTTACCTTTTTTTTTTTTATAAAAATTGAGGGGACTGTTGGTTCAACCCACTTTCAAATGAGATTGTTTTTACTGTCATTAATTGCTCCATATCTAGAGTGGGCCACTTTTTTATTTATTGATGGACTTTTTGTTTATACACATCTTTAGAGTATTATTTGCAGTGACTAAGCAGCAATAAATTCAAACTGGTGAACAGAGTGGAGATGCTTTTTTTTTATTTTTATTTTTATTTTCTCTCCGAAACAATATGTAAAGTTAACCCCCAACATCGCCATGCTACCCTAAATGCAGGATAAGAGGTATTGATAATGAATGAATGAAAGATACATTTTTCATCACTTTGTTAAAAAAATGTAGATTGTGTATTTTGGAGAATTTTTACAAGAACCCCAGAAGGGAACGTAAAATGTGATTTCGATATTTTTTTTGTTTTCTTCATTGGCTTATAGTGTGCCTCTACCTCTTCCTCCTCCTCTGGGTTGTTCCCTTTAGGAGTCACTAGAGCAAACCCTCCATCTAACCCTATTCTCTGCTTCCTCTTCTCTCACACCAACCAAACTTTATGTCCTTTTTCCTTTCAATGTCCTCTTCTGCTAGACTTCCTGCCTGTCAGTTCCAACCCCAGCATCCTTCTACCCTACCCCGCCTCTGTACGTGTCCAAACTATCCCAGCAGACCCTATCTCCAACACACCTAGCATGTGTCGTCCCTCTGTTGGACTCATTCCTCATCCTATCCATCCTTGTCACTCCCAAAAACACCCTCAACATCATCATCTCTGCTACATCCAGCTCTGCTTCCTCAATGCCACTGTCTCTAAACCATACAGCATTGCTGGACTCATTCCCATCTTGTACACATTTTCTTTCATTCAGGCTGATTCTCTGTTATTGTACTTTATTCTTACACCTTACGTTTTTCTCCACCCCTTTAAATGTGCTACTTGAGAACATTTTTACTCAAAGGAAAATGTTGGTAAATGTATATATTTTTTTAAATTTGTTGACAGAATTATCATCCGGCGCAGACAAAAAGTATGACGCAGTGCTCATCACCAACACCGTGCCCATGTACCCTGCATTCAAGAGTAAGTCTCCCATGTATGTATATACTGTATATAAAAAAATCACAGCCCATTTTTTTTGTACATATAGATATAACGTGGGCTGTGATTTTTTTAATTATCAATCCCATATCTCTTCGCCAGGAATATGGACTTACTTCCAGAGAGCTTTGGTGAAGAAATTCGCCACTGAGAGGAACGGGGTGAACGTGCTGATCGGGCCAATATTCGACTATAACCACGATGGAGTCAGGGACTCGGCTGAGAAGATAAAAGGGTAAGATTTCTTGTGATTTCTTTTGTACAGATATTGATATTTATTGATACATCGCAGACATGATTAGATTTACTGTTGTACTTCACTGAACCATATTCCTTTATTGCTAAATATTAAGATAAGCTCATTCTTTATTGATCCCCATCAGGGAAATTCAATTGTAATGGTTGCAGCACGGTGGTTCTGCCTCACAGCAAGAAAGTTCCAGGTTCAAGTCCAGCAGGGAGACTTTTTGTGTGGAGTTTGCATGTTCTCCCTGTGTCTGTCCAGGTTTCTTCAGGGTTCTCTGGCTTCCTCCCACTGTCAAAAACATACACGAAGTTCACTGGAGACCCTAAATGCCCAGCTGTAAGAGTGAATGGTTGTCTGTCTCTATTTGACATGTGAATGAGAGGGTGAATGGTTGGTTCAGGGTGAACCTGCCTCTCACCCAATGATGGTTTGGGTAGATTTTGACAGCTGAGATAGGCTACAGCGACTCTCAGTGCAGAATAAGTGTTATAGATAATGAATGGTTCCTGTCAAAATGTCATCATGGCAACTGGACTTGATTTCTTCCCTTAAAGATGTTTCACCTCTCATTCGGGAGGCTTCTTAGTCCTTCAAGGTCAGGTCAAGCTTCAGGTCTTCAGGGGAAGAAATCAAGTCCAGTTTCTCGGTTCATTCATTCATTCATTCATTCATTCATTCATCATTTATACAGCTTATCCTGCATTTAGGGTTGTGGGGGTGCTTGGGCCTATTCCAGCTGTCACTGGGCTAAAGGCAGAGCTCAACCTGGACCAGTCACCAGTCAGTCACAGGGTCCATATAGAGACGTACAACTATTCACTCACTCATTCACATGTCTGGGGAAGTTAAGGTCTCCAATGACAATGAACATTCTGCATGTTGTTGGAGGACGAGGGCAGAGGAAACTTGAAACCCACTAAGATACAGGGGAGAACATGTAAACCCTGCACATAACTGGACCAAGGACCTCCCTGCTGTCAGGTGCGATGCCGCAGATATGCTTGGTTCTGCACAATCCATCACAGAATGGCTGGCACAATCACCAACGTATTCAAACGCCATATTACCCTGTTTTTTGTGGCGGAGTTGGAAACTGGAATTGAACAAATGCAGTTTTGGCCTCTTAGAACTCACCCTGTTCATAATGTTGGTCTCGCAGCTGAGTGTGTACACACAGTCAAAGGTACCGGAATAAAGGCGTGTAATACTTTTCTGCCTAAGTTCAACTTTTGTGTTTTGATTTTCGATTGCAGATATGCAAGCGGGACGATACCTGTCCCTACACACTACTTTGTGGTCCTCACCAGCTGCTTAGACTTCATGCAGACCGCAGACTCGTGCAGCGGCCCGCTCAACAGTTCCGCCTTCATCCTGCCGCACAAACCCAGCAACGACGAGATCTGCAACGTAAGGAGCCACGTGTTTTAGTGAGCAGTAGATGTGTCGAAGGTGGTATCTTTGACGTTTTGTTCATTTTGGGTCCGTTTCCCAATGCAGAGCGCTGAGGAGGAGTGGCGCTGGGTGGAGGAGCTGATGAGGATGCACACGGCGCGCGTCAGAGACGTGGAGATCCTGACGGGCTTGGACCTGTATCGCAGAACCACTCGGGCCTACAGCGAAATCCTCACGCTGAAGACATACATGCACACCTACGAAAGCGAGATCTGACTTCTGCTTCTCCACAGGACGGCGGCAGACGTGCGGAGTACAAGGGGGGGAGGGACGCGATCGTCTATGTTACACTGACCTACGGCGTGTGCGGTCTTTTCCTTCTGATGTCATTTTCTTTTACTCGCCCTGTCCAGATTGTTTGACACCACTAAGCTTCTCGCTGTTGCCTCTCTCAGTTAAAGCAGAAGCAAACCCTTTTACTTTGTGTTCCCGTTTAACAGCTCACACTCAGATGATACTACAAAGCAACCCATTGAAAGCAATCAAACAATTGTTCAGAACTTAAACAATAAAATTCGGTCATGTTTTTTTTGTAAAAAAAAAAAGGTCATACCACACCCACAAGGGGAAATCGCGGAGATGGTTTTCTGTCAAATTCGGGAAGTATTGGACGCACGGCTCTCGGGGTGCAATTGAGGGACAACAAAATATGCACATGCCATACTGTATTTCTGTTAGGCAAAAATAAACAAAAATAATATAACACACCTTTGTTGAATTATACAAACTTATAGACATAGAAATGTTTGTTTACATTGTATAATTCTTTATAATGACATTTGTCGTGTACATTTTAATAAAAAAAAAAAAAGATATTTCGACCCAATCTTAGACATAAGAGAGACGAGTCATCAAACAGAGCATTTGAAAATGTGATCCTTTATCGTCTCTACATGTTCTCACTTAGTTGAAATGAAAATGTGATAATGTGACTTTTAGTCCTGAAGCTGGGTTTTAGTGTTCAGAGGGACTGCGGAGCTGTCAGGTATTTTGAGGCTTCTGAGTGTCAGTAACATGAAAAGAAAATTTACATAACATGAACGATATAAGGAAAGCACAATAGGACTGTGCAGCTGTTGCAGAATTGGGAAAAAAGGCCAACAGTGGTATGAGGTCAAGATTGTGAAGGTAAATGCTCACCGTCAGTTTGATGTGATAGTCACCCCGTCTGCAAAGTTTACTCGTCTTTATTTTCAGTGACCGAGAAGAATTTTTCCTTTTATTTTTCAATGAGATGGAACTGCAATGATTTGTTTGTGTGCATGTGTGCATGTGTGTGTGTTAGTGTCTGTGTGTGTGTGTCTGTTGTATGTGGTCTCTATTCATGATCGCGGTTTTTGATGTTTGTGTGATGTGATGTTGATTTTTGTTCCATGCACAATAACAATCCTGTCAATGACTAATTGTCCCCGAATCAGTTACCACCTGTGGTACAACCTATTTATGCTATATATAAGTGTCACCACAATAAAAGTGTTTTTACTAAATGAAGTGTGGTTGCCGATAAGTTAGCCAGACCCTTTGTTATTTACCCCATTCATTAGCATGCAATTACAATATATGAGGTACATCATAATTAACATATATGCTCTATCACTAAACACTTGATGTGGCCAAGATGAGCGTGGTAGCTCGTTTGGCCCGAAAGAGATAAATTTGAACTGAAATTACATATTTAACTACCATAGCCAGCTATTTAGTAAACAATGACTATCATGTTTTGTGACATCAGAAGAAAGAGATGTATGATAATGGATGTATAACTGATATCACAATACTCCATCTTTAAGACCAAAGCTGATTGTACCACATTTACATTTTCCATGAAATCATTTTCCATGAAATAAATGGCGCTTTCCCCTCATTGCATCTGCATTTCCATCTCTGTGTGGAGTTTGCATGCACTCCCGGAGCCTGCATAGGTTTCCTCTGGGTTCTCTGGTTTGAAATCATGCCGGTCCAAATATATGTTGAATGTTGGTTGAAGACCGTCTTTGTTTGAATGAGAGAGTGAATGGTTGTACCGCATGTCTCTATATGTAGCCCTTTGATTGACTCGCACCTGATCCCAGGTTGAGTCCCATTTCTTGCCCAATGACAGCCTGAATAGGCTCCAGCCCGCCCACGCTCCTGACTGCAGGATAAGCAATATAGATAATAAATGAATAGTTTACCACTCTGATTCCTCTTCAGACTTTTAAGTGATTTCTCAAAGTTGATAGTGCTTCAAATACACCGCAAAAACTGATATAATTGTGTTTGATCTCTATTACACAATACTAAAACAGTACTTAAGGCTATATTATCATTTACAAATTTGTTGTTCCTGTGAATGGAGGAGCTAGCCTGATGAACTATACATTCAGATACCCTGCAGCTCCAACGGAACTGCTTTATGATGTTTCCTTCTCATCAGACTGTGATTGGCGATTCCTTCCCTTTATTCTGGTTCCTTCACCAGAATGATGTTTCCCAAGCTGACAGTGTAAAGCTTTTATTGTCTCACACACACATATAAGAACACTTAGACTGAACGTTGTGTATTCACAGGCATGGGTTGAGTGGAGACATTGGTGTCTTTGGCCACTTTGGCCACTGTCTTTGGCCAAGACAGTATTGATGAAACACACACACACAGACCCTGTTATATTGATTTTGGTTGATTTAGAGGACTAATTCCAGGATAAGATTTGGAAATAAAACCAATATTTCAATGTCACGGCTGTGTCAATTTGCTACTTATCATGGCGAATATAGCAGAAGGCAGGATCCTCCAAATGGAAGATGACATTTGAAGCATTAAGCTTACTTACAGTGTATGATTGGAGCATTTTGAAACATAGCTATTGGTGAGTTTTGTCAGTGGAGGGTTGTGGTACTCTAGTTTGGCAAATGGCAGAATATCATTCCATACCTGTCATTACTGAACAACTTTAATCAAAGGCTTTAAGGGTTTCATTAAAAATGACAAAACCTATTTTCTCAGACTGATGAGTGCACATCCAGGACTACAGTTCACATCCAGGGGTTTGGAGACGAGGGTCACTCTGGTGACTGGCCAAGACGGGTCCAATGCCTTAACATGTGGCAGGCCCTGCCAGATTTTCAAATTCACCACATCTTTGCCGTGGAATTGAAGAAATTGAATAAAAAAGCCTATTTTTTTGGTATCTGAAGAAGATCAGATATGTATGGAACTACTTATGATTTTGTCCAAATAGGCTGCCAACACACTCAACGACTTTTGCCAACCTAATTTTGACATGTGTTGGCAGTAGAATGAAAGAATGGAGGTCCACTACTTGGGTGCAGATATTGTGGAGGACTTGCGATGACGAGGCTGCGGAGAAATAAAGTTTTCCCAACATGTCAAATACACAGACGATATTTCATAATTGTCAGTTTATTCTAAGTTAATTAGTTACTATATATGAATATATATATATATTTATTCAATAATGTATTCCCTGGCTTATATCTTCTCTGTGGTGTAGTCTGTCTATCTAACAATGAATGAACGAATGAAAGAGTGAGTTATTGTCTGTCTCTATGTGCAACAACGTGATTGACAGGAAATAATTGCCCTGAAGCGCCAAGTGCAAAAAACATTTAAAAAAACAGCAGTGTTCTCATCGTAATACAGCCTTAGGGTGGCATGGGCCGGTGTTTCTCTGAGCCGGTCGCAAACCCGGATAAATGCACAGTGTTATGTCAAGAAGGGCATCCGGCATAAAACTTTTGCCCAAACCAAACATTAGAATCAAACATAACAACCAGATCATACCGGATCGGTTGAGGACCGGTTTAGCTATGACCGCTATTGGTACTGATGACCTACAGGGAACCAATGGAAACTGGGCTACTGTAGATTAAAGAAGGAGAGGTGGAAGGCGTGTTAGGAAGTGCAGAGAGAAGAGGAAAGGCAAGAGTCTGGGACTGAGAGTAGGGACTTTGAATATTTGGACTATGACAGGAAAACGTAGAGGGTTGGTCGACATGATTCATGGAAGGAAGGTGGATGTACCGTGTGTCCAGGCGACCAGATGGAAAGGTAATAAGGCTAGAAGCTTAGGAGCAGGCTTTAAGTTGTACCATCATGGTACTGACAGGAAGAGAAATGGAGTAGGAGTTATCTCGAAGTAAAAGTTTGTTAGGAATGATCTGGAGATGAAAAGAATGTCAGATACACTTATGAATCTGAAACTGGAAATTGAAGGTGTGATGTTTAATGTTATTAGTGGCTATGCCCTGCAGGTGGAATCTAAGGATGAGGAGAAGTTCTGGAATGAGCTGGATGATGTGATGCAGAATATCCTCAGAGATGAGAGAGTGGTAATTGGTGCAGACTTCGATGGGTGTGTTGGTGACGGCAATAGAGGAGATGAAGAAGTGATGGGCAGATTTGGTATACAGGATAGGAACGCAGAGGGGCAGGTGGTGGTAGATTTTGCAAAAAGGATTGAAATGGCTGTAGTGAACACGTTTTTCCAGAAAAGACAGGAATATAGGGTAACTTATAAGAGCGGAGGTAGGAGCACGCAGGTAGACTCCATCTTGTATAGATGAGGTAACCTGAAAGAGATCAGTGAGTGTAAAATAGAGGGTGAGAGTGCCAGACAGCATAGGATGGTGGTTTGTAGGATGACTTTGGTGACAAGGAAGATCAAGAGGACAAAGGCAGAGTAGAGGACAAAGTGGTGGAAGCTGAAAAGGGAGGAGCGTTGTATGGTTTTCAGGGAGGAGTTGAGAAAGGCTCTGGGTGGTCAGAGAGAGCTTCCAGATGATTGGACAACTACAGCTAATGTTCTCAGGGAGACAGGTAGGAGAGTACCTGGTGTGTCATCTGGAAGGAAAGTAGATAAGGAGACTTGGTGGTGGAACGAGGAAGTGCAGGAGTATATACAGAGAAAGTGGTTAGCAAAGAAATGGGATACTGAGAGGACTGAAGAGAACAGACAGGAGTACAGGGAAATACAACATAAGGTAAAGATAGAGGTAGCAAAGGCAAAACAAAGAGCGTACGATGACCTGTATGCTCGATTGGACAGTAAGGAGGGAGAAAGTGATCTATACAGGTTGGCAAAACAGAGAGATAAAGATGGAAAGGATGTACAACAGTTGATTAAGAATAGAGAGGGAAATGTATTGACAGATGCTAGAAGAGTGATGGGAAGATGGTAAGAGTACTTTGAAGAGCTGGGCTAAAGCAGAGTTAAGGTCGCAGAGATGAAGCTGCTAAAGTTCTCTTTGGGAGGGACCAAAATGGATAGGATCAGGAATGAGTCTATCAGAGGAACAGCACATGTTAGATGTTTTGGAGAGAAGGTCAGAGCAGCCAGACTGAGATGGTTCAGTCATGTACAGAGGAGGGAATATATTGGTAGACGGATACTGGAATTGGAGCTGCCAGGCGGGAGGTCTCGAGGAAGACCAAAGAGAAGATTTATGGACGCAGTGAGAGAGGATATGAAGGTAGTTGGTGTCAGAGAGAAGGATACAGAGAATAGGGTTAGATGGAGAAAGTTGATTCGCTGTGGCGAGAAAACCGAGAAAAGAAGAGGAAGAAGAGGCAGTGTTCTCTTCGAATATCCATTTCCAGTTATTCAAGTTTTCATTGTCATCGCTGAGTGAAGCTACTTGATCTTCTCGAAAAAACACTTTGAATTCTTTCCATAGAGTACATGCGTAACTATGTTATTACTCCTGTGATGACATCTAGCTTCAAAATTTCATAACATGATAACATTTCTTTTGTATGTGTGAGAATGTATACAATCCCTGCACTCTTTTATTATTTTTATTTTCAGAATAACTCTTTAATACAAACACACACACACACACACACACACACACACACACACACACACACACACACACACACACACACACACACACACACACACATACACACACGCGGCATAGCAATTATTTTTTCCGAGGGGTACTTGAATGCATCTGGAGCAAATGTTGGTGACGTCACGAGTCCCGATACTTTCACTTCCTCACAATGCCTCTTTTCAGAGATTAACAGAAGAAACTGTCAACACATTTTACTGAAAGTCGTCTGTTCCCGTGGAATTTTTGGGCGTAGTTTGTCTTTTATTTGAAATATCATCGCTTCGGTGCAGAAGTAACACCATGGTAGGGGCCCTTACATTTGTTATTTTGGAAGAGTTTCAGATTTAAATGACTAAATTAGTTTTAGAGCTTGTCTTTAAGGTTTTGATACCCTACTTTATTTAAATGGCAGGTTTCTAAAGGGACATGGACTTGAACCAAACCCATTTCAAAGTTGAGTTTTCGGTGTCCGAGTTTATTAAGAGCCTAAGGACTTCTGATGATTATTATCATCCCCATTACTATATCATCATCATCATCATCATCGACAACAACAACAACATATAAAATTTTCTATATGATAATAACTATAATAACTTTTGTTATTAATATTTTTACAGTGTAACCAAAGAGATGTTTGGAATTAAATCTGTCTTTAAGGACTGGGTGTTCACAGCCCACCAATTTCAAAGTCTCTGAAATCAAAAGAAAGTCCAGGGGATTCCAGCACTAGCAAAATGAAACCACTATATGTCTGAGCATGCACTTAAAATTAAAACATAGATAGATGTTTAGAAGGGCACTGGCTCACACACCTATGAGTTTTTCTTTTTTTTTGCAAAAGTATTAGCTCTATATAGTCAGACTAAGGCTAAATGTGCTAATTATTTGTGATCGATACATCTGACTTAGGATGAAGACTCCAGTTTGCTGTGCCTGAAAATACTGACACGTCACAGAGAGCTTCTGGTATCAAGGCTGGGGAGTGTGCAGTGCATCCTCGACAACCTGCTGAATTGCGACTTTTTCTGTGAGGAAGATGTTGAGATTGTGCAGAAAACTCCTACTAAGACGGATCAGGTGGGGATAAATCTTTGACAATTCTCTAAATTGTTCTAGGTTCCAAAAAAAAAAATCAGAACTATGGAATGTCGTTTCATATTCTCAATCAGCCTGGTGATTCTTAAAGGTATAATGTTTTGTAGGTGCGCAAAATTTTGGACCTGGTTCAGAGCAAAGGGGAGAAAGCCTGTGACTTCTTTCTTTACATCATACACAGAGTATGCAATGCATACATAGACCTGCAGCCGTGGCTGGCTGAGATCTGCTACCGGCCATGTGAAGCTGTGGCACTCATGAACGTGGTCAACACTGACCCCAGTAAGTTTTGCAGTATAACCTCGACATCTGTGTTATCAAGTTGGCCTCATAAATTCCATTGTGTATTGACTTTGTCAACTTTACATATTTATTAAAAAAATAGATGTCTCAGGTGCAATACTTGAGCGGCTGGTAAATTGACTTTTCTATTAAGACCGCCATCATTACCAAACAACTACTCAAAATAATGATAACATCATATTTCAACACAAACCAAAATATTATCATAGTGGCTGAATTAAGAATCTTCTTTTGGAATCATTCCACCAATCCTCAAAATAAAGGCTATTGGACTTTTCCATGTGTTAAGTATGTAGTACACCAATACTAAATACATGTACTATCTGCAAAACTATATATCTTGCTGTATGTAAAAGTGTTACATGTGATGTCATGTCTTAAGGCTCGGACTCTTTTAGGGCACTGTAGGTGATTTCCTTACTTGTTGGGATACAGTTAAAGACCTAAAAGATTCATAAAACAGATTAATAACAGAGCCTTCATGTAAACACAGCATGTTGTGGTGATGGACAGGCTGACAGATCAGGTTAGACAGGAATTGGACCTTGATGTTTGTAGATGACATTGTGATCTGTTGTGAGAGCAGGGAACAGGTGGCGGTTGCTCTGGAAAGGAGAGGAATGAAATTGAATGGTGAGGCTACAAGGGGTGAAAATACAGAAAGTGGAGACTATTAAGTACTTACGCTCAACAGTCCGGAGCAATGGAGAGTGTGGAAAAGAGGTGAAGAAATGCATTCAAAGGTATGCTGTCTTGTTTAGAGAAAGTGGCACTGAGGAAAACGCAAGGCGCAGAGAAGGAGGTAGCAGAGATGAAGATGTTGAGGTTCCCTTTGCGACTAACAAGTATGGACAGGATCAAGAATGAGTCCAGAAGAACAGAACATGTTAAATGTTTTGGAGATAAGTTCAGAGAAGCCTGACTGAAATGGTTTGATCATGTGCAATGAAGGGCTAATGCATATATTGGTAGAAGGATGCTGAGGTTGGATCTGCCAGGCAGGCGTCCCAGAGGAGACCAAAGAGAGGATATATGGAGGTAGGAAAGAGGACATGAGTTCAGTTGATGTGAGAGAAGAGGATACAGAGAAGAATCCCAGAAGCCAGACTCATTAATTTGATACTCCATGGCCTCCTGGGAGGTGAAATGCCTGCCTTAGCCTTATTGAACACCTCCCAGAAATCATGATATTCGGCCAGAACTACAGTCAATTCAGGAACTGGGTTGCGTTGCCTACTGCAGGACAAAGGCGTTGGGAAGAGTTGCTCCAAACAAGGATGGCCCCTGTGGCCCAGTCAATGTGGAGGTTGCGCCGATGGAGCCAAGGGTAGCTCGGAGGAAAGCTGGAGGTAGACAAGATGTTAAACTGAAGGGTCTCATAATGGTTACACGAGAAGAGCATATGAACTTGAGAAGTCCAGCGAGTGACGGTACCCAGCATATGATCATCAAGGGCCTTGGCAGGGATGTGTCCAGCAAAACCCTGTCAAGGCCCAATAGTATGGTCAAGCTCTCAGCCATAATGTTGGCATCTGCACGGGAGTCTATGAATGTAAGAAGGGTGGGTGTGGTCCACCAAGAAGGAGGAACTTGACTTGGAATAGGACTGAGCTGTTATGTGGCTCAGCAGGACTTGCTGAGTCCTGCTGAGTCAAGAAGGAAGATTGAGCTGTCATGTGACTCAGCAGGACTTCCTCATTCACTGGCGTACCCTGCCTTTTACTGGGCAGCGGGAAACAAAATGACCGGGTTGACCACAGTACATACAGAGGTTCCCCAAAAGGTGACACTCTTGTTTTACTGGAGGAAACTTGGCCATGCTTGGACTAAGGCACCACATAATTGTCAGAGAAGAGGAGCTTGGCCAATGAGCAGAGCAAAGGTGTTGAGGGATGTTATGCCGGATCAATGCAGCCAGATTGGGAGTTCTATGATCTCAGCAAGTGTAGGCGGTAGTGTATAGAAGACTTCATCTTTGATATAGTCAGCCAGACCATGCAGGAAGGTGTCGCACAGTGCTGTGGTGTTCCAGTCACGCTGATGGGCCCTGGTCCAGAAATTGACAGAAAAATCAGCCACTGACTGATGAAGGAGAAGGCTCTGTTTGTTAGGTTACTAATCGGTGACTAATTTCCCATGGAAGAGTGAGGAGCAGGTGGTCAAAACTGGCCTGCAGAGTTCAGGATTCCCCCAAACTGCTCAAATGGTTCTGAGACCATCCTGGGCTGTTGCAGAGCTGAAATGGTAGATTCTGGTGTGGGAACTTGAAACGGGGGGGAAAGCAAACATTGGCTGCTGCAACTGGGCAAAAAGGGCTGCCAAGGCATTGCCCCTGGTGTCCACAGCTCATTTGGCATGTGCTGCAGTCTCCTCCATTTGCAGCCCTTGCCAGCTGGTTTGAACAGTTTAGATTTTCTATTCGTTTTGTAGATATTGTTTGGTAGATATTGTGCATTTTCAAGTTAATTATTCATCACTTTCATATTGTGTGGTTTGTGGTCTGCATTTTTTTCTTTGTTTGCTTGTTGATATTAATTGAAAGGACAACTGTGATGTATTCAAACATAAGCTCATGCTGAATATATCTATATGATGTCAATCACAGGGTCTATATATTGGCTCCAGTGGTATCAATAAGGGTTTCTTTTTGTCTTGCAGTCAGCAGGTATCATGTGAAATTGCGAAACGAAATGAACAGGGACACCAGTTTCCTCATGTCCTACAGCCAGCAAGAGGAGACCCGGCTAGAGGAACTCTACACAGACACTCAGATGGAGCTGTTCAGTGAGTGCAATGAAAGCCAGGGTTTCCTGGAGAGACTGGACTGGCTCTTTGTGGAGGACGCTGCCATGAATTCCAAAGGTGAAACCATCTATGTGATTGGCGATGCCGGTGTGGGAAAATCTATTCTCCTACAGAAGCTTCAGAACCTCTGGTCTAAGAATGAGCTGCACACCGATGCCATCTTCTTCTTTAAGTTCCGCTGTCGGATGTTCAGCATGTTCAAGGCCACAGAACAGATCACCCTCAGAGACCTTTTGTTTACATATAGCTGCTCTCCGGACCACGATCCAGACAATGAAGTCTTTAACTACATTCTGCGTTTTCCGGAAAAGATCATTTTCACATTTGACGGCTATGACGAGATTCAAGAGGATCTCGATCTCATCAATGCCCCTGAAGTGGCGTCCCCAGAGGAGCCTGCACACCCCCTCCAGCTGTTGGTTAGCTTGCTCTGCGGGAAACTCCTCAAAAGTTCGCAGAAGGTGCTCACAGCTCGGACGGGTATTGAGCTCCAGAGCAGAGTGATCAAAAAGAAGGTGGTTCTCCGGGGCTTCTCCCCGGTTCAGTTAAAGACCTATATCAATTTGCACTTTAAGGAACAAGAACACAGAGAGCTTGTGTCAGTTCAGCTCGACGCTAGCCCGCACCTCTGCGGCCTGTGCACCATTCCACTTTTCTGCTGGATTGTGTTCAAGAGCTTCAAGCATCTGCATACCATCCATGACAGTTTTGAGTTGCCGGACACCTGCATCACCCTCACCGACATTTTCCTGCTGTTGTCAGAGGTGTTCCTTAGTCGCAAGACATCACCCGCTCCGTCGCTTCTGAAGAGAAGCCCCCGATGTAGCTCGGAGACAATTAAAGCGGGGCTCAAGCCCCTCACGATGTTCGCCAAAGTGGCCCTGAGTGGTATAGACGGAGGGACTTTCATTTGTAGTCAAGAGGAGCTCACAGACTGTGGGCTGACTGAGGATGACCTCCTTCTTGGATTTCTTCGACCCGTGAGGGATTGTGATTTCAGCAGCGGCTCGGCGACCTTTGAATTCCTCCATATAACTCTGCAGTCTTTCTTGGCTGCTTTTGCTCTAGTGTTAGATGAGCAGGCCGCCCCCAGTGCCATCCTCAAATTCTTCACAGAGTGCAGTAGGAAGAGGAAGACCTTCTGTCTGCCATTTCAAAACTGTATCGGTGGCGTCTCGAAGCCTGGGGAGACGAAGCGTTTCACAACCAACGACCACCTTCAGTTCACCAATCTCTTCTTGTGTGGACTTCTGTCAAAGGCTCACAAGAGCATGATGCAACAACTGGTGTCTCCTACGTTACTGAAAAAAAAGCAGGCTTTACTTAAGTCTTACCTCTCCACCAGCGTGAAATGCCACCTTCAAGGGTTACCCCACTATACCATGGAAGAAGGCGAGAAGGTCCATGTTCTGCCGAACTTCTTGTGGATGCTGAGATGCATCTTTGAGACGGGGAGCAAAGACATCGCTCAGATGACAGCAAGTGGCATCACCGCTAATTTGATCAAACTTGGATACTGTAACGTTTACTCGGGTGACTGCACCGCCCTTAACTTTGTACTGCAGCACCGCAAGAAGCTCCTTGGTTTTGACATGGACAACAACAATATCAGTGACTATGGAATAAAACAGCTCAAGCCCTCCTTCTGCAAAATGACAGTTGTAAGGTAAGAGATGTCTGTTCTGTGACGCGATATCCTCCAATGTCTTTTTGTTTCTCTGACATTTTAACTAATTTATAAACCTGCCTCTAATCAGATTTTGTGTCAACCACCTGTCAGACAGCAGCATCGAGATTCTTGCAGAGGAGCTCTGTAAGCACAAAGTTGTGAAGGTCTTGGGGTAGGTAAACGGCTCTGTAATTCCAATCTGTGTAATTGGTCTAATTCTCCGAAGATTATGTTGAGACATCAGTTATGTGATCTTACTCTGTATTTTGGGAAAGGCTTTGTGTATTTCTTTTTTCTTTTCATATTCTTTATGGGAAATTTACATTTTTTAGTGGTCAAATATCAAATCAATATAAAATATCTTGTAATACAGTTAGGCCCAGAAATATTTGGACAGTGACACAATCTTCATTATTTGGGCTCTGCATGCCAACACATTAAATTTAAAATGAAATAACTACAACAGAATTGAAGTGCAGACTTTAAGGTTTAATTCAAGGGGTTGAGAATCCTTGATGACGGCCTGAAGTCAGGAACCCATGGACATCACCAAACGCTTTCCTCCTTTGTGATGCTTTGCCAGGTCTTTACAGCAGCTGTCTTCAATTGCTGCTTGTTTATGGGTCTTTCTTTTTGTTGCTCAAGTTTTGTCTCGAGCAAGTGAAATGCATGCTTGATTGGATTGAGATCTGGTGATTGACTCAGCCATTGCAGAATATTCCACTTTGCTTTAAAATTCCTGGCTTGCTTTTGCATTATGTTTTGGATCATTGTCCATCTGTACTGTGCAGCGCTGTCCAATCAACTTTGCTGCATTTGGCTGAATCAGAGCAGAAAGTATATCCCTATACACTTCACAATTCATCCGGCTGCTTCTGTCTTTTGTCACATCATCAATATACACAAGTGACCCAGTGGCGTTGGAAGCCATGCGTGCGACGTGCCATCACACCGCCTCCACCATGTTTTAATCTATAACCCATTCATCTATCATGTAATTTTGAGAGAAGACAATCTCTGCATCATCACGCATGTGCGAATGTGTATGTGTTTGTGCATTTGTGCGTGTGTGTGGGTATTTCCAGTCTTTATAGCAATCACATCACAGATGTTGGTGCCAAGCTGGTTGCACAGATCATCGAGGAATGTCCACTGCTAAAAGTTGTCAAGTAAGCTATCGTTTCCGACTGGCACACGATTGTATCCTGATGTATGGTTTGCGTATTTTACATCGACGTTGCAAATCTTGTGGTCCTCAGACTTGGTAAAAACAAGATCACCAGTGTCGGCGGGAGATATTTGGCGGCTGCGATTGAGAAGAGCAAGTCAATATTTGATGTGGGGTAAGGCCGCAAACCTCCTTAAGGAGAATATTGAGATGCAACATCTAAAATTTGTCGAGTACACATTGTGACAATGTGGCGGAGCCCCAGACGGGAATGACAATAAAAAAAAGTCCATCATTATGGACGTTTTCATGTCCTTCTTCACAGTATGTGGGGGAACAGCATCGGAGATGATGGAGCGGAGGCATTCGCGCAATCTTTGAGACACCACCCGAGTCTCACCAACCTCAGGTACCTTAAACTCACAAGAGTTCAACTTCTTTAACATCTTTCAGAAAACTCCTATGCACTTACTTTTTTTTAGGAAGGAGGATCAGGCATCAGTCAAACCTTTTGTACATATCACTTTTTCGAAGTGACTAAGCTGAGAATTCCTGAAAGACAAGAAAATCATAGCATGCTCCTCTTTGGAAACGGTAATGCATTTCAAATGGGATTATCATTCGATATGTGTTGCTCACCAAGTCACTGCACAACTCATAGTCTTAGTTCAACTGATTATGGTGTTTAAAAAACATGAGGTTTTTAAATTTGTATTTTAACAAGTCCTTTTCATCCACTGAGAGATAACCTGCTTGATATCCGTTTACAGTTTGCACTCCTATTTACTACCAATTATATTGGGCCTGGTTAAAACAAAAAACTCTCATTGGGGCAGCTGTGGCTCGGTTGTTTGTGCGGGGATCGCCGATCAGAAAGTTGGTTTTTCGATTTCCAATTCCTCAATTATAGCAGACATGAACATTTTCAAAGTCATGAAACCTAGGTTGGCAGACCCATTGTGGAGTCTTATGTTCATCTCAAAACAAAACATATGATATCTAACAGCATAATTTCTGTACCATCTGCTCTAAATTAAAGGGGACTAATGATTCAAGTTATATTGGCTTCAAAAATTAGGAGACGGGACACTGACTGTTAATGTCCATTTTTGCTGCGATAATAAGAGAAAATGAATGCTTGAATATCCCATTTGTTTAACTTCGATGAACATGAATTTTATTCATATTTTCTATTTTCTCTCAAAGAAAACTAAGACAATTATTGTTGAAGTGTTCATCTGTTTATAGTGACATGCTTTTAAATGACATAAAGTCAGAGGGTTAAATTATATGCGTATCCATTATTTGTTTCGTTTTCACAATTCAGTGACTCCCATTGCCATTATGCGTACCTGATTCATCTATAGCTGTAGGTTCCCCTGTTCTCCCTTGACTCCAGACAGTTATCAAAACATTGTTAAAATGTAATTTGGGCCTGATGCGCAGCTCAAACAATAAGGGACTGTATTGACCGGCCCGTCAAACTACTACGATTTCATACAATGAGAAGTGAGATCTTCCTACTGACGTTTCCCCGGAGACCAAACCAGAGTCTGGGCTATAGCCTGCCTGACAGAAAGCCAGTGCTCCCTTGAGCAGCGTATACCACTGAGCCTTACAAGTAATATCCTTTTGGGCTTTTTTGATAAAATTTTGCTTCTTGAAGAAAAAAAAAATCAAATTCTGCTTCCAACTACTACTGAGGAAGGACCATCCATGACCTAGATTTGTGCTCTGTCAAACTGCTCAGAGAAATCTATTCTTTTGATAGCAATGCTATACTACACATCTGTCCTAACATGTAGTTTTATGAATGTCAAAACTATTATTCTATCATATTACGATGTAATTAGCGCTACTGGTATTAGTAGTATGAGATCATTTGTACCCATACCCTTCTGTGTTTCTGCCACATTCTTGCTCTCTATCTTTGTCTTCTCTCCCGTCCTCTCTCTCTCTTTCTCTTTCTACCCCAATGGGTTGAGGCAGAAGGCCGCCAGCATTGAGCTTGCATCTGTCCTGGGTTTCTGCACCGCAAAAAGGCAGTTTTTTTCTTGCCGCTGTTGGGTTTCTGTACATGATTTAAAAGAACTAGTCCCAGGCCTGCTCTACATGGAAAGCATCATGTAACAAATGTGTTGTGATTTGGCACTGTATGAATAAAATCTAAGTTGACAAAGCCATAACTGAGTCTGGACAGCCAGTATTAAAATGCTGACATTCTGTCTTCCCCATCCAGTCTCTCAGCCAATGGCATCACGTCAAAAGGTGCAAAGAGCCTGGCCGAAGCGCTTCAAGGGAATAACTGCCTCAAAATATTCTGGTAGGCCGGCCATTGACTATTGCTTCCTCAAAGTTTAGAGCGCTCAGCAGCAAGGCCAGATTCATGATGCCTGTGCTGTTGTAGGTTGGTGCAGAATGAGGTCTCTGACGTTGCCGCCCCACACCTGAATCAACTGATCAGAACAAACACGACTCTGTATCATCTCTGGTATTGAAAAAAACAAATTGTCTTGTTTATGGCTCATTTTTCTGCACTCACAAATCCCCCCCGAATTGCACGTCTGCATAGGTTGAACAACAACAAGATGACTGTGGTTGGGATGAGACAGCTGGCTGACGCCCTTTCACATAACACCTCGCTCAAGGAGCTCTGGTTAGTTGTAGTTTTCTTTCATTAATGGTAACTAATCCTTGGAATATAAGGGTGTTTGCCGATGAAGTGGTTGCCAGTACAAAAAAAAAAATGAGTAAGCCAAAATACAATTTTCAAAAAAGGAGCTGAAAAGAGACAGAAACGTGAGCGAAATACAATAGCTGATATGAAACTTTTTTTTTTTAAATCTATCTATCTATCTATCTATCTATCTATCTATCTATCTATCTATCTATCTATCTATCTATCTATCTATCTATCTATCTATCTATCTATCTATCTATCTATCTATCTATCTATCTATCTATCTATCTAATTAATAATTAAAGATATATTTTTATTATTTACTAACAACTTACATATTTATATATTTTTTCTGGAAACAGTGAAGTACCTTTACTATACATATGAGGGGATAAAAAAGAGAAAATATTATAAAAAAAATCCTAATTTTCAAGTTAAGATTTTTTTAAGAACAAAGCATTGTTTATCAGATCCAGGGGAAAACTACTGAAAACGGCCAGACAACCCAGCTCCTCTGCTGGCCTTCTTTCTTCATTTCCTCGATAATCCCATCAATGGAAAACTGTAGGAAGAGAACCCTGAAAAGGGGAAATTGTTTTTTTTTTATTGCAGTATGCAGTGTCATTCTTTCCAGGTGACTTACAAATGTTTTTTGGGGGGGGGGTTGTATAACAGTACTAAGGATTTTCTTTGATTGTGCCCCTCTCGCAGCGTGAAAGGAAACCAGGTGACAGAAGAGGAGCAAAAGCAGTTCACACAGGAGCGGAGGCTACGATTCCACTAACGTCGGGGAAAACCATGCCTATTGTGGAACCTGTTCTGCTTTGGATATAAAAAAAGAAGCAGAAGTGTGGTAAACAGGAAATATAGGCGTATGACTTATTTCAGCATTTAGAAGGTACACTTGTTTATTATTTGTGTATTTATTTGACTTTGCATCAAGGTGTACATTTGTTTGCTAAAAAAAAAAAATCAACGTGCGTCTTCAATGACCGGCTCTGGTTCGTTTAAACAGTATTTGGAGGTGAACCAGACTACTTGTCAAGGTGTAAATACATTCTGAATAAATTAATAATCACGCACTATCATTGTTCACACTGAATTCCTTCAAAATCATATATTTTTGTTTACCTGAGCTATGGATAAAACTGATAGCGAAAAATACCATGGGCTTATTGATCAGGATGTGAGCATTGCCCCAGCATTTTCGATGGGGAGTTGTTGTTTAATTGAAACCCGTTAACATTGCTAGCAAAACAAAAAAGATTACTATAATATAATAATCATTTATAAAAAAAGTAACAACTATAATATTATTGTTAACATTAATAAAAGCAGCAATAATATTAAAATGATAAGTATAATATTAGTAGTTACTATTATTTAAACAATTCCTGTTATTTTCAATAGAAAATTTTAATCTCAATTGCTGCTGTGACTAATAAAATTTGGCAATGAAATATTATCATTTTTATTATTAAAATGATTGTAATATCAAATTGATTAAAGAAAATTCCAAAATAAACATACATCAGAAGCAGATTTTATTTTGATCTTATATTAAAGTGTTAAGTTTATAGTGCAAGATAAATTTGCTTGAATTCCACTGAGAACCCAAAAGTCACTTTTCTGCTTTTTGATGGGTGCCCAATCACATGAGACATTATAACTGGTGAATAAATGAGTTATTATACAATTATGTTTTTTGGGGGGGGAGGGGGCGCAGGTCTAGAATAACATCTCTTCTGTTGTCTGACAGACAAATATGAAAAAATGACATTATTTTTATGATGTAAATATCTAACTATCTTAACCTAAAATATTTCTGCCTCTCCAGTTTCACAGAACTCAACAATGGTAGATAAGTTACTTACTGTCAGTGAGCTCGTCACTTGGATGGTTGGGATATTACCGTCTGGTTGTTCAGTTGCTGTCAGTACCTGACACAGGGGATCAACAGCCATTGAGCTACTGGACGCAGTGAGTGCTCCAGGGCAGGAGCAAATCCAGATCCGGGTCCGGACCCGTACAACCAGGGTTTTGGGATGAACTGAAAAAGTCTAGTTTTGGCTGTAATATTTGTCATCTTCATGGCACCAAGTCTTGCAGATAGTCCAGTAAACTATGCTGTTGTATAGGCAACAGGTTATTTTTACTGTCTGTCTAACCTTTTTACTTTTAACGTCGTAAAATATTCCGGTATATACCAACAAACAGGCCCTTGTGTCAGCGTACAGTTCTGTCTTTTTGGCTTTTTTTTTGTTTTTTAACTTGAACAGCAACACTTAGGCCTTTTGAATGCAGGGTTTGAATCATTATCAGCAACAAACATCACAAGGTCAGTTGAAACCACCAAGGCAATGAAAGTGTCTCATATTGTATCTATTAAGGCGAGATCTGTGAAAAACTTCCTGTAAATCCCGTGTTAATTTGAAAAGCACAATACTCTTTAAACCGTTGCTTGTACCAAAACAAGATGTCTGACATCGGAGAAGATGAGTCACATCACAAGCAAGACGCTACAAGCGACAAAGGCCCGCGTTTCTGGGGCGCCACCTTGTGACAAGAAAATATATTATAGGAATTCATCATTCCGGGCAGCTTATTTTTGTCATGATGATGCAAATTAGGTGTTTTCTTTTTTTAATTTGATTTTTTTTCACGCCAATGAAGAAACGAGATATTCACAGTGATCGGAATGCTGCTTCAACACGGCCCGCGTCAGCTGACAGCAGCACGTCCATCTTTCCCGGCCATTAATGTAAAGCGATTCATTTGGCGTTTATCTAGTCTTTCATTCGGTATGTTTCAAGATTTTCCAAGAGGAAAAGAGAGGGATGACAGAGAAGTAAATACACACTCACTTAAGAATAACCACTGTATCCTTCCAGCATATTCAATTGTGTGTCCTTTCCAACCCTGCCTCCCCATCACACCCTTGGTTTCTATCTCTCTCCTCTTTTTTAGGCAGAAGGCTTCCCGCATCGAGCTTGGATCCGTTCAAGCTGTCTGGGAAAAGGTGTTTACCTCACTACTTAACTCATTTCACCCGGCTTGTTCAAAATGGATAGTGAAAAAATATCTAATTGAAAATGACGAAACTTATCCAGCGCTTGTTTTTGTCTATCAAGTTGTTGAATGACAAAAGGCCTGTTTCACTGAGAAAGATTTTTTTTTCTGATTCACTTTTCTCTGTTTTCAAGCCAAATCATATATGAAAACATGTTAAGCTTAGTTAGGGATGTCGACGTTTCTATTTTTGTCTTACTAAACTTCCTCTTTTAGCCCTGTTTTTTTTCCACATAAAGGGCTCAAGTACTGTGGGATGATCTCTCAGTTCCTAAACATTTTTTTAACACAGCCAGTAAAATTATTTCCACGCCACCCAGATATTTACATTTGACAGAAAAGTAGATGTGTGATTCTACAAACAACTACATTTTAAAAATAAATTAAGAAACAAAAAAAAAAACAAGATACACCATGACTGATCTGATCTTTAATTAATCAATTCCCAATTTAATTTCATTATAATAATAAAAAATGTTGATATAAATGTGCCGACTTATGAGTTACAAGATACATCCTGTTGTAATCTCTTACTGCAAATTTGCAAAAAAAGGTGATTTTTGCCTCTTTCGTAACAGATGAATTGCCACTTTATTACTACTGTGTTTGTTGCCGTGTTATCCTTTTGACATATCCCCCTAGCGTATATGTGCCCTACGACTTCTGCTCCATGTCGCACACACATCCAAACACCCACCCACCCACACACACACACACACACACACACACACACACACATCTCCATTGGTATCCTTTCCATCAGGCACGCAAAATAACCTGAGCTTACGGGGCAAAACATCCCCCTGTAGCAGTGTCGCAGTTGTCGATAATAAGAGTTCTCCCTTCAAATTTGGAATTCCATTCACGATTTAAGACACTTAAACCGGTCACAGATATCAGTATTCTCATGCGACAGACATTGTTTTGGCTGAAAACATCTGCAAAAAAAAAAAACTCTTACAGACATCGAGGTGGAAGCAGTTACTAAGTAGACAAATGAGCAGCTTATATCTATTGTAAACATACACATATATATATATAAATTTATATATGTGTATGTATGTTTAGAAAAAAATAATCCACCACAAATGGAGGGACAAAGCGGTGGATCGGGGGCAAACTGCGAAATGATCATTCTTCACGTCACGGGGGGAGCACCTCGGCCCTCAATTTGGGGGGGGGGGGTTGTTTCCGTCTCTTCAGCTGTGATGGCGTAGAAGGAGGACCTCCCGAAGCATTAAAAATCTAAAATGACTTCAAAATGATTGTGAGTAAAAACCCGCGACAAAACAACTGGTCATGAACAGTTATGATAAAACTGGGGAAAAAAAAATCACTTCAAAGTTTCCACAGAGTTTTGTTTAAAATCTTGTAATCACAAGTCCATCCGGAGGTGAGCGCGAAGGCCTCGTCGGTCATTTGGGCGCTCGATCAAAAATGCCCTTCAACGTTCATCCCGAAATCGGAGTCCGACCAGCCCGCGATGGAAAACGTCATTCTTTAATCGATTTTTACAGGAGACACATTCACGCGATGACGGTTGAGGCATCCAGAACATTTACTGCCCGAGGAGTCTTTAGGATGGTTGGGGTTTGAGATTTGCCCCCCTCCGAGGTATAATTGCCCCAACGTGACTCTGTAGAGCTTAAGATTGTAAGTAAAAAAAAAAAAAAAAAAATGCTTTTTTTGATGCCAGGTCACGAGTCTTTTATCCGGCGAACAAGTAGCGCGACCACATGGCGTGATAAAGCATTAGTGATTGCGAGTTCCCGCCGATCACGGTTGATTGCCACCACAGTCGCCATGGAGTTGCTGGGATATGATAACTCCGTGTCTCTGCCCTCTGCTCCCAAACCCCCGGAAGGCACGGGTGATGCTGATGCTGTAAGGGGATCACGTAGTAGTTTTGTGGCCCCCCCCTCCCACACACACTCGAAGACAAGCTGACACCTCCTGCTTGGGGAACCGCAACTCCTCTGGTCGGAGGTTGGGGAGGCCACGGCGCCTCAGACACACAATCAGACACGTCTGTATCCCTGAAGATTGGCTGTGAGTGTTGGCAGGCGTCAACAGCGAGAGTTCAGCTGGTCACAGTGGTCACGGCATCCTGCCCCTCACCCTCCACGCTCCATCACTACATTTATGGGGGGGGAGGGGGGGCCTCTTTCGAAATGGGATACCTGTTAGTAAACAATAAATATTGTGTAATAACCGCTTCATGAGTGCGCTCAGAGCCGGCTGGTCCATTAGGCGATATAGGCGAATGCTAAAGGCACCGTGGCCTCCAGAGTGTGTCAGAAAAACAGGAAAAAAATCACTTTTAATATAAATATATTAAAATGGGTTGATATTAACTCTTAAAATGGAAAGGCTAATGTTCCAAGCGATGCCTGATTCGTATTACTACAAATGGCAATGTAAAACAACCCCCCCCGTTGCTGCTCGGGACGTGGGGTACCTATTTATATTGTATTACAGATTTTTTTTCTGTTTGTTTATGATTTGTTAAGCGTGTTTGTCGGGTGACATGTTATCTTCTAAATTAAAGACGACGGTAATAACAATTGCATTCAATTTCTTTTGTAAGCGTGTCTAATTGGCAGATGGAGGCGTTACGCCGAATAAAATCTCGTCTCATTGGGTAGGGCCGGCTCTGGATGCACTTTGGTTGATTTTACGTAAATCATGGTGAAACACTTTATTGGTCACCTGTGCAAAACAAGAAAAAAAAAAAAAAGCTTCAGTCGGATGGATGCTCCGGACACGACCTGTTCACTTCGAACCACTCGTCGATGCAGCTGGAAAAAAAAAAAAAACAAAGCGAGGATGACCGAGAGAAGATAACGCTGATAAAACACAAGGCTCCACGCAAGGATGCTTCTCGTTCCTCATCTCTATCTAAATTTCACATTAAAACGGTTTCGGATAAAACGACCGGATTGGGACGGGTTAAGGTTCAGATGGATTTTCCCGCTGAAGGAAATTGGAACTCGGGACTGATAAGGACATAAAATAAGCATGAGTAAAATGTCAAAAGCGGTTGTTTTTCTTCCTTTTGGAATCAAGGGGTAATATTCAAAGAGGGCTTTCATTTGTTACCCATTTTGAAAGAAATTTGGGTGACATAGCAACCAGTGAGGGCGCGTTTTTTTTTTTTCCGGGGAGGTCTTTGTGGAGGCCGATTTCACGGCTGCTTATGCTGCACTCCTCAGAATTCTCTCCACGAGGGGATTCCTTGACACGGGTTCTCCCTCGGGGCGCCTGACGGTTGTTCTTACTCCTCAAAGCCAGAAATAAAGAAACAGCGACTCGCTCGACGACGGCGTAACGCGTCTTTTCGGGTCAGAGGACTAAAAATCAACGAGAAGCGAAAAAGCTGAGAATATGAGAAACATCCACGATAAAGACAGCTTTTTAAATTCCAATTATAGTGAATTCTATACATTTCAGCTGTGAAAATAGAATTCAACCTGATCCTGACTTGTGTTGAAGCAACCAAGCAGCATCTCGAGGTCTATAAAAGCTTAATACAAGAACCAGATGTTTCTTACGGTTGATGGGTATTAATTCTTGGTTAAACACCTATTACTTTTTACACTCATTGATACTTCTCAACCCACCAGTGTAAAACCTAAGGTGGAGCTTTTATTAATTACACCGTAATAAAACATAAGTGTCACATGGGTGGTTTTTCATACCCTTTGTGGTAGATGCAGAGGCAGGGCAGGCGTGCGATCGTGTCTCCCTGAGCCAGCTCCTCCAAGCAAATTGCACATTCTCCCGTGTCCTTGGTCAAGACATCCTCTGCAAGGCAGTGCACAACATAACCGTGAGTGACGGATGTTACAGAAATTTTCTCTCCACTGTGCCGGAATAGAATACTCATGAAATATTGTTTCAAAACTGCAGCGTCATAGATCCCAATCTCTTAGTTTAGTCAAGTCTAGTGATATACACCGCTCAAAAAAATAAAGGGAACACTTAAAAAACACATCCTACATCTAAATGAAAGAAATATTCTTATGAAATACTTTGCTCTTTACACAGTTGAATGTGCTGACAACAAAATCACACAAAAATGATCAATGGAAATCAAATGTATTAACCCATGGAGGTCTGGATTAGGAATCACACTCAAAATTAAAGTGTAAAAACACACTCCAGGCTGATCCAACTTTAATGTAATGTCCTTAAAACAAGTCAAAATGAATCTGTGTTGCTTCCTGAGTGGACACTATGATTTCACAGAAGTGTGATTGACTTGGAGTTACATTGTGTTGTTCAAGTGTTCCCTTTATTTTTTTGAGCAGTATATATATATGAATATATCCATACATCCGTTGTCTACCGCTTATTCTACCGTAACTGCTCCCCTGACGCTGTTCCTAAGCTGGTTCCACCATGATGGGTTAAATGCAGTAATCAAATTTCACTGATGTTGTGCTCAATGTATAACTATACGTGACAGTAAAAGGCATTTCTTCTTCTTTTTCAATTGCAGAGCCACACATACAGACAGACAACCAATCACTCTCTCATTTGCACATCTGGGCAATTTTCCCAATTTTTCCAATGAACTGGATATTGTAGGAAATTGGAGAAAACCCAAACAGACACAGGGAGACCATGCAAACTACACATAGAAACATCACCACGACACCCAGGGTCCTTGGTGCTTTGAGGCCAAAGTGCTAACCATTGCTATATAAACATATATATATATATATATGTGTATTTACAATATATTTTATGTGCGGCACCTTATTAAACACACAACGGCACTGTACAGACATATATGCAAAATATAGATGAAAAGAAAAGATTAACATAAACAATAAAAGTGACAATGTGGTTTAAAAAACAAAAAAATCCACATGCATACATTCACATATAAAAGTATACATATATAAAATATATACACATATTTACAAAAATGACAAAGTGACAGCAGCTGGCATAAGGTGGCATAGACTTCATTTAACAGAAGGGTTGTGAGTAGTGAGCTGAAGTGGGGAAGTGAATGGCTTTTCCTGAGTTTGGGATGTAGTGAATTCCAGACATGCTCCATATGCTAGTGAGACGAGAGGAGAGGACAGAGAGGTATACGGAAGTCTGTGTGTGTGTGTGTGTATGTGTATATATGTATATATATGAATGTGAATATATGAATAAATATGAATATATATATATATATATATATATATACACTGTTCAAAAAAATAAAGGGAACACTTAAAAAACACATCCTAGATCTAAATGAATGAAATATTCTTATGAAATACTTTGCTCTTTACACAGTTGAATGTGCTGACAACAAAATCACACAAAAATGATCAATGGAAATCAAATGTATTAACCCATGGAGGTCTGGATTAGGAATCACATTCAGAATTAAAGAGTAAAAACAAACTCCAGGCTGATCCAACTTTGATGTAATGTCCTTAAAACAAGTCAAAATGAATCTGTGTTGCTTCCTGAGTGGACACTATGATTTCACAGAAGTGTGATTGACTTGGAGTTACATTGTGTTTTTCAAGTGTTCCCTTTATTTTTTTGAGCAGTATATATACACATGTATATGACAACACTGAACAACATTGCACCAGTAAGCAAGCACGCTGAGCTCAATACGGGCGTCCTTCTGCCTCGACTGGTCAGGGTAAAACCAGGGTTGCGTGGGTCTCTGATTACTAATACCAATAACCAATTGCCGAAATGATACATTAGTAGCTCTAATGTTCATAAAAAGAACAGCAATGGTGAACGCTTGGCGAGAATGCTGCAGCGGATCACACATCCCACGGGATCCTGCTAAACTCGAGAGCCCAAGGAGTCGGGAAAAATCGGACACTTGTTTTTCATCTGATCTGAGTCCCTTTCAGTCTCCGAGATAACACTTTAGACTTTGCTCAAAGACGGACTGAAAGAAAGGAAATAAGCGTTTCCTTCCATCCCATTCCATTATCAAAAGTTGATGTGATTCTAATTTTCTTTTGTGGTGCTTACTCCTGTTTTTAGCTTTTGTCTAGATCCTTGCTTATGTTTTCCGGGACGTGTGTAGCTCAGGTGAATGAAAACGGAAAACAGGAATGATAGTTTTTGAAGTTACATATTGGAATGGTGAGCAAATATGTCGCAAGGGTTTTATTCGTTTGGATTAACAGCCTATTGACCCAAGTTTTGGAATGCAGCTGCTCATTTGCCACAGTGGTGCAGTAGCAAGAAGGTCCTTGGTTCGAGTTCAACAGGGGGACTTTCTGTGTGGAGTGTGTCTGGGTAAGTTACCTCCGGGTTCTGCAATGTTCTCTCACAGTCAAAAAAATATGCTGTAAGTTCACTGGAGATCCTCAATCACAGATGTGTGGATGACAAATGAATGGTTGTATGTCTTTATATCAGGGGTGTCAAACTCATTTTGGTCCACGACCGGCTTAATTTGATGTCAAGGCGGCCGGATCAGTAAAATCAATCCGTAATTACCCAGAAGTAACATTAAGTCCAAATTTTTCCTTTTGTTTCAGCGTAAAGGAGAACAGGTAATTACAGAAATCTTTAAATGTAATGAACTGTTCCTTTAAATGACAAACAACCTCAGATTCATAAGTGCAATTTCAACAACACTATGCCTCAGTTCTGTCTTCTCAGTTCTCCTTGCATTTTTTTTTGTATTTTGCTTGATTTCAGGAAGGGGGCCACAAAATATTGTTCCGAGGGCCGCGATTGGCCCGCGAGTCTGAGTGCCCTGCTTTATATGATGTGTTAATGAAGGAGTGACGGGTTTGATGTCTCAATATGACGTGTGGATGAAACTAAATGGTTGTTAGTTTATATGATGTGAAAGTGAAGGAGCCAATGAGAGAGAGAAGTTGTATATCTCTATATGTGGCCCTGTGATTGGTCCAGGGTGAATGCCCTCATTTCACACAATGAGGCTGGAATAGGTTTCAGGGTTCCAGCATCCCTGCAACCCTGAATACAGGATAAACAGTATTAATAATAACCCCCCCGCCCCCAAGGCCTCTCCAGTGTTAATAATCCAGTTGGAAAAATTACAGTGGACAACACTCAAGTCTTTTCTTTTGTTTGTAATATTCATCAATGGAGTTGAAAGTACTGTGTCTTACCATTATACGTCACTCTTGGTTTGGTCAAACATAAGACCAGGTGGAGGTCCATCTCCTCCGAGGACACAAACTTGGAACACACAGGACAATTGAAGCCTGCGGGTTAAAAAAAAAAGGACAGGATATTGCATTGACTAAAATGAATCCTTTAAAAAAAAAAAGACATAATCATCTTTGGATGATTTGGTACCATACACAATTTTTTCCTTTCTATTTTCAAGCGTGAACGCTGGGAAGCGGGAGTCTGAAGGACACATAAACTGAATCTAAAATTACAGGACTCAACTCTTCGACAAGCTGCATCGAATTCCCCAAGAGAGGGAGGCGGCTCGTATGTTTTATATTAAATAAAAGGACAGAGGAGCCAAGAGGACTGGAGCCTTTGCCATGGACTCTAAAGGAAATCCAGAATCCTCTAGAACCAAGCCTTGCTTTTTATATTCAAGATATGCTCATTTTTAATTATTCTGTTATTAACCATGCTTTTTGCAGCAATACTGTAATACCTCAATACTGCTTTCAAGTTTACATTTTACATCAGGGGGACCATAAAGGATATTACACAGGTTTGTGCACATACTTGCCACTAGAGGGCGTTTCAACACTTCCAACTAATGTTGGGAATTTCCACAGACCCTTTGAGTTCTCTGGAGGTAATATTTAAACCTTGGCCCTGAAATAAATATATTTAATTGCACCAGGAAGGATGATTAAGCTTGGCTTTGGACCGTTATCAGCGTGGCCATGGCGGCTTTACTGCCGTATGACATTTTATTTTGGACTTTGCATGCACATGATTTCTCTGTTGCTCAACAACAACAACCAAAAAAACACAACATTTTGTGATAGATTAGGTTTTCCGCGTTTAATTTGAATGACAGAATGAAAAAAGGAAAGCATTGATGTAAGAGGAGGTGCAGAGAACAGCATTGCCAAGGACGGCTGGTAGCAGCGGTGATATGCCATTCACTGTTGCCATGGAATTAAGCCTCTTGTATTGATAAGGCATGAAAGAAACTTTATCTAATTTGATCTTGGCTCATTTGAAATAAGGGATATCAAGCGCGGTTCTGTGTATTTTGTCATCTTTATCATCAGTAATCAAAATTCTTCATCCCCATGTGTGTATTTGTCATGCTATGAACTTTTGTGCAATCTTGCCGTTAACGCTCTATGAAAGCAAATGTTTGAAACACAAACAAATCACATATTTTAAGGTTCATCTTCAGAAGCTAATGAAAATAATAAAACTGCAATGTGTCAGAGGAGAACGGGAAAGTATTGATATGAAAACTTTGAATGAGTTGTGGCGAATGAAGTTGTGTTGGGATGAAATACCAGATTCAATTATTATTTATGAATCCTTTTGGAATAAGGCCAAGCGTTGGAGTGAGGGTGGCTGTTGCATTTTCAATTGCAATCGTGAAAGCGCCACCACCTTGACCAAAAAAGTGATAGTGGTGCCTATGACACAGGTATAGACAATTGAAAACTGTAAATTTCACCCAAGACATGCAAGTCTCTGCTCTGGTAGGGGTGTTTGCTTGAATTCTGGGTAAAAAAAACATAAAAATAAGCCTAAATTTCACATTCTGAGATAAAAATTGACAGTTGCGCAATGTCATCAACACAGGGAAACTAACAAACAAACAACAAAGTCAATAAATATGGTCAAAAGGAATACAACACTAGCACTAGTATTACTGTTTCAATACCGTAATATCCAGACAATTAGCCACTACTTGTTTCACACTTTGAACACTGCAGTTTAAATAATTACGCGGCTAATTTATAGATTTCTAAAGGCTAACAAGCTTCTTGCCGCCAAAATATTTAGCCTTGTCACATTGGACCAATGAAATTACAAACAGACACAGCAGAACACACGCATATGGTTTTTACAAGTAATATCGTGAGTGATCATGAGAGAGACCAGACCTGTTACAGGCACTGTTCGTGAAAAAAACATTCAATTAAAGTATAAAAATCTGTCTGTATCTCATGTTGCAAATGGAGATATCGCAATATTTCGGGTTTCAAATGGACGCTTGCAGCTTAGAGACAACTGCGGCATTATGCTCAGGTATGCTCAGTCGTCCGAATTTTTTTTAACACATATACATATATTCAATTTGTAATTATAATTCCCTTTATGACGTGTGGATGAGAGAGTGAAGGCCATTAGTCATACATTCTATACAAGGACGGCACGGGACTCTATAATATAATGTACAAATTGGGTGAATAGCCAGCACAATTTATGGTATTATATCACCCCAAAAATGTACTCCCAACTTAATGTCGGGATTCTATCTTTGCTAAAACAACCAACCAACCAACCAACCAACCAACCAAAAATTCATTATACCAGATGTGACTGCATATTAACTAACATCAACTAAAGACACTGAACTAAAAATACAAATCTACAAGTGAAAAGAAATCTATCTTATGTGAAGTGAAAAAGGGGGGGGGGTGTTGTAGCAGCTGGGCTGCGCCCAACACTCGACAGCCTGGACGTTCCAAGGAAGGCTTGACTGATGTGTAATCATTCTCAACCCCCTCAAGGCCGGCTCTCGCTCCCTTGACCTCAAAGCATCTTGGGGGGGCCGATAGGTAATGTGGCACACACTCCGCCTGCTTCAGCTATGTGGCTGAAGGCATCTATCTCAGCATTGGATGAAGATCCTCCTGCCTGAATGACAGTGACGGACGGAACTGTTTTACTGAAAAAAAAAACATCTCACATGCCTGCTGCCTTACAAAACAGGTCTTGTAATGTGTTTTTGTATTTTCTTGGAGTCATTAACAGCCCATTCTATGACAATCTGAACATGGAATGCACCACAAAAGAATGTATTGCTTGAAAATATTGCATGTGTTTCTGACAAAAAGCAGAATTCCCAAACAAACAACAAAAAGCAGGAGAAATTGCATTGATGGTAACTGGTAAGATTTCACAAATTGACGTTCAAGTTCACCAATCTGTTCAGTGTCACTTGTGTGACACTGTTCCGTGCAGAAACACTAGACCAGGTGCGCAAAGGTAGTGTGTGTAGATCGCATGGCATTAAAACGTAGACGTCAGCCTATCATCCTCACTATGAAATTTGTCACTTGTCTGACAATCAGTCTGTCCAATCTGACCATTTCTGACTCAGGCGTCACTGCCCATGTGCACATAACGGCGCGTTCTAGCAAGCTAGCGAGTTAGCCTCCAATTTATGTCTTCTAAACTTATGGCTTATAAAAATGAGTGGGGGAGCTGGACCAAGTAAAAACACTAAAAGGTATCACTTCCATACGGAATGGGAGATGGACTTTTTTTATTATGTCATTTTCAAAGTGCGTTTGCCTCATCTGCCGGTCTGCCATTGCTATACCGCAAACGAGAAATGTGGAGCGGCATTTTCAGACCGTTCATAAAAACTAAAGCACTGACTTCCCTCCGAAAAGTGAGCTGAGAAGGAGAAAGGTGAAGGAACTAAAATCCCAGCTGTCAGGACAGCAGTTATTTTTCTCATGCTGAATCCAGTCAAGTGGTCAGAATAAGGTATTTACCAAAAAAGTACTCTGTTGTAGTGTGCCATAAGGGTTCATGCAGTTATGCAGTTATCCAGAAACATTTATTGTGATAAGTATACTCAGTAGATATATAAATAAATATATATTCAGCATTTTAGTGGAGGTAGATCATTTTCACATTGTCCTTTGAAAAGTAGCTCACAACGCAAAAAAGTGTGGGCACCCCTGCACTACACCTTACGAATTCCACCAACTACTGGAACTACTGGTGTGCTTGTTAAAAGTAAGCTTTCCTGTGACCAGGCAAATGGACAAGGGGGTTGGACTGAATAACATTAACAATTATAACAGAGTTACAGAGTCAATTTTGAGAATTGGGAGAGAATATTGGCTCCCCTTCCTGGTTGGTGTGCGAGGATGAATCTCATTCACTTGGCCAAACCGTTTCTGATTCTTTAGTTTTGGTGAATGTTAAGTCTCTTCTGGTTCTCCCTTTTGGTTCCACCTGGCTGATTGTCGGTCCAATTTCAGTCCATTTCTGCATAGCAAGGGTGACATTCTCTATGTAAATACTGTCTGCAAAGCAAATTACCATCCATTTATAACTTCATCTATTACTTACCAATGTCACACACTGGCAGGTATAGTTTTGAAGAGAGCCGGGAAACTGAATTCAATGATGCGTTCAAGGTTACGAACTTGTCAGGAATGTCTTCCAGCTTTATTAATTTGTAAGAGACGGAAAATGAGTTTGTGAATAACGGCTTAGCACCGCTCCACAAGTCATCGGCCTGAAAGAGCGCTCCGAGTCGAAGCTCTGTAGGCTGCGGTGACTCATCTTTGTGAACTGGACGGGGTGCTCCCCTTTTGAGAAATTAAACTGCGGCATGTGTCCTCATGCATGTCTGTCTAAGCCTGTACCTGCAGAATTAAAAACCAGGACACGCTGGGATTTGCCAAAGACAAAAAGGCCTGCGATGGTGACCCTGCAGGTCTAAACAAATTCTGCAAAGTGTGAGGAATTGGAATGAGCAAAAAAAAAAAAAAGTTTAAAAAAATGACTGAAAAACAAATTGTGGCTGGTAGACAGGCATGATCTGAAACATCTGCAGCCGAGCGAACAAAAATCTTGGTATGAATGTAAAAAAAACCAAGACACAGAAATGGGACACATGGCTGGATGAGGCAATAGAAAAACTATGTAAACACTCTGCAGCAAGTAAAACACAGATGTAATGAGCTGGAAAATGGTAGTGTTCTGATAAGAGGAACAGGACCAAGACTGACTACTTGTTTATAAAAAGTGCAGTCAAGAAGGGGAAGAGCAAAAGGGGATGCTTGGTAAAAAGAGCATTTTGTTTTGTGTCAGTGGTTTCATTTCAGATCTCAAGATAAAGACTTTGTAAATTCTGCATTGGCCTCAATGTTCCGCTAGCATGGGATCTATTGATTGATCTGTTGATAAAGTTTACTCTTAACACTTATAGCCTCATTAGAAACTTTAAAAATGTCTCAAGAGGAGCTGTGGATTTAACCGGTAACCTGACATTCAACGGGCAGCAGGTTGTAACTTCTTAGCTGCAGCCACCAGACCCCCATTGTGAGATGGAAACCAACAATTTAATAGCAACAAAAATAATTTTTGTAGCCTTCTTATCGCAAGTTTGAATTCTCTTGTCTTTGTGGACACTACAGTTTGCAGGCGATGAGTTTTTATGGTATGTTTACATACATAGCCCACATGGAGGGACACTGTTGAAAAGGAAACCGGTAGGGGTTGGCAGTACATATGTCAATACGAGTTAAAATTACATTCACTTAAGATGTATCTTAGTCGCATGTTGATTCCCATACCTAGTAGGAATGTGCAATTCAAGCATAAATTTGGTGATGTGATAGGCAACCACCTGGCTCTCCATGCAGACTTTCTTATACATAATATGATAAACAGCATGGTGCGGTTGAATCAGGGAGCCATGAAAAATGGATTTGCGTTGTATCTGAGGGGTCGCTGTGTTACTTAGTTGTTATCACCGTGCCTCATTATGTGATGTCGCCTCGTTGATTTGCTTGTGTGTACACTTCCTGATATAAAAAAAAAACACAACAGCCTACCGGTTTAATCACATTTGTTCAGTCTGGGAATCCAAAAGTATTCAGATGATACAATGAGCCCCTGCTAACTAATAGAGAATGAGGAAGATTGACCCAACACTGTTCTCAAATAGATGAGACAGCTGTTTCCAGTGGCACACTTTGAGCAGAGCGACCCCGCTCTCCCGGCGAGACAACTCGAAATGAGGAAACACAAACACGAGGGAGTCCTACTTGGAAATTGTGCAATGTGGCAAACGGAGAAAACATTGACACTGAGGCATTTAGGACCAACCTGGATTTTTCACTGTGACTTGTAAATCGATGTGCGTTGCACGCTGCGGCGATCAGACTCTAGAAAGTTGAGACGTTCATTAAGGGGAAATTTCCCTACAAGTATTTTCAGACATTATCATATAATTTTAACAATAGGAATATAGATGCACTTGAATTGCATTACTTATTTGAAAGTTTATATGATGCTTTGGCGCAACTACCTAAGCATATGGCATTAAAAAAGAGAACGATATCTCCAAAAGAATATTCTATCCTGGGTTTTACAGGGGTTTCCCTGTATTTCAGTGGCAATTTCAGTGACACCATTTCATGCACACCAGATACTACAATTGTACAGTTCAATAAAATTTTGTGAAACGCCTCTCATGGTTCGGAGGAGAGATTATACTTTTGTTATTATTTTGAATAACATTAACTGTTTGTTAAAATTGCAAACTCTTCAGTTTTATTTAAATGCATCACATATATTTTAAATAAATACAAGGATGGTGGGCATCTGTTTACTCCACGGCTGCAATATAAATGTCAAAACACACAAATATTGTTGTGTTTTTTTGTTGGTGCTGTTCCTCAATTTTGTTTTTTTATTGTGGTTCAGTTTACTTCTTTTGTGTGCAATAACTTAATGCTGTTATGAAACTTTACAATCAAGTCAAAAGCACATTTGTGTAATTGAGTCATGTAATTGGGGGAAGGCACATACAAGTGTGTACTTCTGCAAACTCCATTTTGTAGCATGTCAAAAAAATGTAATCCACATTTACATATTCAAAATGCAAATCTAAATACATAAATAATTAAAATATAGCATGTCCAATGGTCCTGCAGTATGTTAGATGGCAAACCAGGAGTAAAGTAAGATAATAGATCCATGACATTTAAGAAATTTAGGTAAATAATGTAGCAATATTAAGAGGAAAGCCATGTGCATGCTATGTGCATAATATGAAATGTTGCACAATAAAAGATATTACTAAACTGCTTCTATTTTTCCATCATTTTTAAACAACAGGTTTGTCATGTAGGGAGTCAGAGATTTGTTCAGAGATTCGCATGCCCTTTTTTTAATCAGATTTATCTCCCGTCCCCTGCAACAAGTGTCAATCTCATGTACAACCCACAGGTTGCTACGAAACTGTATCTTATAGATAGAAATGTAATATAGTCCAAAAAAACTATTGCAGGCAAAGAACAAGGGGAGCCTTTTTTCGGAGACTGAGATATAACCCAGGCCGAGTATTCTTTCAAACAAAAATGAACCAAATGGATACGACTGACTGAAAAGGCCGTGGGTATGTCACTTGTAACGTTGCCAAGAGGAAGCCCACAACTTGCTTTACATCTGCTCAGGTTCTTCGTAGCCTACAACTATCGTGGATCAGGAGTTGGAATACCTGTTTAGGTTACCTGCCTGTGAGGGAATGAAATATCGCTGATATTCAAAGGCGTTATTTCTGACAACTTGTCATTCAAAAATGATTGTCTTTAAGTGGTTATTTTGTGTTTTTATTGATGATAGCAAGGCTCAAACTTTTTCTAAAATTGATGTCTAACCTATTTACTGATCAGTAAGATCATATTTTGTGCACCACTGACTTTCTCCAATAATGTGTCTTTCAAATGCTATAACACCAGACTAGAAGAAATTCTATTTTAACATTATTCACTCTTGGTCTTTTTTCTGTGTGTGATCTTATCAATATACAGTGTACTTTAAGACAAGTTGCCCAAACAAGGCTTGGGTCATTTGTAGAAACGTGGCGGCCCTTTAAGCAATTGTCTGAGTAGACTTTCAGTTTTGTCTTCTGTTGCTGCAGCAAAAAGAAAAAAAAAAAACAAGTCCATAAAAATACCTTATATTTCTTTCTTGAAAGTTTGTCCTTTTGCCTATGTACCATTTAAAGTTGAGTTGTCTTTTTACGCTTTAAGAGTCACAACACTTCTAAGGTAGCCTTGCGTCACCAGACCAAATCACCAGGATGAAATTTGACTCTCACTTTCTCTCACTTTAAATAATGGGAACAATTTCCTTCAACTTCAAAAATAAGAATAAGAAATGCAGTTAATGAGCTGAAGAAGAAACACTTTCTGTTAAATTTGATTGAGATGTAATCATTTAAAACGTTAAAAGGTTTTTATAACTTATACAGTATGTTGTAAATTTTATATATAAAATCGGGGATGTATTATATTTTGGTCATAGGCACCCAGCCATCGGTCAATCCATCAAACCATGCATCCAATCTGTCCACTTACCAAAACGGCAAACTGATCGCTAAATTCCAGTCACACGAGAACTGTGCTAAAACCTGCTAATACTTCATGTATAACCTTAAAAATAGCGAACAACACTTTTGTGGTGATATTTCTCATCACTTTCCTATTGTGTTGCATATAATTCTTGTTTTTTCAGCCTCAAACATCAACTTCTTGTCATCCATAATGTGAGATATAGTCTGACTGATTTACTTCAAGCTGTAATGGAGCGTGATGTAATGTAATTTATGGAGACTGCATACTGGGTTTTACTCTGAAAATCACAGTGGCTTCCGGTCGTGTTCAAACTGATGTTTTGTGCCAAGGATGCTGCCAAATGATGCAGCGGCGGTCACGGTGGAGCTCAGAACACTACAGCTATTTGCTCAAATGCTGAAAGGGCCATTGGAATTCAGGTGTGGGTGTTCGGGCTTGGGTGGAGACGTTGTCGTTCTCAACAAATGCATATATTCATTGACTACAACAAGGTATACAACTACTTTCCAGTCGTTCTCCGTTGAGCATAAATCATAATGGTGCATAGTCATACACCCATCTGACCCAAGTTCCATCTTATCCTCACTCACAAATACTGGAAAATATTTAGACTTCTTTATTTGTGGGGAAGGGGGGATGCAACTTTTATTTTATCAAATGTTAGCAACTAATATGGGCCATGTTAATATTTCCCACAAGCTTGCCACTACTTCTGACTTGTAAGTGGCAAATGTCGCTTTGACTCCCCCCATGACTGTCTGGAATGCCTTCTAGAGCTTGCTGGAGGTTGTGGTGTGGCACGACCAAGAAGATCCCAACATCTGCGGAAAGCAGAGAAGGGATCCCGAGATCCAGACATCGTGCCAACAAAAGGGTACCAGAAAACCAACAGATCTCAGCTATGGAATGGAGAATGCTTCCGAGATGTGGATCACAAATGTACCTCATTTGAATTCTACATCCTTTAGCTCTTTCTTAACAGCAGACATGTTCCTCTGGACACACCACTGGGTTAATATGTTGACAGGCTCCCTTGAAAAATGTTTTCCAGGTAACCAAATGACCCATCTGGATGTGCCAGGTCCATCACGCCTGATCCCGCTTAACACTGAGTCTTTCAAGGTTCCTCCATCACATCCCACTTCACCAATGAAAGTCCTCCAGGGTACCATCACCCACTGAATACAAACTGGATATATAAGAAAACACAGATCAAAGAGTAACATCCCAAAAAAATTATTGTTAAGTGTTTTTCCTTCATTTCAGACATTTCAACAAAACCTGAAGATCCTCATGTGTATAGAGTGAGAATCTGGAAGTTCAAAACTGAAATGAAAAACTTCAAAATTCCAGCATGAACATGCGCTAAAAAGGAGGGTTGACACAGTGACGCAGTTGTTTGCGCTTCAGCCTCACAGCACGAAGGACCCTGGTTTGATTACGACGAGGGGACCTTTCTGTGTGGAGTTTGCATGTTCTCCCCGTGTCTGCAGCAGGTTAAATGCCTGTATTCCCCTCGGATGGACGATAATAAATGAAATAAAAAATTTGATCCATTAAGGTCCATGAAGGTAATTAGGTCCATTTCTTCAATGTCATTAATATAGATGCAAAGTTGAGTTGTGCAACTGACTGAAAACCGGCACAACCCACATTTTTTTATGACAACGGAATACAGTAAACCCTCGTTTATTGCGGGGGTTTCGTTCTAAAAATAACCCGCGAGACGCGAGATCCGCGAAGTAGTCAGCTTGTCATGAATGTCATCGCTGTCAGCAAAGGTTTCATAAAGTTTTTTAGCTTTTGTGCATTTAACGTTGGTATCCAACATGTTATTTTTCCTGCAGTCATTGATCCAAAAAGCTAAAGCGACTTCATCCTTACAATTATCTTGTTGCGGAGAGCTACAACCTTTTTTGCATCCTTGTTAAAACTTATTGCTGCTGTCGTCCTTATGTTATTTTCCTCCCTCTTTATGCAACAAACCGAAGATTTGTTTATTCCGTAATGGCGCCCAGCAGCCGCATAGCTTCTACCTTCTACCATTCAGCCTGTCCAGAAGTTTAACTTTTTCTGTGATAGTTAAAATCTTCCTCTTCTTTTTGGGTGCGCCGTCAGGTGCCTTTGCCGGTGCAGAACGTTTTGTCGACATTGCTGGTTTTATCATAAAGAAAATTTGCAAACGTAAATTTGGCAAGCTGTACAGAGACAAGGCGCGGAGATTGCTGACACTGGTCTACCGTCCTTCAGCCAATTAGGATGCAGAACACAACATACTGTACGGTAAAAAAAAAAAAGCATTAGAAAAACTGCAAAAAAAAAAAAATCTGCGAAACAGTGAAGCCACAAAAGGTGAACCGCGTTATAGCGAGGGTTTACTGTATCCAGAAGAATTTTTGATAAATTTTTGCAAATTCATTTGTTTTCTTTCTCCAGAATGAATGTGAATGGGAATGAGCTCAGGGTGACCTTAAGTAGAATTATTTTCTCATTTAATGAAACATCTGACAGTGCAGCTACTTTGACGCTGATCCCCCATATTTGGTGGAAACAACAATAACATAGAGACACCTGGATCCGCAGCTGGAATGGTAAAATTACTATATATCATTCGTCATGGATATTTGATGAGCGGAGCGTGTGGCGCCTTAAGAATTTTTATGAGGCGCTTTCATGTAGCTGCAAAAAAACCTTCAGATAAAAGCACAAGTCAGAAGTCTGCAGTGCTGTTGTGTGTCTAAGTGAAGAAATGGATCCTGAGCCACAATAAATGTAATAACACTTCAAGAGGATATTATGGAGATATTCACAAGATGCCGTGTTCAGAGATGCCCCCAGCTCCACTAAGAAGAGGAGCAGCCTTCAAAACATCCCTTGAGACTGACATGACGTCACGGCTGCTATGTTCGTGCATCGCGACTGAGCAGCCAGGATTAGAGAGCAGGCTAGCTAGCCCACTGGCTTATCCCATCAAGGGAGATTCTGGCTAACCCGGAATGACTTGGCCGTTGACACCGAGAGGGCTCGCCTTCGTGGCTCGTGATCTCGTTCAACACCGCATGGAATACTTTCTTGAACGTCCAAAAAAGCTGCAGGTCCCCTTTCTTCATCATCCCTGTGAGCCAATCTCAGCTTTGGTTCTTTGTAGAAAACACCTGGGGTGACAAACCCGTCCTCCTTTCAAAGGACAACACGGCGGTGAATGACACGCATGCGGATGAAATTATTCAGTTTTTGCTGGAAAACAATACATACTGTATATGTTATTGCGAAATAATTCATAAGTGCTTCCCTGCGGGATAAATAACAGGTCTTTAACTCGAAGCACATGAATGCAACTTTCAGTTCTCTAAAGGGGGATGGATCTAACAAGTTTTCACTTCACCTGTGGGAAATATGTTTTTTTTTGTTTTGTTTTTTTGGCAGATACACGGTTGAGAAAGTAGACCCAAAAGCATTGTGCACATTTTAGGCGAAAACTACATATGATAACGAGTGGAGGATGATAAGTAGAGACACATAAAATGAGACTTAAGTATGGCTAATGGGGCGCCAAAACTAAAAAAAACGACACATTTTTCTACGTATTTAGATATATATTTTGATCTCCTGTGTGCTTACAAACACACAAGCGGCGACAATATGTGAATAACTCCTATGACAATTTTTCATCTCCTCTTTCTGTACTTCACATCTTTTTTCCGACTCCAATGTGATATCACACAGGGCAGGTCCGCCTCGACCCCTTTTCATTATCAATAACCCGAAATTTGACAACAACGGAGCGTGACACTGTCTGTAACTCGAATGCTAGGGAAGAAGAGCCCTGCGTTTCCTGCAGGAGGGCACAAGGAACCATGATGACGGCTCCTGACATCAGAGGACGATGGCGCTGTGACAAGCTGCTATTGCTTGCAAGTGGGGAACAATGAATTTCTTTATCAAGGAAAGAAGGTACGGAAGCAATACTTCTTCGCCTATCCTGGAAAGGATCTGGTCTACAGTGCTGTATTCTTGAGCATCACTGTAAATCATGCATGTCTCCTTATAGCCTACTGTTTCTTTTTTGGGGCGGGGGGACTATCCATAATCTATACCACTTATTCGACACTCAGGGTTGCAGGGGTGCTGGAGCCTATCCCAGCTGTCATCGGGCACAAGGCGGATTCACCCTTGACCAGGCACAATCGATTGCAAGGTCACATATAGAAAAAAACAACCACTCGCCATCTCATTTGCACCTCCGAGTAACTCAACTGATGAACCTGCTGCATGTTTTTGGACTATGGGAGGAAACCAAAGAACCCAGAGGAAAAGCCACCCAGAGACAGGGTGAAGATACTGACTACTGTATTTTTCAAGGTCTCTGTGGGTTTCGAGCTAATGTGTTCCCTCAGCTGCAGCGGCTGACAACGGTCGAACATTGCAGGGAATGAAGGCTTTGAGTGAAATGTGTAACAGAAAACGCCAGTGCATTTTCTGGTGAATCAAGGGATTTCAAGCAGGCAACATTTAATTTTTTAATTTTTTTAATCTCATATGGGTCAGTGATACTCCTTACATGCTTAATTACATTCTAGGTCAGTTCTAAGTTTATTTTCTAGTGCCTTTAGTTTGTCCTTATGTTCTTGGAATTTAAATTTTTTTGTAATATCCCATTCATCTCGAGAGCTGTGACGATAATTTGGAACCTGGGTTCATGAAATATCAGTAATCAAAAACAGAGGCTCTGTGATCCCATCACACAAAAGGGTTGAAATCCCAAAAATACCAAAATGTCTCACACACATTAACATCAGTAAATGTTTTTGTGTGCCCTAAATATGCGGGTTAAACCTAGCAATTACCCCTCTGCAGTTTGTAATAAAGCATGCAATAATGAGTTATTTGGACATATAATGGACTTTTAATAGTTTGTGGGACAGATATTTTGGAACAAAATCCTCATTTGGAGTGGAACGTACAGCAATATGGCTGAAGTATAATTTTTATGGCTGTAGGGTAATATCCCTCTACCGAACAGACGCCTATCACATGATACTATATACACACAACAAACATAAGTGATAACAGAGTAAATATTTAGTTTTCAGAGCCTGAAAGCAGACACTACAGCGACAATGAAATTGGAGTACAGAAAATTTTTACACCAATTTGGTCGACAACCATTAAAACTCAAGATATCTGATGGCAAGAAAGCATGATGTTTTGGATATCAAATACATAATATTAAGATTTAAACATGTGGATTCTTGAGCGATCTTTGAGAAAGGCAGCTGGTACGGAGGTGTAGCTGCGAAATTCGTATTAGCCCTCCTGCTTGGCTCCAAAGTTTCTAACAGGACAAAATGTGGAAGATTATTTAATCCAAAAGCCTCAAGATTTCCGCGACTTCGTTTGTATAAGGTGGTCGACCACAATAGCACAAATTTTAGTTATTTCTGTTGAAATGTGCATCTTTGTGTTCAACTTTGACGCTTATGTTTACACCAGCTGAAAATGCCAGATACCCATCGCAGTGAACCCAAGGGACGTTTTTGTGTGGGCAGTAAGTATGCACGCTATGCGAGTTACTGTTTTGGCCGCTATGGCAGGGAAATATGTATCGGTGCTTTTTAAATACGCCACGCTGATATGTACAAAGTGGGCGTGTACCACGCAGACAGACAGCCAGGATCCGGTTTGAGGTACAATTACACGGCCTGGAGTTCCACAAACGCCACACTGAGTGAGGTGTTTTCAAATCACAATTGTGCACTACCAATATCCCAATTTTGCTTTTAACAAACCCAATTTGTGAAAGGGTTGGCGATTCTCTCCTATCTGCATGCTGAAGCAGCTCCCAATGATGTATATAAGTGTATATATATATGTGTACATATGTGCATATATATATGTACATACGTATATATGTAAGTGGTGATCATTTACCAATTACCTTTACAAAACATTAAGTCAGAGAAATTGGCCTTTAACTGCATCGCATGTGTGATAATACAAAAACACATCCCTCTGTCTCCTTCGGTGAACACACACAGAGGCGCGTGCGCACACACACGTTACTGATGAATCTCAGTGGGTCCTGTCCTTTGGGAGGGTGGGGGGGGTCTTAAGTCGGCCTGACATTTGATGAATTACAACCAATATGCAGTGTGTAATAAAACTCTGCTTTGTTCACCCTGCGTTATCTATCGCGTGTCTTGCCACTGTCACAAGAGAATAAAATGAAGAAAAAAAAAGATAACAAAATATAACCCCTTTCAAGTTGGCACTTCCTGAATACATTTCTTGTAAATTGGAAAAAAAAAACGTAATGTCAAAATGGCCGGGGATGGAGCTTGGTTGAAAACAAAATGTGAGAAAACATTGGTTATTCAAATAAATGAATGAACGAATGAATGATGAAAATAATTAAATGAAAAAAATTAATAAGTGCCATTTTGAGATGATAAAATTGCCGAGCTCACCGTTTGAATTTTCCCTGTCGGTGTTTTGGATTAATTTGCTGGCCACAAACTGGAGCAAAGCTCTTCTTGCCAAAATGCGCCTGGAATGGAGGACGGCGTCTGTTTGGTGGTACTACCACTTTTCATCCAGAATGATATTTCTGGCGAAGGTGTGAGAATCTTCATTATCCTGCATCTCCAAATGCCATCAAATGGCACCCTGATTCTTATCAAGCAAAACGGCAGAACTGTAATACATCTATTAATTTTGGACAAGGGGCGGCATTGCAGCACTGAGGCGGATTTCAACCAGCAATATTATTAAATTACTGGAACTTTGAGTTTGGGCCCAATTATGTTGGAGGAGTATGCAAAAGTACAGGACTCCGTCTCTACTAATTTCAAGGATATTGTCATTTTACTCGGGGGAAACTAGTGCTCAAATTTAGGAAATAACCAGTATATGGAAAGTCAGTCTCTTCAAGGAACAACAGTAGCATTTGGAGATTGGCATGATATTGGAGACCTGTCAATCCCACAGAGAACGGATAATTTCCCCCAGAAGAATATTAGTGTTATGCACTCTCTGTACAAGAGTCCCTAAAAGTAACTGCCTGTATCACTTCCACATGGATAAATGGGGAAGCACCGAAAACATGTGCGGCGTAACTTAACACATGGAAAAATTGTCTGAGCTGACAGACGACTTGACCAGTGGATGAGATCCGGGGGGGTGACCTCGACATAAAGCACACCGGAGAGAAGATGCCGATTCGCTCGAGCGATCCGAGGATATGAATCAGGCGGACGCCGAGTCGCCAGGTACGTCGTCCGGCCACAAAACAGCAGATCAATTGCATCCACCAGGAGATGAGGAAGCTCACACTGGTTGTCTTGACCTTTGGTAAGACTGTTGCATGTGACTCATCCCTGCACATGAATACTATTAAAACCAGACGAACGGATTCACCAGCGGGCTATTGGGGCTGTTGCGGTGAGGGTGGGGCTTTCATTTATTGCAAATTTAATTATTTCCTTATTTGGCAAAGAACAGAATTAAAATAGGCCGTCTGTACACTTAAATTGATTTTCTTGGGAAAAATAAGCTCAAGGCCCCCTTGGAAGTTTCCAAATGCAATTAATGACAAACCTGCTTTATCTACTGTTTCTTTTTTAATAAGGTACAACACACACACCACCGCTCCTGGCGTGTTTTTCAGAAAAATGAAGACACGGAGAGGTGCTGCATATTTACGAGATTTCTTGTTGTTGTTTTTTTTTTGGACACTTGCCTGTGTCTCAGGCATCTATTCAATAAAAATAAAGTCAACTCTGTCAACTGCGTCACTTAATTATCCGAGGGGTCGAGATCAAATCAGAATTACTATCCTATTATATCATTGTGTTATTAAGTAGTAAGAGTGTTACTACTACTATGTGTAACTAAGTGAAGTAAATGAGCCGTTTCTGAAACGCCCAAGATTTTTTTATCATCTTACCTCCGAACAGATTGGGTGACAGGTGAGCCGGGAGCGAACCGATAAACAGCCGGTGACCTTCGTGCCCTCCGGAGCGGCTCCTGTCCGCCGCGTCCTCCGGGCTGCTGCCGCCGGACTCCTGCGAGCTGTAAGCCCCGCCGCTGTTGGGAATGTTGATGCCTGACCGGGGTCTGGTGCCGGAGCCCCCCGCCGCATGCTGGCCGGCCGCGGACGCCGGGTACCTGACGGCGCCGGCCGCCGTCCTACCGCTCCCGTGGTCGGCGGACGTGCCGGAGGGCAGGTCCGAGCCGGAGTACGCTCTGGTGCGTCCGTTAGCGGCCGGGTTAGCCGCCGGCGGGCTGCTCTGCTTCGCCCCCATCTTTAACTCCTCTGGCTCGGATCCCGAAAACGCCGATCAGCGGCTGCGGGACAGCGCCGCGCCGGATCGGCGGCGCAGACACGGAGGGGAAACGCGACCAACTCCCATGGAGGTGAAAGTTAACGTGTCCGCCCCCCGTGACGAGAAGGAAGCGGTGCGTGGGGAAGGTAAAAAAAATAATAAAGATAAAAAACTTTCCCAGCAGTTACCGTCGCGTTTCCCCGGGACTTGGTTGCGAAATTGGGCCGGAGATAACGGGGACCGTTCTTCCGTCCCCGAGCCGCTGGTCGCTCCAGCTCCGCTCCGCCATGCTCCCCGGCGGCGTGACGGAGAACCGACACTTCCCGGCTGACGATGCCGTACCACACCGACTGCTGGAGGGGTGGGAATCTTGACGCTGAACCGTTTTCACAGCAGCGGGCGTCAGGCTAGCAGAGCCCGTGGGCGTTTCCGCTTAAGCCTTTCAAAATAAAGCCGCTTTTAGTTGCGCGAAATGTTGGTTGAGCGACTGAAAAAGAAAATGCATGAAAATGCTGTTACATTGAAAGGAACTCCACCGAGACCAGTCAGTTAAAATCGTGATTTATTCATAAAAAGGGAGAAAAACAGCAACAATCCACCAAGGACGAACGGGTTCTTAAATGTGTTTCCCAAGTCATACTTTCATTTTGAAGATATATCACTTCCGGTTTGTCGATATCTAATCTAATAACTTGACGTGTTTAGGATTGCCGCTTTGATGTCGTCAATAGCAACGCAGTAACGTAACCAGAGTCTCGGCTCTGCGCTTCCGGTGTCCACTCTCACCAGCGTGAGGTGAAATCTCATGAGTTTGGTTGATGACATAACGTTAATACTTACTTACATTCCGTGGGAACGCTATTTTGTGTGTATCATTCCCCGTAATTGCAGGTCAGTGACTAAATCGAAAACAAAACAAACAAAAAAAACAAAACAAAAACAAAGTCTCTCTATAACCACTATTTACACTGATCACTCTTGATTACATCCTGTTAAAAATCAAATAGCCATATACATTTTTGGGATCTCAAAAATCACATAATAATTGTACTCACTAAATACTAAAACTGCGTTATATACACACATTATTAAATTTGATATTTTGTTATTAACTGATAACTTGAAAAGAACAGTTTTGAACTGGAGATGAAAAAAGAAGGCCCATTGAAAATGAGGTCCACAAATTGGGCAGGGATCATTTGGGGATTTTCCACACCTTACAGAGCAATCAGCATCGCCAGTGACACCCCTCACACTCCCTCTTCTCCTTCCTGCCCTTGGGGAAAAGGGATCGGATTTTTTTGATTGGATGTATATAGAAATTTGACGATGAAAAAATCCTAACTTTCTTGCTTTAAGTCTCTCTCTTGTTCAATTATCTTATAACTTATCTAAATTTCATTTTTTCAATTCATTTCACACAGCAGATAGAGGATAGTGCAGTAACGGTAGTTAATGTACAAGTTGTAAGCTATATAAAGAGAAATCGGAAATCAGATGAGTGAAGTATTATTTACGCCGACAGCTTCCCATACATTTCTAGAAAGTGATTAAAGTGGAATTCCGACACATTAGAACCAGCGTGATGACCTCATGAGGACTAAAGGTCCTTGTTTCAAAAAGATATGTGTACACATACAGACACACACACACAAACACACAAGCACATGCGCACAGAGACACACACAAACAAAGGATGAAGGTTGCATGTGACACCTCAGTCAGCAGCTTGTATTTACAGGAAACACCAGAGGACATATTTGGGCAGTTCTTTACACACGTGAACCAAGAAAATCCTGTGAATTGACCCACGAAACACGGAACATCCCGAGTCAGAGTCACTTATTTGAGATCCTGGACTGGGAGACCTCGCTGACCTCTGTTTTGGACCGTCAGTCAGAGCTGGTTGGCCCATTAGGCAATATCGACAAATGGTAAGGGTGCTATCTCCTCAAGGGGGCGCCACAAACTAGGGAACCTTCAATATGAACGTATTGAAACTACTTGTTACCATTAACTCCTAAAATAGAATAGCTCACACTGATAATAATGTATCCTTTATTAATCCCTCGTAGGGAAAATTCATTCTCTGCCGTCGACCAGCGCCAGGGGATCAGTCAGGGGTTCAGTGTCTTGCTCAACAAAACTTCGACACACCAGGAGGAGCCGGGAATGGAAGAAGGAATATTCGGTTCCAAAGACAATTGCTCTATCTCCTGCACCATGCTGCCCCCAAATTCCCCCAGGTTCAAATGTAAATCAATATTATAATTCAGATATATATTTTTTAATATTTATTTGTAATTTGTTATCCCTCATATTATGTTAAGGGTCAATTTGACCCATTGGATCAATGGGTGAAATGGGTCAAATTGACCCTTAACATAATATGAAGGTTAAGCATGAAAATTGAGTGCACATTTATTTTCTTATAAAATACAGACAATGGTAAAAACAATGCCATTGGACTTTTTTCAGATTTGTATGCTCATACAGGTGTGTGCTGTTGCATTGTTTAGAGTTATTATCAGATTGTCTCTATTGCTATTCATCTAGTGTGAGGGAAGAGTAGAGGGTAAATCTTGAATCTTGTGAGCGTATTTAAATTGTTGATGGAACAGGAAGGGGATGCCATATAAAATATCTCCTGGGGTGCCACATTGAGCAGGGCCTGTCAATCAGAGGGTTCAGAATAAAAAAAACGCTTTCAGCCACTGAAATGCACAACTTTGCAAACCCCGAAGACCTTAGGACTGAACAGCGCTTTGTGTTTATAGACGTATAAATGTGACTTGGATATCTACATTCATAGACTCTTATCGTTCGGTTTCGTTAGGTTTGTGATCACGTGGTCGGCATCTTTGTTTGCAGGACTTCCAGTGACTCAAAACGCACAAGCATGGATGCCGGACATGTACATATTTCCTCCAAACTTTAACTACATTCTATAACCTCCCCTTAAAAAAGTCAGGACACGAGACGCTGCAAGATTGGTGGGTGTAAAATTTCAGCGCGGGATCCTAGTCCGCTATCGAAGGGGTTTCGAAGCAAACATTATTTCCACAGTAAAGGTCACAGAAACTGGAAGGTGAGCACTTTGCTTACCCTTCACCGCTCTAATCCTCTTTCACTTCTTTGTCTGGAAATAGCCCGAGCTGTTTGTTGATCGATGGCCACGGCATCCATCAGCGCCTGCATAATGGAGCTGGTGCACGGAGGGCCGGCGGGTCGCCTTTGACTTGACAGAGTGAAAGTCCAAATAAACTGTACAGCAGGGTAGGCTGATGATATCTTTTTCCCATTTTGGATTTTATCAGCAGCCTTCCAGCTGTTGCAAAATTAGAACAAAACTGCTGTGGCTTTTTGAAGGAACAAAAACTTTGTCAGAGTGAATTAGTCATTACCCAGTTATAAATGATTGTCTTCTTGTAAAGCACTGACCAATTCCATTAATTTCACTTGTGATCGCAGCTGAAGTGCAGACGCGCCTCCTAGGGTTAAGAACGGGGTATTGACGTTTTAATTCCACAGGGGAGCTGTGGTGGTAGTGGGGATTTAATACCATCGCGTGACGATTGAGGAAACTGCATGGATGCCTTTTACAGATTGGTTTCTCAATTGCATCTCTAACTAAAGAATGATTTTTACACCATAATATTTCACCTATTTTTTGATTTCATATGAATGTATACATACTAAAGAAAAAAAGAAAAACAAACAGAAAACCTGTTTAAATCAGTCAAAATGAAAATCCGGGGCATGCAAACAAACATATTGACTGTATAAGTACAGCTGAAATTGATTTAAAAGCAATGTGAGCAGTCCAAAAGTCTCAGTTTTTTTTTCTTTTTTTTGGTTAGATTCTGAAGAAACACGCTATATTAGTCAGTTCATTTTTCTCTTTAGCTAAATCTGGAAACAGTTGATTCGATGTTTGTGTTGGGGCCAGGGCTCTTGGTGCAGCCCCCATTACCACTGATCAAGCAGGTGAATGATTCCAGTTGGGGGTGCTGGCGACTGCGGCTGATCAGGCCTTGTTAAGCGGAGGATAATCGGACCCTGGCACAAGCCCTTGACCAGATTGTTGGTTGTTCCTTGCCAGTTCATTACCTCCTGCAGTCTTTGTCTCGCTCTTCCTCATCAGTGCCTAGTTCCTGTGACCCCCTGATGCCTCTCCTTGCCAGCCCCTGGTTCCTGGGAACCCCTTCCCCAGGAGATGACCCTGTCCCAGCACCAGTCTCCATTCACCTTCCTCGTCAATAAACCCCTTAAGACGCCCTACCTCCTAAAATGTTCTTGCGTTTGGGTCAGTCGCATCTTCCGTAAACATGACAGTTTGAACTATGGGATAACAATAATTTCCAAGAGGATGATGTGTTCGGCATTAGCCCTTAACTTCAAATGTCTATTCTTGAAAAAAATGGAAAATTAAGATATGTGTAGTAGGAATAGATGCAGAATTGCAACTAATACATTGTTTGATTTTTTTCTATTTGTACACATCTGCACACAAACCGTGCTTCCCAATTTCATCAAACCCAAGATTTTGCAGCTCCCCAGCATGTCTCTCAAAGGAGAAAGGATCAGATCACTATTGGTCAATATCTCAAGATTGCTATTTGTGCTGATTTGAAAGGTAGTTTGACTTTGAGAGCTGTTGAACAGGCAATCGAATGTATTCTTATCTTGTCTGTGGAGGTTCTCAGTCATCCAGGCCATGGTGAATTCTTGTCGAAATCTTCTTGTCTTGGCAACTAGACATGAATTTCTTCACATGAAGACGTTTCACCCCTCATCTGAGAGGCTTCTTCAGTTCTAATGACCTATGGGGAGTTTCCGAATATAACTGCCAAGTTTTTGGGCAGGTCAAGATGATGGCGGCTTGTTATGTAAGTGGAAGAATTGATCTGCAGAAACTAGTTGTAAAAGGGTTGTTATGCTAATGTGGCATCATTAGCATAGAATTGGAACAAAAGAGCAATTTAGTAGGATATCTGGATTGGAATGTGAAAAGGTAAAGCTAAACAAAAGAGTGAAATCTGTCGGATCACATAAACTGAGGCTCATGTGGACGTTACTGGGGGTTGCTTCTGGTGATGGGTCTTTCCTAGTTGTTTGGAGGGTGCAGATGGGCCTGGTCTGTGTGTGTAAATCCGTCATGTATCGATCCCAGCACGGCACTGTATTTGTGAAAGGTTGCGTCTGTTTTTCTGTTTTGACAAAGATGGCCTCTTTGACTCCTCTCTTGAACCATCTGTCTTCTCTGGCCAAAATACATGGCTGTCTTCCGTGCCCTTGTCCTTGTCCTTCAGGTGTAGGTGGATCGCGGAGTCCTGTCCCGAAGAAAGTGGCTCTCCTGTGTTGGGCCATCCGTTTATGCAGGGGTTGCTTGGTCTCTCCAATGCAGACATCATCACACTCCTCAGCGCAAGTGACAGTTTACACCACATTCTATATCTTGTGCCTAGGTGTTTTGTCCTTGGGGTGCACCAGTTTCTGACTTAGGGTGTTGTGGGGTTTGAAATGTACCGGTATATGGTGTGTGTTGAACAACCTTTGGAGTTCCTCTGAAACACCAGCAACATACGGTATGACAATGTTCTGTCTTTCGTTTGTTTCTGTCTTCCTCCTGTTCTACGTTCCTGCATCCAGTGGTGTCTGAATTGGTGAAGGGCCTAATTAGGGTAGCCACAGGATCTTAAGGCCCACCTAACTTGTTGTGTCTCGGTCTTGCTTCCTTCAGCAGTTGATGGGATGTTCTTGGTCAGGTGGTGTAGTATTCTGATTACCCCCAATTTGTGCTCAAGGTGTGAGTTGCAAAGCAGATACTGGTCAGTGAATTTTAGTTTCCTGTAAATCTTGTTGTCCAGGCGTCGATCGTGTTGAGGTGAGTAGTGAACGCTTCTACCTCATTCTTCTTGATTCTTCTTGACCCATGTGTCGTCTACATACCTGAACCAGTGGTTTGACGGTGTCCCCCTTGAACGAAGCGAGGGCCTTGCTATCAACCTCCTTCATGATAAGGTTCGCCACTATGGGGGATACAGACAAGGATCCGACATGGATGCATGGATGCTTTGGGATTTTTGTGGCATAACATAAGCTCCGACTCACTGATTCATTGATTCATTTATTATCTGTGCCACATGTTTTCCTCTTGGCTATGGGAGCTGCATGGATTCTGAGCCTATCCTAGCTGTTAGTGGGCGTTGGGGCTTCCCCTGGGCTGGTCGCCACTCAGTCACATTTACAGATATACAACCATTCACCCTCATTCACACTTCTGGGCTATTCATGATTCCCCAATGAACCTATGGCATGTTTTCATGGTGAAACCCATGCAAAATCCACACAAAGAGGCCCCCCTGAAGGAATCGAACCATGATCTCTGTGCTGTGAAGTGGAAGCGCTCACTAGCCGCCCAGCTGCTATTCATTTACATATTTTAGATGTGGGAACAATGTAGAATTGTTACATTACATCACAGTCATTTGGCAGACACTTTTATCCAGCGTGACTTACAAGGCATGCAATTCAGAATTGTGCACTTTGTCTCCATCTGGTGATGGTTTTCACAACATCTCTTGCGACAGTTGGCTGTGTTACCAATGCATTAAGTCTCAGTCGCATTTGTGGCAAAGGTGGTGTGGGTTCAAAGATTGTCAGCTAAATTTTGTAGAAATCAAAAATACTTAGGATTCAACAATTCCAAAAATGTATCACTGTCATTATCATATATTAGTCAAAGTCAGCTTTATTGTCAATGTCTGTTTTATGTACTGGACATAAAGAGGAATCGAGAAGACTTTTCTCACAATGCCACGGTGACATGAAATTAACAACATTAAATAATAATAAGAGACTGCAAATCAACAGTAAAGTGCACAGTTACATTAAACAGTAAACAAACTATGAGGTATGAAGTATAAAGTGAACGCAGGCACAATCTGATATTTGAAGGCATTAGAGAGTAGCAGCAGTTTTTTGTACAGTTTGGCGCAAAGGTCAGTTATTAGTACCATAATGGTATATAGTGCAAAAGCAGCATGAAAGTAGCAATAGTGCAAAAAGATGTGGTAATGTTTTGATATATTATTCGAGTCCAGTAGAGAGTGGGGGAGAGTTTGGCATCTGGGGAGTGGGGAGCAGTTCTTGGTGGGGTAGAGGGTGGGGGGTGAAGAATGAAGAGAGAGAGTTCAGCATCTTGGGCTAGGGCGGAATGGAAGGGGGTGGGATAGTAGGAAGAGAGTTCAGCATCCTGGCAGCCTGTAAGTAGAGGCAGCACTGTGCCTTCTTTACCAGTGATGCGGTGTTGGTGGTCCATCACTGATGTCCACCCCCAGGAATTTGGCACTACTCACTCTCTCCACTGCAGCACCATTGATGGTCAACAGTGGGGGCTTGGTGTGGCCTCTCCAGAAGTCAACAACTATCTCCTTGGTCATGCTGATGTTCATCAGGAGGTTGTTGTCTTTGCACCATGTGGTTAGAATGTCGACCTCCTTCCTGTATCGGGTTTTGTCATCTTTGGTGACGAGACCTACTAGAGTTGTGTCTTCGCAAACTTTACCATATGATTGGTGCTGTGGGTGGGTTTGCAGTCGTGAGTCAGCCGGGTGAAGAGCAGGGGACTGAGCACGCAGCCCTGCGGGACCCCTGTGCTGAGTGTGATGCTGCTTGAGGTGCTGTCCAGCAGCCGGTTGCAGAAGGAGGTGTTGAGCAGCAGCTGTTGTAGTTTAGTGAGCTGAAGTCCAGGATCAGCATTCTCACATAAGAGTTTTGTGTCCAGGTGGATGAGGGCCGGGTAGAGAGTTGACCTGATTGTGTCCTCTGTGAAGCATTTGGCATGGTATACAAACTGGTAAGGGTTTGAGGGTAGGGTGGAGGATGGATTTGATATTTGCCATGACTAGTTGTTCGAAGCACTTCATGATGATGGGGGTCAGTGCTACGGGGCAATAGCCATTGTAGCTGAATGGGGCAGGTTTCTTTGCCACGTTTACAATGATGGTGGATTAGAAGCATGACAGAGCAGCCGCTTGCCTCGGGGAGGTGTAAAAGACGTCCGTGAAGCCATCCTTAATTTCCTATGAGCAGTCTTTCAGCACCTGACCAGGAAATTTCTGCACCTGCTTCCTTGCAGGCGTTGATGGTGGAGTGTTCTTTTCACGCTGGCAGCAGACAGGCACAAGGTTTGGTCATAGGGTGATGGTGGGGTCTACTGTGGATGAGTGTTCTTTTGAACCTGAAACCATGCAAAAAAGCTGTTGAGGTTGTTCAGCAGAGAGATGTAGTTGTTGCAGAGCTGTGGCACAAGTTTGTAGTCTGTGAGGGTCTGGATGCCCTGCCACAGGCCCTGCATATCTATGATGTCTCTGAATTGGTGAATCTTGCTGGTGTATTTACGTTTGTCTTTCCTGATGCTGTGGGCCAGGTTGGCTCTCGCTGCTCTCAGACCAGTAAAGTTCCAGGCTTTGAAGGCTTTGTGTCTTTCCCTTAGCAACCAGTGGATGTCCCCTGTCAGCCATGGCTTCTGGTTTGACGGTTACATCGTCAATGCATTTGCCCATGTAAGAAGTAACAGTGTCTGTATGCTCCTCAATGTGCGTGGGGTTGTTGTAGGTGGCCGCCTGCTTGTTGAAGTAGTCCCGAAGAGTAGAGTAAGCCCCATCTGGCCACACATGTATCTGCTTCCAAACCAGTCTGGTGACTTTCACCCTGGGTCTGTAAGCTGGCGTTAACATAACGCTGTTGTGGTCAGACTCCAAGGTGGGGAGGGAACAGGCCTTGTATGCTCCATTGTGGGTGATGTAGACCAAGTCCAAAGTTTGACTCCTCTTGTTGGGAAAGTTTTGGGAGGAAAGCCCTGATGTTGGCATGATTAAAATCACCAGCAAGGATGATGAATCAATCAGGGTGTGCTTTCTGTTGCTCACTGATGGCCTGGTACAGTTCATTAAGTACTACATTATTGTCACTGCTGTTGGAGTTGGGAAGGATGTAAACGGCAACTAGCAGAATTGCTGAGTTCCATTTATACAGAAGAGTCCAGGATGTTGTTGTGTAGCCACTTTTCAGTGAAGACAAGCACACAACTGTTACTCATATTTCAATTCGCTGTCTTCAGTATATATTATATTATGTTTATATATTATATATATAAATATATGAATATATGAGTATATATTATTATGCAAATATCTCAATTTTCCTTTTCAAGTTTCAATTTACGATCAAGTTCCAAACTGTGGAAATGGCCCGCATTCTCACGACCATCACCTATTTCGAGCTGATTGTGTTGAGCCCACTCAATGTAAACTATAAATTGAGAACACTCAACTTCTCACAGGCCCTCCTCTTCCCCCAGGCTCTGGGTCAAACCTTGAAGGGAGAGAGCCTGCAGGGTGAGCGTGTCGCTGGTGGCTGGAGAAAAATCTAGCCCCAAGTCCATCAGTGAGGCATGGCAAATCTTTCTACCTCGGCTCAGTTTCATTTCTCTTTGGGAGAACACTGTCAGTTTATTTTCTGTGGTGCACTTCTTTTATATTCTCTCACTATGAAGGAAACGTTTTTTAACATTTTTTGTTCCAAAACATCACATGGGCGGCATAGTGGTTAGCACTTAGCAGTTAGAAGGTCCATGGTTTGATTCGATCAGAAAGGGGTCCTCTCTGTGTGAAGTTTGCATGTCCTCATCATTTCTGCTTCAGTTTTCCTCCAAGTTCTCTGGTTTCCTCCCGCAGTAAAAAAAAATATACTTCTTCTTCATTCGGCTTTTCCCGTCAGGGGTCGCCACAGCGAGTCAACTTTCTCCATCTAACCCTTTCTCCATCTAACCCTATTCTGTATCCTCCTCTCTCACACCAACTACCTTCATATCTTCTCTCACTACGTCCATAAACCTTCTCTTTGGTCTTCCTCGAGATCTCTTGCCTGGCAGCTCTAACTCCAGCATCCGTCTACCAATATATTCACTATCCCTCCTCTGTACATGACCAAACCATCTCAGTCTGGCTTCTCTGACCTTCTCTCCAAAACATCCAACATGTGCCGTCCCTCTGATAGACTCATTCCTGATCCTATCCATCCTGGTCACTCCCAAAGAGAACCTCAACATCTTCATCTCTGCAACCTCTAGTTCTGCCTGCTGTCTTTTGGTCATTGTAACAGTTTCTAGTCCATACATCATCGCTGGTCTCACCACTGTCTTGTACACCTTCCTTTTATTCTGGCTGAAAGTCTTCTATCCCATAGTACCCCTGACACTTTTCTCCACCCATTCCAACCTGCTTGGACCCGTCTCTTCACCTCTTTTCCACACTCTCCGTTGCTCTGGACTGTTGACCCTAAGTACCTGAAATCCTCCAGCTTCTTGATCTCCACTCCCTGTAGCCTCACCCTTCCACCTGCGTTCCTCTCATTCACACACATATATTCTGTCTTGCTGCGACTAACTTTCATTCCTCTCCTCAAAAAAAAACATACTGTATGTTAAATTGTCCAGTGTCAAAGAGAGGGTGAATGGTTGTTTGTCTCCATATGTGACATATCCTATGATTGACTGATGAAATGCCCAGGGTGAACCCCACCTCATGCCCAGTGACAGCTGGAATAGGTTCCAGCCCCCCCCCCCCCCCCCCCCCCCCACACACACACACACACACACATAGTGCAGAGTGCAGGATAAGCAGTATAGATAATGCATAAATGAATGAATGAATAACATCACATTAAGCCAAGGCTTAGAGGAGCAGCCCCCCCAACCCTCAGACAAGCCCTACGAGACTATGGCAACCATATAATTACAATAAAGGAGAAAGGAAAAAGCAAAAATATTAAAATGTAACAATATTACAATATTGCTTCAACAATATCTACTAGTATTACTACTACTAACCAATAACACACCTTGCCATATGACGGCAGGGCTACCCAGATTGCAGGATAGCCAATAAAGATTATAGATTAATGAATGAGTAATTGTAATTTCATTAATGCTCTGCCATGTACATGTTTTGCCACCATGCCTTCCTTTCCGACACTGGGTGTCAGTGTTGTTCCATCTGTCTCTTTCACAAACAAAAGTGCATGGCTCTTGGCCTTATCGCACTTAGCAACTGCACCAATAACATTGACTTATTCATCCGTTTTACATTCATTTTTACTTGTATCTTTACATGGAAATGTTTATTTATGATTTTGATTTCAGGGACTCTAAACTGAGCCACAGTGCTGAACCGCTGCAGAGATTACGTAAATTGTGTGAAGTACTGCCTAGATACTCAAAGCAAAGGTTACAGCTTTGATTTTTTCTCAAGAAAATATGAACTCTAACATGATGGTGTGTAAGATATAACTTCTTTCATTTTTATTACATTTTAATAATTCATTTCGATATATATAATTCTTTTATTTTATGTTTATTTAACCAAGAAAACCACAGTGAGCTTGAAAATCTAATTTTCAGTGTCTTGCAGCAGCAAAGTTAATACAGTTACAACAAAGATACAGACAGACAATAGGCAGCCTTATATGATTTAAAAACCATGAAATAATCAGATAATCAGAATTCTGGATCTCAATCATATAAACCCATATGATCATAAAAAATCCATAAATTCTAATAAACGTCTTCAAACAGATGTTTCTTTCTCTGATGAGACCAAACTTTTAAGTTTCTGCAGTTTATTTCATAAATGCCTTTTTTTCCCTCTGTGAAGTTCTAACTGAGAGCACATCCAGGGAGCGAGTTGATAGGATCCCAGGCTCATCACACCAATAAAGGTGAGGAGGTAGGCGGGAAGAAGGCCAAGAATAGCCTTGTAAATAAATATCCGCTTGTGCTTTAGTCTATGTGTGGACGTTCAAGACCAGCCAATGTGCTTATTGAGCAGACACTGATGAGAAGTTGGTGATGCCCTGTGAGACATGGTACTGAGCTGAATATGTGGGGTGGAATACCAAGATATCTTTACGTAGCTACAGGCTCAGTCTATGAACCCTGGGATGTGAAAATTGAACTTTTACATTTTTGCAATCATTTAATTCATCAGAATTATTCATCATATCGATGATCTTACCCCTCCTGTTGGTGTACTTTTCAGGCAGTTCCTAAATATGACATAACACTGCACCCTGCTGGCGGGGGGTAACAACACCTGTAAAAACCCCAGGAAAAATTTCCGCCTCCATGTAAGGTGTTTTTGAAAATTTTGCCAGCCTTCACAGGGGCCTGTCCCTTGGTTTTAATCTAACCTTATATAATATATTACATATATGTTTATATGTTTCAGATTAAATCACAAAAAATGGGACTTGACCTCAGCACCTTCCATCTTTGCAGAGGGTCTTTGGTCCTGAACCAGAAATACACACAGCTGATAAACTTTGGGTCACAAATGCGACTTTGCTGCATAATTGAAAAACAAGTGAGTTTCCCAATTTTCATTGAGGAATAACATCAGGCGAATAAACTTGAATAAAGCCAGCTCTGAAAAAAGTATAGGTGAAATATATGATGGACCTGACAGGCGCTTTTGCTTACGGTCAACTATGAAAAACACATTCAAAGGGAAAAAACACATAGGAAATGGAGTGTATGAATAAAAGGAGTGAACATCAAACATTACCCTTTTTTTGTCAAATTGAAAGGCAGAAACTGTTGTATCATCCCTCTGGATTTAATCTGTCAGACAGAATTCAAGATTATTAATGACATTTCCTCAGAGGAGCTTAGCTTTATAGCTCAAAAATGATCATGATCTGCATCAGGACTGAACTAATCCAAGCACGTGAAAAGTTAAGCTAACTTTCATGAAGTCAGTGATCCAGGATTTAGACCGATTGACAGGCAATGATCTTCATCTCGATCAAGCAGAGGTTGCAACTTTTAACTTCAACCTTAACAATGTCGGGTTCCCAATTTCATTTGGACAATGATTATCAACCGGTGGTGAAAATTGGAATGTTGATGAGTATTACATTCAATATTCAAAGTTGTACAATGTTAAAAGTTATACAAGTACCGAGTTTTAGTTTTTGCAATTATAGATACCTGACAAAAAAGGGCAATTGTATTTATGTTTACCTGTCTGTTTTCTACTGGAATACTTTAACAAAAAATATCAACAGTCATCCTATTGATTGATTCACATTTTGTCAAATGCTACATCTGCAATATTTGTAAAATCATGGAATAAAAAACAACAATTCATGTAATACTTTGTATATATATCAAAGACCGTTATTTGACGCATCAACAAAGAAACTATTAAAAACGCCTGTCTTTTTTAATAGATGAATGTTGCAATTTACTTTGAGTTGCACTCACATATGAATGACTTAACTTGTGACAGATAAAATAAAACAACAAACCAAAAAAGTATATACAAACCTCTATGATACCATCTGATCATGCTGCGGTTCATGTATGTATATAAACGTCTATAATATTGAATGAATGGATATATTTCAGGTCACACAATGTTAGGGTTTGGAATTAATCACCATTCACTGACCTTGGGAATTCAACAATATATGCATTCCAAAAAGAACAAAAAAGAAAACAAAAAAGCTGAATGCACTTAATAATTCGCCATGTCTCCCTGCTCCCTCCCCCAATCAGGTCGATGACAGATGTCAGGTGGATTAGTCTTGTTTTTTTTTTCCCGTTAGCCCTGTGCTGACAGTGGAAGCGATTCAGTGGGAGATTATGCGACAGTAAATTTGTGTTGATGTCATTAAACTTTCATCACGGATTGAGTTTAAAGCTCTAAATTGCTTATTAACTCGCATATTTTTTTGTGGCTGCTCGCCTCTCAGCACTTCAAATGATTCAGCTATCAGAGCGTTTTCTTTCCACGGCCCGTCACCATTCAGCAACGGAAACTTTTTTTTTTTGTATGGGAAGGATCAAAATTATGGCCCGATAAATCGGATTTCCTGCCATTTCAACCATTTGTGCTTCATACCCAGTATGAAGTGCACTGTGACAGGAGCTGACAGTCTCCACGGAATTATGTTTTTTTTGAGAAACTTTCCATATTTAGTCCGTCTATAATTCGTTTTACACAGTTCTTCAAAAAGAAAAAAAATGTTTTTCTCAGAATATCATATTCCCTTTCTATTTGATCCTAATAAGCCAACAAAATCTAAATGACCCCAGCTTGTATAGCAGTTCACACCTTGCACACGACACAAGAGACACATTTACTGATGATAGCAGAAGTTCAATGGTTTGCTTAAGTACTCTTCAGCATGCAAGCAGAAGGAGCCGAGATTCAAGAGCTGGCCGTACTCGCCTTCGGGGAGGCAAATTTTACAGACTGAAGTTTGATGGGTTGATCATACATTCATCATCGATACAGCTATTCCTGCACCAAGGCTGTGGGGGGTGGGCTGTCATCGTGCGAGAGGCGGGGTTCACCCTGGGCCGGTCCACCAGTTGATCACAGGGAGGAAACCAGAACCCAGGAGAAACCCAAGCAGACACACAAACCCCATCCAGAATCGAACAAGGGGCCTTCTTGCTGTGAAGTGGGGGGTGCTAAGATTCGTGCTGTCGCTGTTTTCCTCTGTTGTGCTAGCTTAATCTACACATTGCACAGGAAAAAAGAGAGATAATCATTGTTTAAGTACACAATAGATCACAAATCATCAGAGGAAATAATCATTCCAAAAAATGAATGTATAGATCAGGCCTGGCCAACCTATGGCTCCCGAGCCGCATGCGGCTCTTCAATGCATGTCGAATTTTGTGTTTGTGTGTTTTTTACTTGTGCAATCGCGTGTCCCATCCGGGGTTCTCTGTGCACAGCAAAAAAAAAAACCACACATATACAAAAATTGACATAAACGTGAGAGCCGCTTGTGGCTTGGGAGCCACAGGTTGGCCAGGCCTGGTATAGATGACCCATCATATTTATTGTCATATCTCATATGAGAAGCTAAAAATTAGATGACTACAATGAAAGGGCTAGGAATCCTGTATGGTTATTATACATTGGCTTGTGAGTGGATGAAAAGGGAAAATGTCAGCTCAGACTAGGAGGGCTAAATTGAAAATGCACCACTCGTGTTACAACAATGTATTTTTGGATATTATGAAACCCAGTGTGACTGATACGGAAAATAGTCGGCAAATGCTTTGTTTATTGTAGCAGCCAGAGGTCTTTTTGTTTCCTCTTCTGAATGATGAACACACACTGCAACAGCCCACTATTATAGTGTTATTATCTTTCACTGAGGTGCAGAACCTTCAAGCAAGGTGAAGTGCTGGCACTCTCGTGGTGCGTTCAAGTACAATTTCTTCCTGGTAGTGTGAGTTAACGCTGCTGTCTGACGCCTATCGGTAGATGTCCGAATTGGAAAACATAGAATAAACAACTTTGCAAGGTAGGCAAGGCAGAACCCGTAATCAAGGACTGAAACGAGAAACAAGAATAAAATACAAACTTGACTATTTACACAACACAACGCAAGGCAGAACACACATACAGGCAGGTGGGGATCTGATTGTTAAGAAACAGTCGGGGTGGGCCGTGCCGATATGGACCACTGAGCAATCACAAGTGAACTGGAATTGGGCCTGGGGAGGTAATAACTGTGCAAGGAAACCACATACAGTGCATGGAGTCATACAGTGACATCCATGACGGCAGGTATCCAGGTGCTACAACACTTCACAAAAACACAGATCACAGAGCACAAAGAATTTATGTGACAGAACATTGGCAAGTTAATTCATATTTATATTTTAACATGGCGATTTAAATACGCTTACAATCTTAACATTATCTTTAATTTATTAGATAAGTTGTCAACCTGTTAACATGCTTAATGAATTACAAATAAATACAATACATCTGAAATACAAATAATCAGCGGGGAGGAGGGGCTTATTTTATATAATAATTTGTAGTAATACATGCTTAACATTTGAATCAACATTTTTAAGAGGACATAGTAATAACTAGCTTTGATATAATTATGTTTAAGGTTTATTTTTTTCCCAATTCACACAGCACCTTTTGCATTTGCCTATATTGCCTAATTGGCCAGCTGGCAGAGCAGCTATGTATGGCACTAACAGGGCCTTTGAGAGCAACTGGGGGTTCAGTATCTTTCCCATGGACACATGCAGACCCACATAAACGTGGATTGCACTGGCCACCTTCCGATTTGAGGGTCACCCGCTGAAACAACTGAGCCACAGCTCAGAAATTTGACCACAGAACAGAAGTTGGAGACAAAAAGATAATAGCATGTGCCTCCTCACAGCCCCGGGTCTGACACTCTGTTTTTCATTTGTGAAGCGTCTTTGAGTGCCTTGAAAAGCGCTATACAAATCTTATGTATTATTATTATCATTATTATTATTATTAAGCTGGAGACAAAAAGATAATAGCATGTGCTGTTATTGGTGCTGTACAAAAGTATGACCGTTTTACTTTTGTGCAATGAAGCAGGACTGCATCGATTTGACGTCAACTTTACAGGTGGGAAGACATGTTTGTTCAAGAGTGACTAGCTTGCATGTATGAAGAACGTGAAGCGTGTGGCGTGTTAGTTCCAGGGACAGACAGACAGAGGGACATTCTACACCATGGGAATGCGGTTTGCCATTATTTCATCCGTCAACATGTCACGTCATCACAACAGGAGTACTCTGGCGGCGCACTGAGCCTCTGTATTGCCCTGCAAACACAACGGGGAGTTGAGGGGTTTACATGCAGACACAAGGGTGGAGATACAGGATGGAGAGAAAAGTACAGCCCTGTTTGAAGATAGATATCTTCAAACAGGTCCTTTTGAGCCCTCATCGAGAGAAACGAAGACCTTTTGTGACATGGCGCCACGGGAAGCATATCGGCACAGACGAGCAGTGTGAACGCCTGTGCCTGTTTCTACATGTGAAATATGCCTGTGCTAAGAAAAATATCCTTAATTCAACATTTCGGCCTAGCATTTCAACATGCGTATGACAGCGTAAACATGAATATAATTGTTTATTATTTCTTATTTATATTTGAAAGAAACTAAAATACTTGGTTTATTTATTTCAAAATAAAATGGCAATAACGCCACGTTACTCCAAGTCTCCCATCAATGGTTTTTCACGTCTTCAAAACATTTCTTTTTACACCGTTTCCTCAATTTCAATTAATACAGAGGAACAAAGATAGAGATTCTCTTTTGCGTCTTCTTCTTCTCCTTTCAGCTTTTCCCTTCAGGGGTCGCCACAGCAAATCAACCTTCTCCATCTAACTATTCTCTGTATCTTCCTCTCGAATACCAACTACTTTCATATCCTCTCTCACTACGTCCATAAATCTTCTCTTTGGTCTTCCTCGAGACCTCCTGCCTTGGCACCTCCAATTCCAGCATCCAGCATCCTGTTCCTCTGATAGACTCATACCTGATCAGATCCATCCTTGTCACTCCCAAGAGAATCTTAGCATCTTCATCTCTGCGACCTTTAGCTCTGCCTCCTGTCTTTTCATCATTGTAACTGTTTCTAGTCCATACAGTATCGCTGGTCTCACCACTGTCTTGTACACCTTTTCTTTCATTCTGCCTGATAGTCTTCCATCACATAGTACCCCTGACATTTTTCTCCACCGTTCCAACCTGCTTGAACCGGTCTCTTCACCTCTTTTCCACACACTCTGTTGCTCTGGACTGTTGATCCCAAGTACCCGAAATCCTCCAACTTCTTGATCTCCACTCCCAGTAGCCTAACTGTTCCACTCGAGTTCCTCTCATTCACACACATATATTCTGTCTTGCTGTGACTAACTTTCATTCCTCTCCTTTTTAGAGCATACCTCCACCTTTCTAGATTTTCCTGTACCTGTTTTCTGCTCTCACTACGGATCACAATGTCATCTGCAAACATCATGGTCCATGGAGATTCCTGTCTAACCTCATCTGTCAGCCTGTCCATCACCACTGCAAACAAGAAGGTGCTCAGAGCTGATCCCTGATGGAGTCTGACCTCCAGCTTGAATTTCTCTGTTACCCCTACAGCACACCGTACCACTGTCTCACAGCTAGCATACATGTCCTGAACCAGTCTAACATACTTCTCTGCCACTCCAGATTTCCTCATACAATACCAGAGCTCTGCTCTTGGCACCCTGTCATATGCTTTTTCTTGGTCTAAAAAACACAAGGCAGCTCCCTCTGGCCTTTACTGTACTTCTCTTTTAGCATTCTCAAACCATGTACTGCACCTGTGGTCCCCTTTCTTCTTAAAAATGGGCACCATCACACTTCTTCTCCATTCTGCAGGCATCTTCTCACTCTCTAAGATCCTGTTGAATAATCTAGTCAGAAACTCTACGGCTGCCTCTCCTGGACACTTCCACACCTCCACAGGCATACCATCAAGACCAGCTGCCTTTCCACTCTTCATCCTCTTCAATGCCTTCCTCACTTAACTTTTACCAATCTCTGCTACTTTGTGGTCTACAATAGTCACTTCTTGTACCTTAGCGCCCCTTTCATTTTCCACATTCATCAGCTCTTCAAAGTACTCTTTCCATCCTCCCATCACTCTTCTTGCATCTGTTAATACATTTCCCTCTCCGCCCTTAATCATCCGGACCTATTGTACATCCTTTCCATCTCTCTCCCTCCTTACTGTTCGACCGAGCATACAGGTCATCGCACGCTACCTCTATCTTTACCTTACGTTGTATCTCCCTGTACTCCTGTCTGTTCTCTTCAGTCCACTCAGTATCCCACTTCTTCATTGCTAACCGCTTTCTCTGTATATACTCCTGCGTTCTTCATTCCGCCACGAAGTCTCTTGATCTAGTTTTCCTTCCAGATGTCTCCCTCTCCTACCTGTCTCCCTGATAACCTTAGCTGTAGTTGTCCAATCATCTGGAAGCTCACCCTGACTACCCAGACCCTTTCTCAACTCCTCCCTGAAAACCAAACCACACTCCTCCCCTTTCAGCTTCCACTACTTTGTCCTTTGCTCTTTCTTAGTCCTCTTGATCTTCCTTGTCACCCTACAAACCACCATCCTATGCAACGCATAGTCTGGCTACACTCTCACCTACTACTACTTTGCAGTCACTGATCTCTTTCAGGTTACCTCGTCTATACAAGATGTAGTCTACCTACGTGCTCCTACCTCCTATAAGTTACCCTATGTTCCTGCCTTTTCTGGAAAAAAGTATTCACTACAGCCATTTCCATTCCTTTTACAAAATCTGCCACCATCTGTCCCTCTGAATTCATATCCTGTATACCAAATCTTTTAGCGATCTTCTTCTACCTATCAAATAGAGAAAAAAAAAAAAGCTCCTAGATTGAGCCTCATCTGTTGCGTTGGAAAATTAACTTTTATCCCAAAAGTCTGCTCACTATTCAAAGAAAGCAGAGAAAATACATCCCCTACAGCATTTAAAAACATTTGAAATTATTTTTGATTTTTCACTGCATTGTTTTTCCGACTCTGTCCCTACCTGGTGAAATACTTAATAGTGAAAATCATTTTTTTTAATGGTGTAGAAGCCAAAACTCGGTACGTATTACAAATTCAATAACTTATAAACACTCTTACTGTTTGCTAAAACAAAACGAAACAAAAAATTGCGCGAGAAAAACACAAGGAAAGACTCACTTGGCTCTTTATACATAGACATTCACCATGATTATTGTGTTAGTACTAGGTTATTACATGTGCTTTAATGAATGCCAAATAAGGAGTCTTTTTTTGGTCCTGCTGCGAAGCCTTTGAACGTGTCAGGAGTCTAAATCACTGAGCTAGAAGTGCCAGTGCTGCTGTTCCCCACAAAGCACTGCTACATGACAGTGCTGCAACATATCACGGATGCACCGGAAGTACCTGCCGAAAGTATGTTTGCGTGCGTGTTATTTTCTTGTGTCAGCGATCAGTGGGGGAAAAGTAAGCATTGCTCTCATCGTGACAGAAACTGGCTGAGGGCAGAGCTCTGTCGAGCATGCCCTGTCTAATTTGCATGCACAGACGCTACAGTATTAGCATAGTAATAGCTCAAAAAAAGAAGCACTGAGAACTAACAGGAGATATTTGGCAGCTGATATTCAGGGGCCCAATTACAAACGTTCGCATGCATTCTCCTTTACTCATGGGCTTTCTCATCTGGCAGCCCTCTGCTCTGCTCCACACAGTGGGCCTATCTTCAAACCGTCAGCCTGTTTAGAGGCTGGAACGCTATGTGTGTCTGAGAGGTGTGTGTTAGGTGTGTGTGTGTGTGTGTGAGAGAGAGAGAGTGGAAACAGACCGGCTCTGCACTAATGAGGACACAGGCAGAGACAGCCAGAATCCTCTCTCCAGCTCCATCTCCGCAGCTCTTCCTTCAGGATGGAAGGATGTGACAGCACATCCTGACAAAGTGGTAGGGGATCTGGAAAGGGTAGGTAGGTAGCTCGAGGGAAAGTGGAAGCCACTCAATCCCTTTCACGGACTGACCAGGTTTTATCTATCTATCTATCTATCTATCTATCTATCTATCTATCTATCTATCTATCTATCTATCTATCTATCTATCTATCTATCTATCTATAAGTGAATTCCCATAATTCCGTTTTTGGCCTTCCTGAATAGTGTTGACTTTCTTTTTAGGTATTTGTTCTTTTTAGGTATTTATTCATTCATTTATTTTTATTTTACATATTATTTAAGTAGTACTTTTTTTAACATGTTTTTTTTAACATGTTGACCCTTTTCCATTGAAGAAAGAAAATATTACAATTGTCCACTAATGCAAGCTTAGCATTAGCTTTATTTTACTTCAAAACTATTATTAGTCTCCATGCAGAGATGCCAACAGTAATGAAGGAGCTGGCGGGGGGAAATAAGCCATCCTTTCAGGTCTGGACCTCCGGGTGGATTTCTAGATGTCCTCCTTCTCAATTAGCACGCAAGATATCATCTAGTCAAGGACGTCGTATTGGCATACTTTGTGTAATATCAGACCAAAGCATGCAATGGTTACACAACTGGATGCCTTCTCTTAAAAAAACATGGCAAATCATTCGTCAAGCTCTCACGAGATGGCGATGCGTCTGACATAAGAAGAATGCCAAAACATCAGGGTGGTCTCTTGTAAAATACAGCTCTGCTGAGGGTATGGTGGAATGTGCTCCTCCAGCCAAGTCGAGGAGCGGCGCTCCCTCCATCTGCGTTTGAACAATAAGCTCGGACCCGGCAGCTTCAGTGAAGGGAATAAAAAATGATTGAGTCACCTGGGATCTCACTAAAGAACAGAGAACGAGGCTCCCGGAGGGACACAGGTCAATATCAAAACACGACCGGTCTTATTTACACCCAGGGAGCCAAAGGCAACCGCAGACTGACCTAGAAAGAGAGAGCTGGAACAAAAGGCTACAAACAACAAAAATCTAACTTATGGCTATATTTTAATGAATCTGGAAGCAAAAGAAAAGAAAACTGCAAGCCTGTGACTCGTTTTTGCCAGTTTTAATGGCCGCAGGCTCTGGGGCAACTCCGGGTTGAGTGGTACGAAGCCTACAATGCATACGGTCCAACCAGTTATCCACCACGCAGTTTATTCCGAGGTTTACAGCGCTATCAAAGAACTTCTGGAGATAAAAGGCCAAACATCTAAATTAAAACACAAACTTTCATACCAGAAATAGATTTTGCTATCTTTTGAAGAAGATATGCAAAAAAGTACAAATGCCTTTCAAATTTATTTAAATGGATTATCTCTATTTCACATATAGGAACAGTGTATTATGTGGCGCTTTCAGGGTTTTTTTCACTACAAATACATATAAAAGGAAATCACATTTTTTTTATACGCTCTGAAAATTAATCCATAATATTTACATCAGGATTCTTGAATCAAATAAGCAAACAAGTCAAAGGCATGGTAATTTTTTTGTCTTTTTTCATGCTTTACAGACCTGTGGAGACAAAAATAGCATCCTTCATGACATAAGAGCAATAAAATACCAAATAAATCCTGCACGTCCAGCACACAAAAACAAAATATCAAAATAATGTATCTCATCAGAGTGCATCGAAATTGATCATCATGATTTATGTGATATTTATATTATATACATATACATATACATATACATATACATATACATATACATATACATATACAGATACAGATACATATACAAGTCCAGGATCCACCCCGCCTCTCGCTTGATGGCAGCAGGAATAGGCTCCAGCCGTGACCCTGAGTAGGATAAGCGGTAGACAATGGATGGATCATCTGCTGCTTATCCTGCTCTCAGGGTCACGGGGGATGCTGGAGTCTATCCCAGCTGTCATTGGGTGAGAGGCGGGGTACATCCTGGACTGGTTGCCAGGCAATCGCAGACTGTATAAGCATACATGTATGTGTTTGTATGTATACGATATAAATATCACATACACTGCACAGGGTACACCCTGGAGTGTCTATCGCAGGGCAACATATACAGACAAACAATCACTCACTCATTCCGGGCAATTTTTCCCAATTAAGCTGCTGCACGTTTTTGGACTGTGGGAGGAAACCAGAGAACCCAGGGAAAACCCACACAGACATGCAATTTCCACACAGAAAGGTCCCCTTGTTGGAATCAAACCAGGGACCCTCGTGCTGCGAATCTGAAGCACTAACCACTGCGTCACATTATGGATGCATAGCTCAGTGATCTCCAGATGCTACAGTATGTTGTCAGGGGCTAACCCTATGCCTCTGGTAAGGTCACCCAAGATCAACAGGTCCTGGATGAGGGACCAGACAAAGCGTGACTCAAGGAGACCCCAAATGAGGAAAAAGACAAAAGGGATGGGGTCAATAGTGAGCCACTGCTGGCTGGTCCTGCACCCATGGGACTCGGCCAGGCTCAGCCTGAAAGGGCAATGTGGGTTCACCTTCTCTTGGGCTCACCACCCATAGGACCCCAGCCACCACCAAGGATGGTGGCCAGAGCAGGGAACCTTGGTGGTCCGATCTGTTGCTGCAGAAGCTGGCTATAGGAACATGGAATGCTTCCTCTCTGGTGGGTAAGGAGGCTGAGAGGTTACAGCTAAGTAAGGTCGGAATCACCTCAATGCACAATTCGGGCTCTGGAATCAGGCCTCTTGAGAGGGGTTGGACTCTTTTCCTCTCCGGTTGCCGCTGGTGATAATCACTGGGGGTGATTTGAACCCAATGTCTGTTTTGTTACTGGTTTTCTGTGCTCATCATGGACTGCCCAGAATGAATACCATGTTCAGACAAAAAGCTGTGCACATGACTACCTGACACCAGCACACCTTACGGCGCAATTCAATGATGGACTTTGTGGTCATATCATCGGACTTGATGGCACATGTTCTTGACACTTCAATGATGTGGGAAGATACCTTTCAAACCTGGCAGTCCCAAACCTGTCTGTTGAGAACGTCTGGCAGAGTCCACTGTCAGAAAGCGTTTTAACTACAACCTCTGGCAGAGCTTCAACCACATCCCAGGGCAGGCGGGGAACATTTAGTCAGAATGTTCTGTGTCTCTTATGTGGAGGCGGCAGACCGGAGCTGTGGCCGTAAGGTTTTTGGTGCCGGTTGAGGTGGCAACCCCCTAACCCATTGGTGGACCACAGTGGTGAGGGATGCCTTCAAGCTCACTGTTCACAAGTGAGGAAAAAATGGAACATGAGATCTACAGGCAGATTGGTGCAGTGTCAGCAATGATGCAGACTCTGTACCAGTCTGTCCTGGTGAAGAGGGAGCTGAATCAAAAGGCTAGGCTCTGAATATACCGGACCGTCCATACTACTACCCTAATCCAGGGTCATTAGCTGTGGTTCATGACCAAAAAAACAAGATTGCAGATCCTGGTGGCTGAAATGAGCTTTCTCCATAGGGGGCTTAACCTTGGAGAAGGGGTAAGGAGCTTGGCTATCCAGCTCAGAGTAGAGTTGCTGTCCTTCCACGTGGAGAAAGAGACAGATGAGGTTGCTCGGGCATCTGGTTTGAATGCCTCCTGGACGCCTCCCTGGTGAGGTGCTTCAGGCCACGGGGGTGGGGAAGGGGACGCGGGGGGACCTGGGGATGACTCAGAACAGGATGGAGAGACTATGTCTAGAGGCTGGCTTGTGAACACCTCGGAAGAGCTCGACCAAGTGGCCACGAAGAAGGACGTCTGGGTCTCTCTGCCTCAGCTGCTGCCCCCATGACCCGTTACGAGATGAGCGTCAGAAGACACACGCGCGCACGCACACACACACACACACACACACACATACATACATATATATGTGTGCGTATTTAAACATGCATACATACATACATACATACATACAGCATATATATGTATATGAAAGATCTATTGTTTTACACTTGGAATTATCTAGATGTGTGGTCCACACAGGTATAGCATGACCAAAATGATTATTTTGTTAAAGTATACATATGGTATAGGCTATGCAGTGCAGTGCTTTAGGTTCCAGGGCCAGAACTAAATTACAGCAACATTCCAAACTTCCACAGTCTTTCACATCGGGGGGAGAGAGTTGCGCACCAGTAAACCAGTCACGCAAACACACACACACACACACACACACACACACACACACGCACACACACGCACACACATACACACACACACACACACACACACTCATATAAGCGCATGATGACAGGATTATTTTAGTCCCCTCGCTACCTCTTGGCGTGTAATGACACACTTCTTGAAAATCCCTCACCTTTCCTTATTTGACAACTGGCCTAGTGTGCTCTCAGCCTGCTAATCAGCAGGCACGGGGTGCTAATACTGAGGAGTGACACACACATACACACACACACGTGAAATTGTGGGGATAGTTTAACTACTGGCATTTAAAGGAGCACATCACCAGGCCCCACTACTTCTGAAAGACACTCGAGGATGTAACCATCCCATCATGTTTTGACGTTAGAAGTCACAGAAACACCCAGCAGATGTCGAAATCTCATTAGCCACAACAACAAAACTCGTGAGAATGGACAGATAGCACCAGGACCCAGAAGGGTGCTGTCAACTCAAGGGTGGAATCGTTGATGACAATGAGAATCTCAGTAACAAGTTTAAATGAAAGATTGGGTTTTGCACTTCAGATATGACAAGGAAGGAGAATTGTTGAGTCAGCCTTTTATGTTTTACTCTAACATTTGACACACACGATTACAACTTAACACAGACATAACTGAACAACTCACGACACTTAAAGAACTTAAAAAATCACAACACACAATGCCAACATTGCTACGTGTATGTCTGCGTCTGAACTGCTTCTGAATGTTTGATGAAAAAAAAACAGCAAACAAGAACAAGAAATATAACAACTGGAGTGCCCTTCAGTGTACGTGTGTGTGTGTGTGTGTGTGTTTGGTGGTGGGCATGTTGTATGCTCAGTTATTTGTTATAAAAAATATTGGATTCCATGATAGATCTTGCAAGTGTGTTTGTGTTTATGTGCATATCCTTTAGTTTGTAGTTCTGACAGTTATGATAACGATTTTTGAAATTGATAACGAAGCATACGTTGGGTGAAAAAGGCAGATTTCATGATTTGGTGGTTTCTCAACCTTTCAAGCAGTCACACCAAAGTTGACTGAATGTTAATTAAATCACATCAACTGTAGCAAAGAATATCTATTTCATATTTTCGGTATAATACTGTAGTGGCCCGGGAATATAAGGCTGTCAACCATCACTCTCCTGCCCTTTGCTGATCACTGGACTGCAGGATTGTCAAATAGGATGTGGTCTGGTGATTGGTGGAGAGAGACGGGAAAGTGGGGGTGTCAATGAGGGTTTGAGTGGAAGTGGAGTCGAGAATGCAGAATTTGTGTTGTTGAGCGAGGAGTCTCGTGCGGTTGTATCCTAAGAAATTACGACATTTGGAGTGAAAGCCTCGTTGCAGACGTCTTCATTGAAACGTTACAATACTATTATTTCTGACAGCTAAAAATGATTGAATAATCACAATTTTCCTCAATAGTAACTACGCTGCATACTCAATGTCCTTGGTATCCCAATAGCTAGTTCATCATAAGTGTTAATAAATATATTTGGCCTATAAATAAGGACCATGACACCCTAAAGATCCATTGTGGATAAGATCCAATATCCCTTGCAGGAAATTCCTTCTCTGCATTTAACCCATCATGGATGAACCATGGGCAGTTGGCTGCCATTTAGCGGCGGCAGCAGAGCAGTTAAGGGTTTAGTATCTTGCTCAACAACGCTTCGACACACTAGGAGGAGGCGGGAATCCAACCAGAAATGTTTGGTTCAAACAACGATCTGACTATCCACTGCGCCACGCCGCCCCCCAATGAAAATGTAATCCCTTTGTTGTCAAGATATCTGGCTCCGTAGTAAATGAAAACGTAATACTTAATTAACTACATCTATGAATCATTATTATTTTGTTCATGAGATTTTGTTGGTTCTACAATAGGGCTTTTTTTGCACTCACAGCTCTGTGCACATGAGGACCACAGCCCCGCCAACAATTGAACCTTTCACATCACACTGATTCTGTTCAGTTCAGACAGTCCAAATAATCAAGTCTGTAGAAGAGAAAAAAAACCACCACAGCTTCTTGGTTAATCCAAGACATATGCCGGTTTAAATGGATATCAAACATTCACCGCTGGTGAGTTCTTCTTTGTAATAGAGTGGTACTACACTTGGATGAAAACACTGCGGTGTTGACAGGCCCCCGTGTTTGTGCTCGTCCATGCAGCCAAGCTCACACTTCCTTAGATTTCTCTCAGGGACAGTATTTGTTGTGGGCTTTTTCCCCAAATTACAAAGAAAACCAAAAACAGAGTAAAATTCTCACATCTGTTTGCGCTCACGGCGATGACATAGACATGTATTTGTGAAAAAAATTGAAAATAAATGTCACAGCCCATTCTGTTTTTGTTGGTCTGTGCCTTTTTGAGATTTCTGGATGCAAACCTGTTGGAAAACACAGCCAAGCCTTTCCTTTGTGGTTTAACAAAAGATAATTGCTCACAAATTGACCATATGTTTGCTCTAAAATGCCTTTAGGTAAAACTAATTCAGGACTGCGTGCTGATTTGAATCACATTGCGCATAAATATGATCAAAACTATTGTGTGCCCGTTCAGCTAAATGTTAAGAATTTTTCCCTCAAGAAATTTCAGACTTTCAATTATCGAAACATGTCAAACTAGCTGATTGCTGACACTATATGCTTATATATTCAAATTTTGTAACACTTTTCATGTAATGAAAAGTAATAAATAAAAATTTGTTACTTATACCGATTATCTCGATCTCACTGGTTGAGTCACTGGAGCTGTCATTTGGCAGGGGGCAGGATTGTTATCAGGGAAAAATGGCAGTATTAGTAGCAGCAAAACTAGTAGAGGTTGTGGAATTGTAATGTTCTTTTATCTGTTGCATTTTCATATTTTTTCTTTTTTTCATTATACATTTACATATACATATACATATACATACACATATACATATACATATACATATACATATACATATAAACACACACACGCACACACACACAAACACAAACACACACACACACCCATACACACACATATATAAAAGTGTAGATCTGTGTTATATCTGTATATATATATATATATATATATATATATATATAATGCAGCCTCAGGGCGGCACTGGCCCGTGCCTCTCCAAGCCTGCCTTGGGGGGGCACGGAGCAGTGTCTCCCTGTGCCGGTCCCAAGCCCGGATAAATGCAGAGGGTTGCGTCAGGAAGGGCATCCGGCGTAAAACTTTTGCCAAAACCAAATATGCGAGACAACCAAAACTATACCATACCGGATCGGTCGCGGACCGGGTTAACAACGACCGCCATTGGTACTGATGACCTACAGGGTACTAATGGAAATTGGGCTACTGTGGGTCGAAGAACAAGAACAAGAAGAAGAGGAGGAGTGCGTGTTCGGAAGCAGAGAGAGAGGAGGAAGGGAAAGAGTCTGGGACTGAGAGTAGGGACTTTGAATGTTGGGACTATGACAGGAAAAGGTAGAGAGCTGGTTGACATGATGCAGAGAAGGAAGGTGGATATACTGTGTGTCCAGGAGACCAGGTGGAAAGGTAGTAAGGCTAGAAGCTTAGGAGCAGGCTTTAAGTTGTACTATTATGGTACTGACAAGAAGAGAAATGGAGTAGGAGTTATCTTGAAGGAGGAGTTTGTTAGGAACGTCCTAGAGGTGAAAAGAATGTCAGATAGACTTATGAGTCTGAAACTGGAAATCGAAGGTGTGATGCTCAATGTTGTTAGTGGCTATGCCCCGCAGGTGGGATGTGAATCTGAAGAGAAGGAGAAGTTCTGGAATGAGTTAGATGAAGTGATGCAGAATATTCCCAGAAATGAGAGAGTGGTCATTGGTGCAGACTTCAATGGACATGTTGGTGAAGGCAATAGAGGGGATGAAGAAGTGATGGGCAGATTTGGTATCAAGGATAGGAATGCAGAGGGACAGATGGTGGTAGATTTTGCAAAAAGGATGGAAATGGCTGTAGTGAACACCTTTTTCCAGAAAAAACAGGAACATAGGGTAACTTATAAGAGCGGAGGTAGGAGCACGCAGGTAGACTACATCTTGTATAGACGGGGTAACCTGAAAGAGATTAGTGACTGCAAAGTAGTTGTAGGTGAGAGTGTAGCCAGACAGCATAGGATGGTGGTTTGTAGGATGACTCTGGTGACAAGGAAGATGAAGAGGACAAAGGCAGAGCAGAGGACAAAATGGTGGAAGCTGAAAAGGGAGGAGTGTTGCATGGTTTTCAGGGAGGAGTTGAGAAAGGGTCTGGGTGGTCAGGGTGAGCTTCCAGATGATTGGACAACTACAGCTAGTGTTATCAGGGAGACAGGTAAAAGAGTACTTGGTGTGTCATCTGGAAGGAAAGTAGATAAGGAGACTTGGTGGTGGAATGAGGAAGTGCAGGAGTGTATACAGAGAAAGCGGTTAGCGAAGAAGAAGTGGGATACTGAGAGGACTGAAGAGAACAGACAGGAGTTCAGGGAGGTGCGGCGAAAGGTAAAGATAGAAGTAGCAAAGGCAAAACAAAGGGCTTATGATGACTTGTATGCTCGGTTGGATAGTAAGGAGGGTGAGAATGATCTATACAGGTTGGCGAGACAGAGAGATAAAGATGCAAAGGATGTACAACAGGTCCGGGTGATAAAGGACAGAGAGGGAAATGTATTGACAGATGCTAGAAGAGTGATGGGAAGATGGAAAGAGTACTTTGAAGAACTGATGAATGTGGAAAATGAAAGAGAGGCAAGGGTAGAAGAGGTGACTATTGTAGACCACAAAGTAGCAAAAATTAGTAAAAGTGAAGTGAGGAAGGCATTGAAGAGGATGAAGAGTGGAAAAGCAGTTGGTCCTGATGATATACCTGTGGAGGTGTGGAAGTGTCTAGGAGAGGCAGCGGTAGATTTTCTGACTAGATTATTCAACAGGATCTTAGAGAGTGAGAAGATGCCTGAAGAATGGAGACAAAGTGTGATGGTGCCTATTTTTAAGAATAAAGGGGATGTGCAGAATTGTGGCAACTACAGAGGGATAAAGTTGATGAGCCATACAATGAAGTTATGGGAAAGAGTAGTGGAAACTAGACTGAGAGCAGAAGTCAGCATTTGTGAACAGCAGTATGGCTTCATGCCTAGGAAGAGTACTACAGATGCAGTATTTGCGTTGAGAATGCTAATAGAAAAGTACAGAGAAGGCCAGAGGGAGTTGCACTGCGTTTTTGTAGACCTAGAAAAAGCATATGACAGGGTGCCAAGAGAGGAGCTCTGGTATTGTATGAGGAAGTCTGGAGTGGCAGAGAAGTATGTTGGACTGGTGCAGGACATGTATGCTAGCTGTGAGACACTGGTACGGTGTGCTGTAGGGGTAACAGAGAAGTTCAAGGTGGAGGTGGGACTCCATCAGGGATCAGCACTGAGCCCCTTCTTGTTCGCAATGGTGATGGATAGGCTGACAGATGAGGTTAGACAGGAATCCCCATGGACCATGATGTTTGCGGATGACATTGTGATCTGTAGTGAGAGCAGACAACAGGTAGAGGAAAATCTAGAGAGGTGGAGGTATGCTCTGGAAAGGAGAGGAATGAAAGTTAGTCGCAGCAAGACAGAATATATGTGTGTGAATGAGAGGAACTCGGGTGGAGCGGTGAGGCTACAGGGAATGGAGATCAAGAAGCTGGAGGATTTCAGGTACTTAGGGTCAACAGTCCAGAGCAACGGAGAGTGCGGAAAAGAGGTGAAGAGACGGGTCCAAGCAGGTTGGAATGGGTGGAGAAAAGTGTCAGGGGTACTATGTGATAGAAGACTATCGGCCAGAATAAAAGGAAAGGTGTACAAGACAGTGGTGAGACCAGCGATGATGTATGGACTAGAAACTGTTACAATGACCAAAAGACAGCAGGCAGAACTAGAGGTTGCAGAGATGAAGATGTTGAGGTTCTCTTTGGGAGTGACCAGGATGGATAGGATCAGGAATGAATCTATCAGAGGGACGGCACATGTTCGATGTTTTGGAGAGAAGGTCAGAGAAGCCAGACTGAGATGGTTCGGTCATGTACAGAGAAGAGATAGTGAATATATTGGTAGACGGATGCTGGAATTGGAGCTGCCAGGCAAGAGGTCTCGAGGAAGACCAAAGAGAAGATTTATGGACGTAGTGAGAGAGGATATGAAAGTAGCTGGTGTGAGAGAGGAAGATACAGAGAATAGGGTTAGATGGAGAAAGTTGACTCGCTGTGGCGACCCCTAACGGGAAAAGCCGAAAGAAGAAGAAGAAGAAGAAGATATATATATATATATATACACACACACAAATATATGTATATAGTACACACTCTGACTATCCAATCAAAGGGCTTGTGACACACTGACGTTACCGAAACCCTTCTAGAAGGCCTTGGTGTCGCAACTCAAAATCTGATTGGTTGAAGGAGCAGTTCCATTGACACTTATTTTTCGCTAGAGCGCCGGTGAATCTGATTCTGCAGGCCTCCAGGCAGATTTCTTTAACTTTGACCCTTTCTGGCAACAAATAATGGCTGAAATGTAATTGGTTTAATACTTCAATATGAATATACATGGCTGTAAGCAGCACAGCCAGGGAAAAAGCAATGAAAGGAAGTGGACAGATCTTTTTGAATCATTTAATAAGTATTCATGGACAATTTAATTAAACTCAGCCTGTAATTCAGATATTTTTTTGGTCCTTGCAGGTCCTGACAGCCCACCACTGATATACACACATATGGAGGTTTTTTTTCTGTATCATAATTGCTCTAGTCCTTTTTTCTCTATGAAGTTTGTTTCATTAAATCAATTCGGGGCTGAGGACTTTATTATTTATATGTGCAGATTGAACAAAATTCACACTAATTCTTGGAAATAGCCCGAGACCAATTCAAAATCAACATTGTATGTGGCCTGGCGGATGCGGGTTACACGAAAAACAGCAGGGTGCATTCTGACAGTAGAATTCTGGCTTGAAGGAAAATTCATATGATTCTTTGAAACCAGCATTTCAATGCCATAAGCCTGCAAATCTAAGTGGAACAACCTGCAGTTAAGAGTCAAGCACGGTTTTGAGCTGAGTTTAATTTAAAACAAATACCCCACTTAGCTCCCCTTTGCTTTAAAGACTCCCCTTTTTCAGTAATCCCAGGTTTAGCTTTGTCATTGTTGCTTGCTGGCTTCAGTGAGATTTCAGCTTTTCTTGGGCAAAGAAATCCACAGAGCTACGGGGAGCTGGAAGACAAGGGGCCAGTAGGGGGAGGGAGCCCGAGGGGGTTGGAGTAGGAAAATGTGGAACACAGCTTTGGCTTTTCAATGGGAAACAATGGGACGGACTATGCTCCATACTGGAGATCAAAAAGGGAATTCTGGGAATCCATGTGTTAGATGGCAAGATAGATAGATAGATAGATAGATAGATAGATAGATAGATAGATAGATAGATAGATAGATAGATAGATAGAAGCAATAATACAACATTGAAGTAGGGACTCTGCATTTTCCTGCCACTAGAAAATCCCCAAGACTATTTTCCACTCTCTCTCATACACGCACACGCACACACACACACACACACACACATACACACTCACACACACACTCACACAGCAGTACTCAATGTCTCTGCACAAGCCTCACATGGTGGGGAGTAAACGAGTGATGACTGAATGCATTAATCCTGCAAGAGCTGGGTCTGCTCTGCATGGGTAATCAATGCATATTATTAACCATCTATGGGGGCGTCTCCAGTCAGAGACTCAGCAATGATTAAAGAGACTTCTCTTCATTAGCCATGCACGCTTTAAATTTTTTAACCCAAAGACTGTATCAAATGTCAAATTCTAAACTGTAGGAAACTAGGAGAACTACTACTGCCTGTTTCATACAAGTAAAGTACTTTCTTACAGTACTGCCACCCCAATAGTGTATTTTTACTCTAGTTATCTAATAATATTTTGTAGCGGTTTATGTGTTTCTATATGTTTTTAGAGTGATATATTACCATTTTTTGCTAACCCCCCAAATTAATTCTTCAGCACTCATCAGAGACGAGGATCCGCCTCTCAACCAAAATCAGAACACGTTACCTCCACATACTCCTGAAGATATGTAAACAGTCCCATGGCAAATGGCCAAAACGCTCTATGCTAGAGAGTGTAGACTACCATGCAAGGTGCTAACCAGGCTTACAAGAGCAACTCAGGGTTTAGCGTCTTGTCAGCAGGTCAATCGGGGACGCTTTGCTTTTGTTTAGACTTTATAACACAATTTCTGTGCTGCTCTTCTTCGATGTCTTTTGGAAGAACAGAACCAGCAAACTATGCAACAGAAGATGCAATTATGTTTTTTTCAGGCCGCACTTACAATCACCACTTTTGCCACAGTTATCAGACCTTCTAAAATGCATTTTAACTAAATGCAACAAATGGATCGCACCGGAACATTTGCTCTATTAATGCATCATGACCTTTATATGAAAAAGAACCGCGTTCTATCATTTCGGGATCTATCTGTGATAACCAAGGGACTCAGGGAAAATAGCTTTGACTATTATGCAAATATGCGCTTCAGCGGACATATTATTTGCAGTCCCATGATGGCCGTTTAGTAATTAATTTGTAATCCCACCTTCAGGCCATGTTGACCCTGCTCATTTTCTTTGATTGAATGACCGATTAGCGTTGGGAATGACTGGTCTCTTTTATGTATGGCTTGATAGAGCAAGGCATGAAGAATACTGGCAATACGGGGTATTTAAGTTACTGTTAAAGCATGTTCACAATAAATTTTTATGTCTGAAATGTGACATGCTTATGGTCATATATTTGCAGATGGGAGAAGTTATTTTAAACGTTCACACCCAATTTTCAAATCTTGTCATGGAAACTGGATTTTTTTCTTTTTGATAAATTTCACCTGTCATCTGAGGGTCTTCTCAGTGGGGAGCCTCTGATATATATCTGCCCAGGTTGGGGGTTTGGCCCAGGTCCAGAGTGTTTGTTATGTTAATGAGAAAGTTGTTTTGCAAGCTACTATGTTGAATAGTGTTGTTTTGTCAATGTTTGTGTAATTTGGGAAAGAAAGGTAAGAATTTTGGGGACTCGTCTGAGCTGGGAATTGAGTAGTTAATTGTACAACTAATGAGTAGATGGTGCAAAACAAATGAAGCCTGTTAGCCAGGGCCTAGTAGCCATGGGCAGGTATAGGTGCACGGTTGGATGCGGATGGTACCGGTATGCTTGCGTTGATATGCTCGGGACAGATCTCGCCGCGGCATTGTATGAAGCCGAAAGATTGTGTCAAAGACATTCTCCTCTGCAGGATTCTTTGACCCACCTCTCAAACCATCTGTCTTATCTGTGCAGACATTGCTGTCCCTAAGGTGTGGCCCTTTAGGTTTAAGTAGACTGCAGAGTCCTGACCTGAAGAGGTGGATCAGCTGTGTTGAGCCATCCCTTTGTGCAGAGGTTACTTTGTCTCTGCTTAACAGAGGTCATCAAACTCTTTTTGCAGTTAACAGCCAACACCACATTCTCCGTCTTGAATCTGGGGGTTCTGTCCTTTGGATGCACTTGTGTCTTCCCTGTTCATGTTGTGTAGTTTGGATAACAAAGTTGAATTGTATTCAAAAGTGCTTATTAACATCAACAACGTAACCGTTTTTCGATACAAGCTGTTTTGCTTTTTCTATAAGATCCACCACAATCAAAGGAGGAAGCACAAACACTGGTTCAGGGAAGCTAAATATAGAGCCAGCATTATACTATTTGTATTTTGTATCCGTTTTTTGAACACTTTTTTTTTTTTTTTTTTTTAACACTTAAAGAATTTTTTTACTCACCTTGACACCGTCTGCGTTATCAGATCCGTTGCCGCTGCTGTTTACCAGCTCATGTGCAGGAGAATCAAAGACTTGCTGAGAAGTTTTGGAAGCTCGCCTGGGAGTTTGAGCAGCACCCTCCTGCGCGGCGCTCACGAAAGTCATGTCATTCTAATAGCTGGTATACACTGAACCACTCTTGCACAGCTGCAGATTCAGAGTTGGAGCCAATACATCTAACACAGTGTTAACATAACATGCCCATCCCTCTCTGAGGTATTGCAATGTGTTTGAAGTGGTGTAGCTCTAAATTGTAATTGTGTTCTACTAGAGAGAATCCTTGTCCTTGACACATCTTTAACAAGCTCTTAATTTTTTTTTTTGTTAATATCCGTAAAACGGGAAGTGAACCATGCACCTGCGTCTCTTGTTATCCACAAAAACAAATTTTATGATTTATCCAGCCACCTCTTACCCCCTTCCCCGCTGAAAACCATTGCTCGAGTCAGGCACTAGCCTCCCCACCCACCCATCTACCCACCTCGCCCTGCATCCACCTCTACGTTTAGCCCCCAGAGCTGGATATCAATAATTCATCTTTTATCTGGCACTCACAGTCATGCTCGCCTTTCACACAGCCATTGCCCACTTCACAGGGCAAAGCTGGCTGCTGCCGCTCCCTTCAACGCAAATCTCACCAGGCACCCGGACTCATTTGATTTGAATCCAACATAAACAGCCTGGTTTGCATAATCGTGCGTTCCACAAGGTGGGCATGGAAGCCAAAATGATGCGCCGCTAATACTTTGGTACTGCATGTCTCACCGGAACCAGTGCCACAGCTTTATGGTTCCTTACATCAGAATGGGTCCTGACCCTGCAAGGAGTCCAAGCCAAAACTGTCACAGAGGCTAAACTGTGAATTGTTGGATGTTTGTGGAACGGGAGGGAGAAATAAGCATGGCCTCCTCAGCACCTTTTGTGTGTTTATAACAGTTTTTAGGTCCGGCTAGATGCAGCGCACATGGACAATGTTACCGAAATGCAAAATATTTCACTCTTCGACTAACACATTGGAGTATGAAGAAAAAAATACTTTTTCCAGAAGAAAAACTTCCAGTACCTGTTCAAGAAGATTTTAGTATAGGCACGATATGTGTGTGTGTATGTGAGTGCATGTGGTAAACATATAAATATACTGTATATATACAGTATACGGTGTATGTATGCTATATATGTACAAAGCTTATGCATGTATGTATGTATGTATGTACATATGTGGAGTAGACTGTAGAGATACTTTATTGGTCCTGAAGGAAATTAAGGTGTCTAGCAGCATGCACATAATACACAATGCACAGATCAAACACATCTGCATACATATAATCAATCATTTAGCAGAAAAAAAAAATATATACATATACTGTACATATATAATAATCCAACAAGGTAGGAAAAATGTTCCGATAAGGTGTCCTGCACTAATCCAAGTTGGGGGGGGGTTTATGCATTCCAGTCCGTTATGCTCAGCGTTGTGTCGTTGAATGACTTTTTGGCCTTGGGGACAAAGGACCTCTGCAGCCTGTCTGTCCTGCAGGAAGTCTGTAGCTGAACAAACTCCTCTGATTGGTGAAGATGTTGTGCAGAGGGTGGCGATCATTGTCCAGTAGAGAGTACAGCCTGCTCAGGGTCCTCCTCTTGGCTGTTATAGTGACAGTCTCCAGCTACATGCCCACCACAGGCCCTGCCTTCCTCCGTAGTCTGTCCCGATGTCCAGTGTCTCTCTTCCTAGTGCTACCACTCCAGCACAGCACAGCATAGAGGAGCAGACTGGCCATGACAGACTGATAGAACATTAGCAAGAGTTTGTTGCAGACTTTGATGGACCTCTGACTCCTGCGAAAGTCTACTTTGCACTTTCTTATACAGTGCACCTGAATTTGCTGACTAGTCCAGCTTATTGTCAAGGTGTGTAACCAGCTATACACCATTCCACATTCTCCCTATCAATAATGACAGGCAACAGCGGCGTTGTGGTTCTCCTGAAGTCCACCACTATTTCCTTGGTTTTGGCGATGTTTAGCTGCAGCAGGTTGGCCTGTCACCACCCAACAAAGTCCTCCACAAGGCACCTGTACTCCCTCTCCTGCACACATACACACATATATACCAATTAAAAGTCCTGGAGGTTTCTATATATACATAAATGCATATGTACATTATATGTACACACACATATACAGGTTTATAGTCTTGAATATATTCAAGAGGCTACTTTAATCTTAAATGTATGTAAGAAAGCAAGCCATGGATCTAGAAAAGCACTTTTAATTTTTTTTTACATTCAGTTATAGATACAGCATGACATCAGCCAAATTTGATCACTGCATTCAACCCACAATAGATGAACCATGAATACAGTATATTGAGAAACCCTGAATATGAACAAATAAATTAAAAAAAAGAAAGGTTCAGAAATTATTATTCTATTTGCCAAAGCCTACAAGGTATATGTAAAAAAGGAAAGTCATTTATGTCTGTTCACTAAGCTCGGAGCTAGACCGAATGTTAGCAATGGAAGTCACGAGTGCCCTCGGTCTCCGGGCCCCACCACGTTGAAGAATATATCTGGAAGTCAAATGATTTGTTTCATCATGAGCCACGGAGCCACTTTCATAAAAATTAATAGGGGCCTCGCCTCCAACGCTCCATCCGGATTCTGTTTTTCATTAAAGCGGCTGACGGCAGAGCACAAGATCAAATGCCCCCCTGCTGTTGACTCAGTGTTAGAATATCGACGTGGGACTTGGTTGCATTATATCTGTAATTCTCTGTCACTGAATTGCAGTTGATTCCCGCAACTGGGAGCAACTTTTTCTTGTTTTTTTTTAACCAATTGTTTTACGTTTACATTTGGTTTAAGAAAAAGGCATTTAGGCCAAAGACAACCTTTCTGTGGAGCCGGGTCAGACAAGCCCCGCTATTAAAATTCGCACACGAGTAGATCTCCTCCGATCGAAGGCTGACTACATTAACAGAACATCAGTTATGTGTCACCCTGCTGCTTGCTAATCCTCCAATATTTATTGTGGTGTACGTGAAGCTCGGAAACTGCTGCTTCACCCTCCGTCTCACTTCATCATTCAGAAACTTCAGCGAACATCAAACACCCGCCTGCGCCAAGCGAGAACCCTACAGCCCATTATACAAGTTGGAACGCGTGGAAAAAGAAAACCTTACGCCTAATGAGTAACTGTGGTGGGTTGAGAATCCCAAAATAACAAGAAGGATTTAACTAATCTCGTGGAAACCTAATGCCCCCCCCCCCCCCCCTCCTGCCGGTATGGTTTTTGGCATCTAACCTAAGCGCAGAGTATAAGTGGTGGAGACGAGCGCTGAAGTTGTTTTGTTATCATAGGAAGGTGTTCTGAGTTTCTTTGCGCCCTAGAATCTGTGACCTTGGGTGGGCTAAATCGGTTCCCGTCGGTCCGCTTTGTTGAGGACACCGAGCCTCCCTCTCAACGTCTGCCAGATCAGTTTGGCACCCTCACCCCTTTTCTGTTTTTGTCCTTCTGCTGCCCCTGCAAAGGTCAGATGGATTAGTACATACCTTTCAACTCCACAAGGGGGTTTGCGTCGAAAAGCTGCCACGTTATTTCCAGTGCCACGTTCCGCAGCCATCGTCAAAAGGACACCCCCCCGGAGGCCGCCGGCCTTTGTGATGAAAAAGACAAAATGTGAAATACCGAACCTTGTGGCAAAACATATGACATATAAAAAGACTGACAGGGGTCTTTAATGAAAGGTGAAAAGTCATCACTTTTGAACAACAGTTGCGGACAAAAGATGCCAAAGTCGACATCTAAATAAGCTTTTCATAAAGTATAAAAAAAATGAAGTCTAAATTTTTTCTACTAATGTCCGTGCAATAAATCCTGGAAATGTATTGGCATGAAAAGATCACATCCCTGCACTCAGCCACACCTTAACCCAGTACAACACAATATATATCTTGTCCGAAATTTAAATATATTCACATATGTCTTTTGGATTCTGCTATCCATAGTTCACAGAGGGAGGAAATGAATCCTAAATACGAATAGAAGTCATAGTTTTTCACCGCAGTCCTCACTTTCTCCAGGGCCACTCAAAACCCCATCCTCCTGATCCGCCCTTTTTCTATCAAACAGTTTCCATCTGGAGTCTGGTTTTTATCTCCATCTCATTATTTTATCTTCCTCTCTTCATTATCTCGCCACCCATGTTTAGCCCGTGCCCAATCGAAAGCAATGCAATCTCAAATAGCATTTCACGTGCTAACTTCAGTTGGTTGTAAAAAAAAAAGAACCACAACACATTCCACTTATCTCATGTTAAGCATTTAATAATCAGTAATATTTAAAAAAGTAATGTGATAAAAGTGTTAAAAGAATATATTGAAACGAAAAAAAAAAAGTTGGTGTTCCATTGCACATGACTAGGGGGAGCTCAAGTACCACCACTAACATGTACCACAGTTTTAGAACAGCATTCCCTTGCTTTTAATGCTCAATGCACAATGCACATGTCAAAGTTTTCTGACAAAAGGTCGGAGGATTAAACTCAGAGGAGGCCGAGACAAACTGTTGAATACATGTTTTGTTGCCACAGCAGCATCGAATACACAAATCCTTTCCATTCATCCCTAAATTCCACGAAGCTCCTCGTCGGTCCTGACGATTCTGGCTTTGGACTCTTTGCTTGGGAATTTTAATATCTGTCACTCTGTTGGACATTCTCATCATAAGGATGAAATGATAGCTCTGTGTGTATTGAACTAGTTGTATTTTGTGTAATGATGACATCGGAGGCAATCATATCTATCTATCTATCTATCTATCTATCTATCTATCTATCTATCTATCTATCTATCTATCTATCTATCTATCTATCTATCTATCTATCTATCTATCTATCTATCTATCTATCTATCTATCTATCTATCTATCTATCTATCTATCTATCTATCTATCTATCTATCTATCTATCTATCTATCCATCTATCTATCTATCTATCTATCTAAGCGATCACAGAGCATATTTGGAAGAGTCAAATCTAACGGACGCCTCGGGTAAATGTTTTGAATATGAATATTTTAATCAGAATAGGTAACGATCCGTCTACATACCCTGCTCCAGTACGGCAAATTTTTGGATCACTCCGCTGAAGTTCAGCCTTACGTGAACTTGGTGTGACTGACAAGTGCAAGAACACTAATGAAACTTCAGCTGGACAAGCTTTTAAATAAATCATGTTGCGCAGGTGTGAGTCACTGAATTTTCACAGTTTTGTGGCGTACATTTTTTTGCATTTTCAAAATTTGCACATAGTTGTTTTTACGGTTCGTAGGGAAACCATCTTGACTAATGTAAACAACGGAATATGAAATGAAGAAACCCGTCGAGCTAAAAAAAAAACAAAAAAAAAAACGGGCCTATCAGGCTGCAAATAGTCCAAAAATCTGCAAATGAAGAAATTCACAATAGCTCAGCATCACCTCCAAAGGAGGTGATCAATGATTAATCGAACGAAAAATCCCGGGGCCAACTATCTTTGAAAGTCGTGGAATTACAAAATCCGATCAATCATTAATGCTGTCATATTTCTTTCATTCAGTGTCGAGATCGCAGAGTTTCACCGGCTACTCAGAGGTCGGAGGCACTGGCCAATATGGTTTCTGATACATCCTTCCCGTACAGTATGGAGGTCAATAAGTTCTACGATTGCTTCCAGATGTACTGTCTCATAATGAGTGAGCGAGGCAGAGAGATAGAGAAGGAGAGGAGGTTGGCTTGTCATCCTTCTGAGTCAACGTAGAAGCTAAAGTAATAGATCTACTGCCAGATAGAAAAGGAACGCCTGGGAGACAAAGAAAATTTGGGGCCCGGTGCAAAAGGTGGCTCTGGCCTATCAAAGGCAGCGCTTTGGATAAAAATCTTGGAAACCCTGTATATCACATCTGCAAATGATTTTTTTTTCCCGGCGTAGCTTCAAGTCTTCCGAATCTTTTCATTTGTGTTTCCAGAAGTAACCTCTGGCAGGTAAACACACACTCAACAAGATCAAAGGATGCGTGATTGGGGGAAAAAAAATGGAGAATGAAATTGGGCATGAGATGTTTGCCATGCGTGCAACCAAGTGAGAGGTCATGGGTCGTTATTAGTCTGATTAAAAGTAAGGAAAGGCCCCTGTGCAAACGTGACACGCCAATCATAAAATATCCATATTTTCATTTCAGAACCGTAGATTGCTTGGGTGATTGGTTTGACTGCAACATCTGTAGACATCAAAAGTGTGTGTGTGCTCGTCAAAAACACCGTGGACATGCCTGTGAATTATAGATTAGAAGCCGGAGCTTCCAATGGAGATTGATTGTCTGACCACGATTAGCGAGGTGACATTACTATGGCAACACAGCACACAAAACACACACAAACGTTAACGTACGAAATGCAAACCCTGAAAGAAAGGGGAAGAGTGTGCTTAACAGCAACATCTCACACTTCATTGACAAGAACTGTACATCTTTTATTGTGTGTATGTAACTTCACAATATGTTGACCTCCAGATTTCATGTCCGTCAGGTGGTCACATAGATGAGCTTTATTTGGGAAATTTGGCTTTGTGACAATGTTTTGGCAAAATGACGGATAAATGCTGGTGGCAGATTTGTGTGTTGTGTACACTTTCGTTGGGATAAGCATTTTAGATTTACCAATAGTGGATTGTACCAAACCAATTTTTTTTGTTTTCTAATTTTAGATAAACGGTTAATCCTACCCTTTTGACTCAGAAGACTTCAGAAGACAGAATGCCTCGCTTAAAGACCCGGGTCTTCAATGTTTTTTGGAAGAAAATGCCCTGAAACTGATGAAGAGGTGGCGCAAGTATTACTTTCTACTGTATATATTACATGTAAAATTATGCTTAATATTACGCATGTAACACAGTTCCTTTTTTCAAACATTACACAGATTCATATAGTCACATTTTTATTTCAAATATGAGCAGGGTACAGTGAGCAGGCAAGCCATGAAGTACAGTCATGGCCAAAAGTTTTGAGAATGACACTTTCACAAAGTCTGTTCCTTCAGGGTTTTTAGCTGTTTGCCAGATGTGTCTATGGATGTGTCATTCTCAAAACTTTTGACCATGACCGTACATAAAGATATAATTTATTTATTCCAAAAAATATGTTGGATAATATTAATGTGTATCGAAAGTGATTTAAATAAAAGAAAAAATCAATATAAAAGAAAAAAAATGGTCAAATCAAACAATACTTCACAACCCCATCCATTTGATTTGTTATTGTGTCAAGCGAGCTTTCAAATTTTTTCATAAAGGTATCATTTATCCATTCACTACAATATCTTGGATTCATATTCATGTGTAACGACATTTAATTTGTGTGGGAAAAAAATGGGAAAAAATATATATTAGAGTAATTAACATGATGTTCATAACCCCTTGCATTAAATCCCCCTGGAAGACCTTGGTTACAGACCATAAAACCATGCAAAAAATTCTCATGTATTGATTTATTTTTTATATTTTATTGCTAATTGTGTTAAATGAGCTTGAGGGATTTTATGTTTATCTTTCTTCTTGTTGATATTGTTAAATGAAATATGCAAGAAACAGTACAATGTCTGTTAAGGTAGAAATAATAATGAAATAAGAATAATAAAATAGACTATATAATACTACTACTACTACTACTACTACTACTACTACTACTACTACTACTAATAATAATAATAATAATAACAACAACAACAACAACAACAATAATGATAATAATAATAATAATAATAATAATAATAATAATAATATGTAAAATATTATTCTATAATACTATACTATACTATACTATACTATACTATACTATAATAAAGACTGTAGGGTTTTTGGACTCATCACCAACAAACTAGAAGACAATCTTCTGTCACCTGATTGTAACATCAAGAGGACGACTGGCTTATAGCCAAAGCAGTTTGATATGTCCATAATTATACTGGCTCCGGCTCGGTGTATCCTTTAAAGCAAGAACAGAAAAAAACAAGAAAAAAACGAGTGGCAGGGCGCTTTTGGATTGGATAACAATCTTAGCTGGCTGGAATTCCCAGAAATTCCAGTGGAGGAGACACCGAGGAGCCATATCTCACTGGGCAGGTTTTTCTGTCTCCCTTGTCAGTTAGCAGCTGAGCTGACAGATCCCATCAACACTCGGCACCGCTCACCCACACACAAACCGAGTGTAGTTCGTCGTGCCCCGACCGCCTTCTGTTTTTATTGCACACGTCATTAAGGGATATCTATCGCTGTAGCTGGTGGTAGCGGTTTTCCACCACGCACAGAACAGTGCTTTTAAATGGGCTGAAATTTGAGGAGGTTTTTTTCACTGTTTCGGGGCTTCGTGTGACACTTCTGTGCGTGCGTTCTCACACCCTTGGCTCGGCCCTCTCGCTGTGCTCTATCTCCGCTGTCTTATCAGTGGATTCCGATCAGGTCGGCCGAACATGTACAATCATCAAGACATTTTTCTGCTCCTCTGCAAAGCAAGGCTGCTCTGCAAGGCGAGGCTCAGCAGGGCTGGAAGAATGCAGCCCTGTTTGCTGATTAGAAAATAAAGGACGTCTATATACATCTACTATATGTGTGTGTGCGTGAGTTATTATGGATTGCCTGACAAACAAAAGTTTTCAGTAACACGAGTTTCCTTGTAACATGATAAGATATGGTATCTTTCCCTTCTCATTATTACAGCCCTGGAGGCTGGTGTCATGACAACAAGAGCCATCTGAATGTAAAATACATTGCTAATATTTGTTAGTAGCACTTGCAAGTAAACTAAAAAAACGAAAGAACATTATAGTTCTCCCAAAGACCTCTCTCTGGTACAGACCATGTAAGCATGTCAATAATTGTCATTTATTTATTCATTGAACATTATCACATTAATATGCATAATATACCGTAAACACACTCCTAATATTTGTAAGTAGACAACAAATGCAAGTTTATTTAACGAAAAAAACAAACACACTATAATACCCCTCTGCCAACGCCCGTAAAAGGACTAAATGGTAGCCTGGTTATTTGAAGAGACTAAAACGGTGATACACGAGCCATCCCCAGGTGAGGTTACATTGAGTTTTTACAAATCTTATGTTTGTAAGGTTTCTCATACTGAACGCTTAGAATTTCTTCACGGTCATTTTTTTGCGACAACGGTAATAGTTGGCTTCAAAACTCATAGTTTGCGTCTGCCTGCTGTTGTGCCATTAATTTTCAAGTGGAGAGAGACAACTGCCATGTCAGTGCTGACCATTTTACCGCGGTGACACGGACATGCCAATTTAGGAGACCAGCACGTCTTGGTTCTTTCAATCTGACTTATTTACACAGTAATAAGAGGCTTGTGTCAGCAGTACTACTACTACTATAATGCTGACCAAAGTTACATGACTACGGCACAGACACACACACATACACACACACATACACACACTCACGGCTGTTCTTGTGCATGAGTGGAGACATGTACAAACACATATGGCGAAGCCACTTCGCAGCGTTGTCTGGTTTCTGTCCACACATGCAATCATAAAGTCGTCCACAAAGACAGCGTAGTCATTTGGGTTTCCAAACAGGGAAAATGCACAGGCGCGTGGCACGCACACACACACACACACACACACACACACATGCATACTCACACACACAGGCTTGATTGTGTTGTCTGGCTCTATCCGTCTGACAGAGCATACAAATCAACAGCTGCAGACCCTGAACTATTACAAAGCAGTGTCGTTACCCTTACCAGTGCTTGATGTGTATAAAACACCCTTCAGGATATATCAGTTTATTAAGTATGAATTGTTTTGTTCATAAATATCCCGTGACAGAAAAAGAAATCCTCTACTTTCCTTTCACGGCTGATCAATCAACATTTCCGTCTAACTTAGATGAGATAATAATTGGGATAATTATAAATCATTATCAATTAATAATTATTGAACAGTCAATTGTCATTCATTAATTAATAATACTTCATGGAATAATTGGTACCTTAGCGCCTCCAATGACAAGTGCAATGTCTGTCATACCGGCTTCCTACCTTCACTGAGTGTTTTTTTTTACAATTAAATTTCACATTCACATTTGTACTCGTCACATTGCCTCAACTCCTCTCCTGCCTGCTTTACAGTACGTACTCTTGATTGGCAACCATGGGGTTAATTTTTGGGGCACTGTGCAATCGTGTGTCGCCGTGGGTCTCTGAACAAAAATGCAAGGATGAGCTGTTTGGTTAATTAAACGCTTTGGTTAAAAAATACATTTGCATCTCTCTTTTTGCATCCCCATAGGGAGGACCTGGGATGTGTGTAGATGCCCCCCTGTGTGTGCGGAGTGTCCTCCAGTTGCTATGCTTTTTACAAGTAAAATCAAAAAATCGCTCAGAGGTATATATCTGTGTTTAAGGTCTAAGTATCTCAGAGTTGGCTCTTTAATCTGCTTCTAAAATTAGATTTACACTCTGCACCACCTTCTTATCTCTTCACTGGAGCATTCCGGAGGTTCCCCGTCAGCAGTGGTAGAACACATCCTCATCTCAGTGCTGATACAGACATCCCATACTTTGATCCTGTGCTGGTGTTACTTAAAGGGCCGGAGTATCGGCCCATTCTGTGTGCAGTCAAATGGTTATGACTTTGCTTTTGTTTAAAGAAATACTGCACCTAGAAATTAGAACTAACGATTTAAACAACCTTGCTTTCACTGCCAATATATATATATATATATATATATATATGTGTGTGTGTGTGTGTGTGTGTGTGTGTGTGTGTGTGTGTATATATATATAAGATAAGATAAGATAAGATAAGATAAGATAAGATAAGATAAGATAAGATAAGATAAGATAAGATAAGATAAGATAAGAACAACTTTATTTATCCCGAAGGAAATTGTTGTGCCAGAGTTTCAAGCAAAAACATAACAATAATAGATAATAGTAGGAAGGAGGGAGAATAAGAAATACAACAAAATATAAATTGTCAAGGTTAAGGCTATCAAGTGTTTTAAGGTCTTAAGTACAAAGATTTGAAGATTTGATTTGATATATTTATTTATATATGATATAATATATGATATATGATGTAATTATATATGATTTTATAAGAATAAGAATAAGAATAAGAACAACTTTATTAATCCCGAAGGAAATTGCAGTGCCAGTTACAGAATATAAAACAGTAATAAATAATAAAAGAAAGGCAGAATTAGAAATAAAAATAAACTATAAACTATAAAGTGTTTCAGTGAAACTATAAAGTGTCTTAGTTTCATAGTTTCATAGTTTCTTAGTTTCTTAGTTATATATATATATGTGTGTGTGTGTGTGTGTGTGTGTGTGTGTGTGTGTGTGTGTGTGTGTGTGTGTGTGTGTGTGTGTGTGTGTTAGAACTAGCTATGCAATTAATATGTAAACATTTGTGCTACCAGGCAAACATAAAGCTAAAGATGCTGTTTACATTCACATGTAAGATTTTTCAGTTGAGTGATGGTTGTGATGATAGTGTTAACAATTAATATTCTTATAATTTTGTTATTAACATCTGAAATGTAATCTCAGTTCCAGGATAGGCCTTGTTTTGCAAAGTTACTTTGCACATAGATGCTCTTCTATCATAGATAGTCTTTGAATTTTTTTTCTTTTGCAGCTTTTGCTGTTAATTATTTCACTCTGTGTCTTGGCTGTGGTCAGAGTGTGTCCAGACATGCGGGACTCATCATTCCTGTTTGTTGTAATCTGCTTGATGTGAGACAGGCTTGTTTGGATGGACTGAACCACAAGACATTTCTTAAACATGTTCACCAGGATGAAGATTAAATAAAAGAACGTGGGCAAGATTAAGTAAATGGAGGGTTCGACGTATCAGCTTCACCAACCTTGTCCCAAACTTGATTCAATTCCGTTGTTCAAATGCACAATTTTACCCTTTACTGATTAACTGATAAGAAACGGTGGCAGCCAAAAGTTGATTAAGTTCACTCATAAAATCTAAGACAAGGAAAACCCCAGCACAGCCTCCAATGAGTAAGATTTTACCTGCAGCTGTTTTTTAAATGTATGGAACTTCCTTTCTAGGCATATGGGAACGTGCCAGTCACGGACTTTTCCTGTAATTAGCAGCCTGTATTATTAAAAATTGTAAAAAAAAAATCTTATTTTGAGAATAGATATTTATGGCTTATAGTGCCAGCAGGCAACATTTACCCCCTAGAGATTTTTACATGATTTTTTTTTTCACTTATAGATTGAAAGATCTTACAGATAGAACAGATTGTTGCCATGGTAACATTTTTTAAATCACTGTTTGCGATGAGCTGCTCTGAAAATGAATAAGCAATGAATGGATGTAAGTCAAGCATTACATTTGCTAATTTCATTGAATGAATGAAGGAGAATCTGATGGTAGGAAGCGTCACCTGTGCCGCCACTACGCTGAATGGTATCTGTGATGTCTCCAGTTGTAATTTGCATTCTGTGTCATCTGAAGGAAATCCAGAGCCACTTTAAAAGGGAGATTACCTCCAGCCCTCACATTCATTTTTGTAACATGGTTGTCAAAACTAGCCAAGATAGACAGATACAATTACTGACTAACTTCTGGAATATTTGCCTGTGCAAAAAAAAGCTTCTGATTGTAACAGTTTACAAATTGTGCTGCCATGCCTTTCAAAGCTGAAACTGAGTTGTCAAACCATAAAACATGTATAGAAAGCTGCATAATGAATTAATGTTTTTGAAATGCGGCAGGTTGAGGCCATCACCCGGGTCAGGGGATCGGGAAAAAAAAAACAAAAATACTTTTTCATGATATTCTAATATTTTGAGATAGGATTTTTGAGTTTTCTTAAGATGTAAGTCATAATCAGCAATATTAAAATAATAAAAGGCTTGCTTTATTTCAGTTGATTTGTAATGAATCCGGAATGTATGACATTTTTGTTTTTGTGATTGTATTACAGAAGATAAAGAACTTTATCACAATATTATAATTTTCCGAGACAGTCCTGTAAGTAAATAAACTGCGCTTGGTGGTTGTAACATTAAAATTACTCTTTAAAATGCCATCTTGGTCTTATCAGGTGCCCGCAATGGCTGTTCTTGTCACTGGTGTGTATTGGGCTCCCAAAACATTTCGTCTTTCCATACTTTGGTGCCATAAAATAAGATTCAGATTATCAGCTGATTTATTGGGTAATCCAAAGTTTTATTTTTAAAAAGGATTCCAAGAGATAGGAGAGTCTCACTCCCAGTCTCCTCTCAACAATCTAAATTGAGCTGTTGAAAGTAACGTTCCAAATAAAATGTACGGGCCAACATCTTTTGCTCATGCAAGACGATCAATCGTGTCAAAAATACCAAATGACAATTTCAAACTTTTATTCTGACACCATTCGCTGAGCCCGTGACAACCTACATTGACACACCGCAGTGCTGACCTTTCACTTTGCATCCTGTATCTGTGAGGCAGCGCTCCGCAGCGAATTTAAAGAGGACATAAACAATATCCAGTGAAACAAAATGCCTGGCTAAATCTAGGACAAGCTTTTCCCACAGGAGATTACTCTGAGTAAAGCACACACAATGCTCAATGTGTACAACACTTACTTTCTCCAGTAGGCTGAATGTACAGAACAATCACTAAGCATGATTTTCAATTTATCCTTTCCTTTAACACTTAAAACTAAAGATTTGCTGGGTAGATAAAACAGCATTTGCCAGTGTCTTGGGAAAATATGATACAGTTTTCAAATCTGATAATCTTCTGGTATTGCTTACTAAAGAAAAAAAAGGCACATGGGATGGCAAATGGTGCACATGACCCATATTTCATTCAGGTGTCTTAATCTCTGGCAGTAAGACTGTCGAGACTTCTGTGTAAATCTCAACTGTGGTATCGTAGCAAAGGGTCACAAAACGAGTACAACAACGAAATGAGTCGATTCCACACTGTGAACAATCACCTTAGATTACCTTCAGACGCAGATCTGTTTCTGCACGGGGATCATTTCTGTCTTCCGTTAAATGTACCTTTCTACTCTTCTTCAGGTTGTCTACAGAGCGTCGTAAGAAACTATGTAGGGACCTAATGTGGTTGGGGATATCATCAGGGCAAAGTGATAAGGGTTAAACGCAACACCCTGGATGTAGTCTTATGTTTGAAGCTGTGACGGCAGAGAGGCCTTTGTACACGCATGGAAAACTTTTTCCATCCCGCATGTTGATACGTCCGGGGGTCATGCTTTGCGATAAGGTTACTTGTCGTTGAAGCGAGCCTCGAGTGGTGGGATAAAAGATAGCATATCTTGTTTACTGTCAGAGGCCTAATCAGAGGAAGTGGAGGCATAATAAAGGGGTTGTGAGTGGGGCGCAGACCACTGAGAGGTGCGGAAAGGCGAGGGCAAGGAGTTGCATTCCAACACGGTGCAGTAGGGCAGCAACAGCTGCGAGCACCGACAATTTTTAAACGCGACTCGAAGGATTTGTCCCTGACAGCCTGCTGATGTTGCCTACACTGTAATACCAACATTCCTTTTGATAAGTGTTTTTCGAACAGAGAACCCTAAAAGGCCCAGCAAGGCCTCTCTTGAGGTGGTTAAAGGGGTCCTGGTAGTATTCCATAAGCTAGGAATGCACTTAAACAGCTAAAAATGGCATACCGGATCGTTCTATTATGGTTTTGCAGTTTTGGGCTCTACATCAATTTTCATCTTGACCATGTTAATGGAGGTTCTCAGCCACCCAGGTCATGGTTAATTCTTGTCACGATCTTTATGTGGCAACTGGACTTGAATGAAAAGTTTTTCTCGTTTGTGATTCCTTCTTTTGTGTTTGTTTTGTGTTGTTTTGTGAATGATGCACTTAGATGCTACACATAGGGTGTAGGACTTTTCAAACTGAAGTTCTACGGAAGTAGCCTCTTGGATGAGAGAGGAAACAACTTCAAGGGAAGAAATTCAAGTCCAGCTGCCTGAAAAGATTTCTACAATAATTTTCATCTGGGAATGATTTTTTTGTTTTCAATAGCCTACACAAGATATTTAGCATCTATGTGCATCATTCCAAGAACAACAAAAAACAACCAACCAAAGAAAAACGTCACAAAGAAGAACAACTTGTCATTCTCACCATTATTGTAACATTGTCTTTGTGGAAATTTATCAATCCTGCAAAACTTGATGTTTAACTCATTGTGACACAAATTGTGTGTCTTAATGGGATAAGTTCTTGTGGTTCCCAATGTAAAAAAGATACATGAATTGAATTTGTGTTGTTAGTTATTTGTGTTTTGCTCCTGTCCCTTCTCCCTTGTACACCATTTTGATGGAAAGTGCTCTATAAATACAATATATTATTATTATTATTCATTTATTAGTTAATTCATTCTCTGCACAGCATATCCTCCATCAGGGTCACAGGGGTGGTGGAGCCTACCCCAGCTGTCACTGGGCAGGAGGCGGGGTTCCCCCTTCCCCAAAGGTTGCCAGTTGAGGCCACATGTGCAGACATACAACCATTTACACGTCTGGGCAATTTAGGATCTCCTGTGGGAGGAAACTGGAGAACCTGGAGGAAACCCACGCAGCCATGGAGAGAACATGCTAACTCTGCACAGAAAGGCCCCTAGTTGGAGTTGAACCATGGACCGGCGAAAGCCCTACCCTCTAGGCCGCTGTACCATGCTACTACTACTACTACTACTAATAATAATAATAATAATGATAATAATTTTCTGAATTAAGTAGTCTCCTACAAATCTGTCTTGGATTATCTCTGTTGAGTCAAGCGTTTATCCACCTTATCGTGAAAGAGATAAAGTCAGAGTACTTGGAGGACCGAATGGTATCACATATAAGCTATCAATATTTATCATAACAACTATTTGTTCGAAGAAAAGCTATTTATGATTAAATCAAACTTCAAGCAAATGTAAAGGATGAGCAGTGGAATAGACAGAAAAAAAATATGATAATAATGAAAATAATTAAATCAACAAAAGTTACTGGGAAACCCCAACAAGCTCCAAGGTATCAACGGTGTTTTTATGTGATCTGTACTGACTTTTTGCTCACTGTGATTTTGCTCCCCTTTTGCCCTTTCAGCAGATTATCTTCAATGGCAAATGGTCTCCTCACGCTTTCACATCTTGCAGTTTCAAAGCAGTTTACACCAGAAAGCATTCACCCCCTTCACACAGACACACACATACACACACACACACACACACACACACACACACCCATGATGGTAGAGCTGCCGTGCAAGGCTAAACCAGGCCATCAGGAACAACTTGGGGGTTTAGCGTCTTGCCCAAGGACAATTTGAAAACAGAGACACTCTTGCGGATTCGAACAGCCGAACCAAATGAGCCACAGCCCTGGAGATCATAATAGTTAACATCAAAAGTAATATACCTTAGACATCATTTAGTTGGATAAAATCTGAAAAAAGCATGAAAGCCTACAAATGATTAAACTCTGATTTATTAATAATAATTTGTTTGTTTTGGGAACTTTGGGAAGTTGAAATCCATCTCTTTGTGTACGTATCTTGTAATTGCAGTAAGTTTTTTTTTTTTCAAGTAGACATTCTTTTCACCCCTTTTTTGTGGAGGTGAAGAATTGATGAATAGGACATATTCAGAGACGGTTCAAGATTGAAATCAAATTTTAAAAAACGTGCTGAGAAAGCAATATAAAAAGGATTAAAGGGAATGAAAGTAAGGGCTGTCCTTTCCACAGAGGTGAAAATAGACACGATGGGTCTTGTGTCAAATCACACACAAATGGGTTTCTATACCATGAGTGAATCTCTTTTGAAGTAGAGAAAGCAAGATGAGTGATGGTCTGGGAGGAGGTGTGGAATGATATGACTGACAGTGGGAGGCAGGATGGGACGGAGGAGGGGGAAGGGGTAAGCTCGGATGGAGAATATCAAATGACAGGGCGCTTCCTCCAGCAGGAGATGACCTGTCTGAGAAACCCCTCATTTTTTTCCACCGACACTTCACTCTGCTCTGATAAGAGCCTGCCCATGTGTTTGACAGGCTCCAACACCTGTTGTGCGCCGCGGAAGACAGTCAACAACAGACAAGCACAGACTGGCAGTGGATAGCTGTCAGGTCTCTATACATCCCAATGCTCAAGTGCCCTCCCTCTTCATTCCTATTGTCATTTGTTTATACGTACTGTGAACGGCCAGTAATTATGATAAAATCCCATTTGCACCCCCAAGGGCATAATCCACGAAAATATACTGTATTTTTCAAATGTGGGGGTTATATCCAAAAATGTATTTGTGTCAAATGTATGAAAGACAAGTTGCTCAAACAAAAAGCTGGATCTATATGTGGCCTATTTGCATGAGAATGCATAAAACAATACAAAAGTAGGTTAAATGGAAACTGGAAATCAAAAATATATTTATTTTTAGAATAGGATGCTGACAAGATATATTCCCCAATCAAGAAAAAAGTATAAAATATAGTTGTGCTTCAAAACTGCAATTCATAGATTATAATATACACTAGCTTGTACACCACCTCTTGATTGTTTCCAGCACAAACATGATGTAAAACTAAAATTGTAGGAGTCCTTCTCGTGTTGGTCAATTTTTGTTTTTCTATATTATAACCATATCAAGCATATTAAGTTGAATGCAAACAAATATGTCAGAAGGTAATGTTCATTGTTTTGACTATATTATTTCATGTTCAATTGCTCTAAAAGCAGTAAGATATTTGTTTGGAGGAAAATATTTTAGTGTGGAATCTTGTGCCTCCTGCATGAAACCAAAGTAGAGGCAGAGATTGTACAACTCAGATCAAGAAAGAGCAGTTCGGATGAACATATTTTAATGGTTTTTAGAGTGTAAAAATCCCTTCAAATCATTTCATTTATTTGTCATTATTATTGGTATTCAAGAGAATACAGACACTAATATCATAAAGCAATGCCAATGATGAGTCAAAATGATAATCAGACACATAGTAGCACCATATAGAATAGCAGACCTTAGCGTAGCATAGCATATTATAGTACATGACAGGACAGGACAGTACAGTTTAGTATAGTATAGTATAGTATAGTATAGTATAGTATAGTCAAGAATAAATAATGAGTATTTAATCTAAATTAATCTTATCTAGTATGGTAGCTGTTATATTTAATGTAAATCTATATGTGAAGATAATGGTGGTACTGTAACATTAACATGAAATGTGTTTAATTTCTTGTGGCTCAAAATATGTGCGACAGCCACAGAAGAGTGACACCCACCAGCAATGACATTTATTTAGCTTTTTTACAGCCCTGACATTCAGATGCTGTCATTACAACAGGCTATTTAATTTGCAAATAAATATATTCCAGCGTTCGGTGAAATTGTCGTTTTTGCATTTGCAGTGACAGCTGACTGCACAACCCAGTGAACGTGCTGAAGGCCTATGGAAGCAGGCTTTCAGCATCTAAACATCTGCATCTAAACAACCTATGTTTAGATGCAGGGGGCTCATTTAAGTTCCGCCTTTTATTTCATAAATATGAGGAGGACTTAAATAGACATTGAACCTTCAATCCAGAGGGGGTTATTTTGGCATTCAAAATGTCTTTATTGCATTCAGATATTGTTGGGATCCAGGGCTAGGGCTCTGGGTGCAGCCCCTGGCACTAGTGAGCCTGATTGACCAGGGCTCTCCTTGCCAGTTACTGGTTCCTGTGACCCTCATGACATCCCGCAGGAGACAACCCAGTCCCAGAACAGCTCCCCTTTCAGCTTCCTCGCCAAACAAACCCCTTAACCCCTAACTCTTGAGTGTCCTTGCATTTGGGTCAGGCACACCTTCCTCAACTATGACAGAACAATCTGGCCATTCTGACCCAGTGGACGGTTTCCGGCGAGCTGTTGCTCAACAGACTTCTCTTGTTCCCTCCCACAACATTGTTCTTAGGTCCCTCAGCTTACAACAAGAGAACACTAACAAGTGTTTGGATCAGCTGACTTGGCTACTCCTGAACCTTCGGCCTAGTCCATATCTTCTTCCAACAGTGGTCTCCTCTGCTCCCAGGCCCTCACCACCTCCTGAGATATTAGCTCACCCATGCCAGAGAAATTCTCAGGAGAGGTAGGCCGTTGTAGGAGATTTCTTCTACAGCGCACCCTGGCCTTTCATCGTTCCCCCACATTGCTTCCCCCACGACAACGCCAAGATTTAGTTAGTCCTTGGACTCCTTTCCAGTAAGGCCCTGAGATGGGCATAGACCTGGTTAACAGGACCCATCCAGTTTTGGCTGCTCCTTTCAGGAATTCATCCAAGATCTCAGACCTTCAGTGAGGATTCTGATCACACTGCCCACTCAAGAAATCTTGGGACAATTAAAATGGGGAATGCATTCCAACCAATGCCTCTAGTGTGGATCCTCTGGTCATTTTGTAGCCTCCTGTCTTGTTCGGCCAAGAGGACAGGGACTGCCAGAAAATGCAGGAAGGCTGATGGGCCACCTCAGAAGAGGTACCTCTTCTCGACTCATGCTCCCTGCTACTCTTGTTTTTAATGACGACACTCTCTGCCTCACTGCACTCTGCCAGAGAGTGATTGATCAGACTCAGCTCAACCATGGAAACCATACCTCTGTCCACGCCATTGAACATTTCTGCCGTAAACGGTTGAGCCTTACCCCGGATCACCCACAAGACCAAGCCCTTAGAGTTAATAATTTCTGGAAATCACTGTGAGCAAATATCCTTCTACATCTTCCCCACATTGAACTCACCCATTGTCCTTGGCTTCAGTTAGCTACAACACCGCAACCTGCACCTTAACTGGTCTGAGCACAGAGTTGAATTGTGGTCCTCTTACTGCCTATCCTGATGCCTGCAGAGTGCCATCCCGTCAAGTCTGTCTCTAGCTAACCTCAAAGAAGCTGATCCAGTTGACTTGTCCCTTGTCCTCGAAGAATATCATGAGTCCAGTCAGTCTTTAGCAAAGATAAGGGTCTCTCTCTTCCTCCTCACCACCCCTACGAATGCGCAACAAATCTTCTCCCTAGGGCACCACAACCTTCCAGTCGGCTCTATAATATTTCCCAAGGGAGGCCCTGGAGAGATACATCCACGAATCACTTGCTGCAGGTATTATCAGCAACTCATCTCCCCCTGGGTCAGGGTTTCTCTTCGTTGGTAAGAAGGACGGCTTGCTCCGGCCTTGTATCGACCACAGAGGACTGCATCAGATCACCTTCAAGAATAAGTATTTATTTTCCAAGCTCGACCACTGCAATGAAAACCATTTCCTTCGTATCCACCTGGGAGACAAATGGAAGAGTGCCATTTGGCACTTCAAACACCTGGTCATGACTTTCAGCCTATGCAATGATGCAATACCCCAGCTGTGTTTCAAGCCCTGATTAACGATGTACTCCGGGACTTTCTGAACAAATTTGTATTTGTTTACCTGGATGACAGTCTTATTTACTCAAAGTCCCTTGCTGACCATTGGAAACATGTCCTCCAGCAACTCAGAGAATCGTCTCGACGTCAAGGCTGAGGAATGTGAGTTCCACAAGCCATCTGTCTCTTTTCTCAGTTACATCCTAGAGGACGTACAGCTTCACACAGATCTGGAGAAGATGAAAGCAGTCCTGGAGTGGCCAGTCCCACAGACCCACAAACAGCTCCAGAGGTTCCTAGGATTTGCAAACTACTACCATCGTTTCACAAGGAATTACAGTCAGACCACTTCCCCACTGACTGCTCTCATGTCCACCAAGACCACCTTCACTTGGCCAACTCAGCCTTTCTGAACCTGAAGAGGTGGTTCTCCAAAGCACCTGTCCTCATCCAGCCCAACCCCCACAAACAGTTTCCCCTTGTGGTTGATGCCTCTGAAACGGGGATCGGTGCGGTCCTATCCCAACGCGTGGACTCTGATGGGGAAATTTCATCCTTGTGTCTTTTTCCCCCACAGGTTATCCCCTGCCAAAAGAAATTATGATGTGGGGGATCGGGAACTCCTAGCAATCAAACTTGCTTTGCAAGAGTAGTGGCATTGTTTGGAGGGTGCTGAACACCCCATTCTAGTCTGGACCGATCAAAAGAACCTGTCTCACCTACAGTCAGCTAAACGTCTCTACTCGCGTCAATCCCATTGGTCTCTCATCTCCCAAATCAACTCTTGTTCTCTTCACTACCCGAGTACCCAGAACACTAAGCCAGATGCCTTTTCACACAAGTTCTCTGCAGACAACACTGACAAGACCCCAGCTCCCATCCTGCCACCTAACTGCACTGTTGGGCCTCTTGCCTGGGACATTGAGGAGGGCATTAGCCAGGCACTTCAGATGGACCCAGACCCCTGCTCCGGACCATTCGGCAAAACATACATCCCCACCTCGGTCCACTCGTTTTATCCACTGGGCCCACTCTGCCAAGTTCTCTGACCATCCAGGTATCAGCAGAAAGCCTAATAAATCACTGCTTCTGATGGAAATTCATCCATAAGAATAAGGATTACATTCTTGTGTGTCTTGTTTAAGCATGCAACAAGTTCTGCCATCGACCGCCCGCTGGACTCCTTCCACAACTTACCATTCTGAAGAGACCCTGGTCAAACATCGCCAATGACTTCATCACTGGCCTTCCCCCCTGTAAGGGAGTGACCACCATCATGGATCGGTTCTCAAGGTATGTCACCTCGTTTCCCTCAGGAAGCTCCCCTCAGCCTTGGAACAGCCCCATTGCTAGTCAAGCACGTTTTCCGCCTCCACAGCATCCCCCAAGAAATTTTATCCAACCGTGGATCTCAGTTCACCTCCCAGGTGTGGAGGCAGTTTTGCCTTGCACTCATCGCCAGGGTTTCCGTCACCTCGGGTTATCACCCCTAGTCCAATGGTAAGACAGAGCAAATGAATCAAGAACTTGAGGCGACCCTCAGATGCCTCACATACGCCAACCCCTCCGAATGGAGCCAGTTTCTCACCTGGTATGCTCACAATTCGTACATCTCTGCTGCCACCGGTCTGTCCCCTTTCGAGGCCTTTCTGGGTTACCAGCCACCACTCTTCCCCGCGGATGGGAGATCGTTGCCATTTCGGTCTATATCCGTCCACATGCGCTGCAAGCACATCTGGTCTGCTTCCCTGGCTGTGCTGCACCGCACCTCTGAGCAAAACCCCCACTTTGCTGACTGGAGGCGGACTCCTGCTTCAGTCTATTCACCTGAGCAAAGGGTCTAGCTCTCATCTCGTGACATTTCATTGATATCTACCTCCTAGAAGTTGGCCTTTAGATTCATCTGCCCATTTGAGATAGAGTCCATAATCAGCCCCTCTGCCATTCGCCTGCTTCCCAGCCTCCGCTTTCACACAACCTTCCATGTGTTCCAGGTCAAGCCTGTCTGTGCTAGTACCTTGTCCCTTGGCGGAGCACCCTGTGGGGCTGGCTCTATGGTGACAAATTGTTGGTTCTTCCTCGCTAGTTCATTATCCCCCTGCATTCTTTGTCGTGCGCTTCCTCAGCTCCGAGTTCCTGACGGTCGACAGCCTCTCCTTGCAAGCTCCTTGTTTCTGAGACCCCTGTGACATCCTGGTCCCAGCACAGCTCCCCATTCACCTTCCTCGCCAAATAAACCCTGTAAGACACCCTACCTCCTGAGTGTCCTCGCGGCTGGGTCAGGCACTCCTTCCTCAGCTATGACAGATATAGAATTTTATTTTCTGTTGCAGTTCATTGATTTCATGACATTAGCACACTATAGTTTTTTTTTTATTTTTTTTTACACATATCGTGAGGGGGAAAAAAATCTTGGCAGTGTTATCTTCATTTCAAAAGGATTTTGTGGCTCTCTGTGTTTCTTTTTCCATGGGTCATGTGTCCAAATGGCTCTTTGAGCGTAGATGGTTGCCGACCCCGGTCATAGAGGTGGGGAAAGAGAAAAGCCTGAAATAATGCTCCATAATATTTCCTCTACGCAAACTGGCAAAGGATTTAACCTCTGCATTACCCAAAGAAAGTGTTTTTCTGCTTTTGATTCCCCAACACCTGACTATAAATGACTGTGGTGCCAAAATGCCATTTCTACAGGGATGTCTTGGCCTTTAAATGTGATTTGTCTGTGGGGCAATCGGAGGGATCAAAGAACGCAAATGAAACATCATCCATGATGTTACTCTGATTTTTGAATCTCTTGGGGAAAAAAATGTTTACTTACCAAACTGGAATAGGTTCATAGGTAAAGACTGATAACATTGAATCGGACCCAACAACCTGCTCAAGCAAACACACAGTTTGTGGTTAAACGCATGCGCGACCACACACATGCACACATAAAATATCAGTTAGCTTTGGGGAACTTGTGAGGGATTATCGACATCAAAGTCAATAGAAATGTCAGCTTGGCTATCTTTGGAAATGCCAGCAACCCTTTGCATATCCGTACCAAACACACACACACACACACACACACACACACACACACACACACCTGCCCCTAGCAGAGGAGGTGATTAAAGCTGCTCTGGCGAGTGCGGCTTTTGATCTCCAAATATACTGGAAAGCACTTAGAGGCAAAGTCCGGTTCGGCAGCAGAGGTAGATGACATCACACCCAATCAGTGTCTCCCATGGCATCTCGGGGCCCCTCCCTTTGGCCCCTATCAACTAGATGAATAGGATTAAGCTAATGCGCCCAGCTCAGGTCAGCACTTGGGCTGAATGTATCGGTAATAATGAGGCCTTTTCAGGTCAACTGAATGAGGTGCGTGGACGATGGGAACCAAGGACGGACTCTGAGGATGAATTCCAGGCGGCATTTCTGTTGAGCGTCTGAGCTCAAGGCCAAAATGAAAGCACCGCAGTTAAAGACAACATCTACACTCACTATGTCTATAACCATTGGATACTACAAAAGAGGAAAAGGCTTTCTTTCTTCTGGAAACATCGTGACTCAAAACTGATTACTTACCTTCTTTGTGACTTTTTTTTTCCAAATGCACCTGTCCCATATTAATAGCATTCCTGAGTTATCTAATGTCAAAGGCATAACTTAAAAGGAGGATCTGATTGCTCTCAGAATAAATCTGATATGTAGATGCAGTCTAGCTATGAGTAAGATAGTTGTAATAAAATGTTTCAATATTAATATTATGTCTTAAATAAATGAAGGGTGGCGGTTCGATTCCCGGCTCCTGTTGTCTGGCCACTGAAAAAGACCCGTCACCTGTTTCTCCCCCACATTCCGGCCCATGAAAAAACAAACCATCCATCCATGTTGTCAGCTCCTGTCTGCTATGATAGGAACCCAGTAAGGTCAAGTCGAGTATTTTATTTATATACCGCCAAATCACAACACAGTTGTCTCATGACCCTTTTCTATAAGAAGCATGTCTGGACCACCACTCTTTAAAATGATTTACAGAAACCCAACATTCCACCCCTGAGCAAGCACTTGGTGACAGTTATGGGAAAAATAAAACTACCTTTTACCTTTGTTGAAATCTATGACAGATCTGAGCTCTGGGTGGCCTCCAGTCTCAATTGGGTGGGGTAGAAAAAATGAGAAAAGGGTGGAAATAAAGAAAGCAAGAGTGTGATAGAGAGAGGTCGGGGGAAGAGGGTCGGGAAGGAAAGGCAGATATGACCCATTGCGACTAATAAAAGTAGTGTTAACAATATATGGTAAAACTGTGGCTTTAATACTCATAGAAGAAATAACAACAAGCCACTCCCTCTGGGAATCTGCAAACGTGAGAAAGCACAGGGACTCAGGAGAAGATATGAGGTTACTGTCATGTATTGATGAAGGGACGTGAGTGCAGGCAGGTAAAGAAGAGTGCGAGGAATGAGAGAGGTGCATCATGGGATATTCCCCATGGCAGCATAACTAAGGGCTAGTCTGACTTTCTCAAAAAGGCAGGCTTTAAGCATATTCTTAAACGAAGAGAGGGTGTCCGTCCCTCAGATCGAGATTTGAAGATGTTTCCACAGAAATGGAGCTTGGTTACTCATTGCTATCATCCTGCCGAGGGTAATATGATTCACCAGTTAGTGTGTTTCGTGTTCCTCATACAGATATATTTTCCAAAAGACAAACTGCTTAATCTCCTCCCTTTCTGGTAAAACCCTTCCATGTGGGCTGTCTGCTTGAACTGTGCTTCAGCGGGGAAGTTTTGGTATTGGGTTACAGTAAGCTTTGAGGAATCACCATCATGTCATTGGCTTATAGAGCATGTAAGGGCTTCACCAGTGAATGTGTATTCTGTATTGAAAAGCTACTGAAAGCAGAGGGTCGGTGTAGACTTGTGCCCGTGTTGAAGCTGTTTTCCTGCCAGTCTGGCCATTTATCCCATGAATCCAGAGTCTCTCCTCTTTTAATCCTTCCAGTTACCAACCCGAGCAGAAGCTGGAGTCTTTTTGTCAGGAAGAAAGTACAGGAACTTTGGCTGGAATGAGGTTGCAGCAAAGAACCGGTTTTGTCTTCCTCTCGTATCCACGGCATTTGAGCTGCAAGCAGCAAGTCAGACGCAGCGCTCTTCACTAATATGGATCTTAGAAATGCTTATACCTGGGGAGGGCAACCTGCGGCTCCAGAGCCACATGTGGCTCTTTCATCCCTCTGCTGCGGCTCCCTGTGGTTTAGGAAAATAGATAATGCGTAATTAATTGGAATTATTCTTATCATAGTTTGTTATTTTTTTGTTATAATTCTAAATGTATAGATTGTAACGATCTTGTAGCATTGAAATAAAATATGTCTCAGTTCTTTTCACTCGAAATATGCACCACAACCGGTGATGTGGAACATCCATGGAGAATGCTATTTTTTAAGCTTTTACAGTCCTGGTGCGCAGAGACTGTGCATTGGAGTTCAGGAAAAAACAATCACAATAACCAAGTAAATAAAATATTTTACTTGTATATTTAATTTGCAAATATATTTTTTGTGGTGTTCAGTGAAATAGTCCTTTTTTTATTTGCTGTGACAGCTGACAGCACGCCCCACTCACACGCTAAAATGATGACTGCACACGGAAGCAAGTGGCATTTTTGGTTTTGCTGCGGGCGATGATTCATGTTTGGCCATTTATTTCATAAAGAAGAGGATGGCTCATGTGGACATTGAGTATTTACCTTAAACGTAAACTTCAAGTCCCACAGTGTTCTTTTTTCAGAGTTAAAAATATTTTTGTTGCGTGCAGAAATAACATTCCTTTTTCTCTTTTAGCAGTTCATTGATTTCAAAACCGCAACACACCATGGTCTTTTTTTTTACATAGCATAAAGGGGAAAAAATATATGCAGTGTTAGCTACACCATAATGTTAAAAGAGTTTTGTAGCACCTGGTGTTTTCTGGGGGAAACGGGTCCAAATGGCTCTTTGAGCGTTGAAGGTTGAAGTGCATTCAGAAAACACAGGAGGATAATACAGTCATCAGCATCCCCAAGATGCCCACGAAATACCTGGTCATGCACTTATGCCTTTCTAATTTCCATGCGATACTTTTAGGTTATGTCTTCAGGGACGTGTTTGTCTTATTTATTTGTTTTCCTAGACAACACTCAGATTCTGCCAAGATGTGTCGGGAGTACGAGTCTAATGATGAACAAGTATTTCAAAGCTGCAGAAGCAAAAACTCCGTCACTGTAGAGAAATGTGTTTTCCACACTTCAGAATAAGTTTCTTGGGCCGCATAGTTTCACAGGGTAGTAACAAAAGAGGTCCGTGTATTGTTGGTAGACAGGTACTTTTTTGAATGCTTCATCATCCAGCTTTGCCGCAGCCCTTTCCTATGCCTTTATGTAATTCCTTATTTCAGTTGGTCTCTCAAAGCTAAGGAGAAGGTTAACCACTGTACTCGTCATGGGTCACCCAGACCCCTGCCCCCCTTCCTACCCACTGAGAGAAGTTTTTGGACAAACTCATATTACAGTCCATGCTGATAGCTCATGTGATCCTTCGTCACACACTGTGCTGGAACTCACTGATGGATTGGCCTAATCGCAATGGTTTCATAGCCGTCATGTTTACTGGGGAATCAATTTTCAAGGCTCATTTTACAAGAACACACATTCATGAGAGAACGGAAAGTACTTGTTTGGGCTTCATGAAGGGAAGCCAGCATGTCTGATTTTTGCAGTGAGTCAAAGGGATTTTTGTTTTGGCAGAAAGATTTATTGGTATCATTATTACCAATTTCAAAAGTTAGTGAAGCTAACAGCAGTTTTGTTATCCTGCAATATGTTCACTCGACTGGGGAAAGACAAAATGATAAAAAAGGGTCAGTTTTCAAATTCCTCACAACTTGTTGCTGCGTAGGAAAATCTTGCAACCCACAGTCATAAAAACTAAGAACCGTACGCAGAAAGCCACTATCATTATCGACTATTTCTAAAGTAGGATGGCATTTTGAAGGCAGATACGCCATGACAAACAAATTTTAGATGGTTGCGTCACATGAGTGCTCTAAAGTATGTTTATTATTTTCTATTTTTTTTTTCCTTTGTTTCTTTTTGTTATTCTTTCTTTAACTGGAAGGCTGAATTCCTCTTTTTCTCACGGTATGAATAAGTCTATTCTTAAAATGCCATCTTAACTTTAACAGCCAATTAAATAAATTTGAAGATCAGTATCGGTATTTATTTTTATTTTTATCTTTATTTTTATTCATGAATCTGGATGCAACTGAGCACAGATGTCCCGTTGGTAATGGGGACTTCTGGGATGCATTATGAACTTATGTTGGTGTCGATCCAGCATGGCAAAATCAATGTAGGATACTTGCATTGCTGGTTGTGTTTTTTCTGTTTTTTTTGATTTATTTTATTTTATCTTATCATACAGGCAGATATAGATCAATGGATAAGAACTGAGCAGTGATCGATATCCAGGATGACAATAGTAATATCACTCATCAGCATTATACCTGAGTAACCCAAGATGAAGATGAGTCAGAGCCCTTTGGAGCGCCATGAGTGATGATGAAAATAATAGTAATACATATTATGGCTCACAAACATAACTCTGTGTTTGATACAGATAATCTTCATCCTGTCCTTAATTAAGGTCCGATTCATCAGTGGGCACTTCTGCAACTTATGGTTGCGCACCCCTTTCAACTGCTGATTATATAAATTGCTGATCCTGCGAGACTGCAAGCAATACACAGATGAAAGGTAGCTCAATCATTATTTGAAACTATTATTTATGCCGTGCACTGATCATTTAATAGTTTTATGAACACTCACAGGTAGGGTGCAAAAACATGTATTATCCGTCTTAAATGTCAAACATGGTTTCTATAGCGGGAATTACTTCGCTAGGGAATATTGTGTCCTCATGTACTTGATGCATGACAAATGGGGGAATGTGTGGATCTGAGTGATTTTGACAAGACTTAAATTGTGAGACCTGGGTCAGGGCAAAATACTCAAAATCGAAGCTCTTGCAGGGTGCTCTCAGAGCACAGAATTGGCAAGAGGGTCATGGGCAGCCAAGGCGAAATGAAGCATTGAGAAAGTTGTCCGACCCTTGAGTCGATTTTCTCCTCTTTGGGACAGCAGTTTTGAAATGGCTGAAAAAGTTATTGCTGGCTCTGATAGAAACATGTCAGAGCACACAATGTATTCCAGTCATTCTTGAGAAACAGATGTTTACCTCTATTATCCAAGGAAAATATCTAGTGGGCAACAGAGCCTCAGAACTTGAACCTTGAAGACTAAAAGATGGTTGCCTGGGCAGATGAAACATGTTTTCTTCTAAAACACATGGATGGCAGGTGAGTACATGTGGCTTATTTGGAAAAGGCACAGCATTAAAAAGCTCTATGCAATGGAGTTCCATAGAGCAGTGCCCCCTAACCTTTTTATCACCGCAGATCGGTCAACGCTTGACAGTTTTATATACTATAATAATAAACGTGAATCCACTGTGTACTCTCATGCAACTTTATTAGCAGCTTCCTCATAACATTGCGACAACAACATAACATGAGTATAATTAAGGCCTCATTGCTGCATATTATGCAGACCGGCTTTGTCTGTGGGAATCACCTGTTACGATAAATCCATATTTCAGGTAGAACTCCCGGTATTGTCTGTTAAAATCTTTCTTTTTCTTGGAAGTTGTAGGCTCTTCTTCTTTCTCTTCACTAGACCTTTTCCCCTTCGAAAAGAAACTTTCCGTCTGACGTCTGTTTTTTCCTCATTTTGCTTGCCTGTGGGATACATTTTTGGCGCTCGAGTAATCGAGATGTAACCGAGAGATTCCGGTCATTTTTCAAAATAAAAGATTTTTCAAAATACAGATTGTTCAGACTCAGATAGAGATAATAAATCCAACTCAAATAATTGATTATTTCTTGTGCGGCCACGTACCAATTGATCCCTGGACTGGTATCGGTCTGCCATAGAATCTATGGGGGGAAGGCAATTAGGCTGAGGCATTGCAATGTTTTAGGCATATACTTTTTGATATTAAAATGGAAACACATTTTAAAAATTAATAAACAAAAGCACAAAAACAGGCTTGAAAAGAAAGGGTTGTAAAAGTTTGTCCAAAAGTTCCTGATATTTAAATCTGCAAGAAAGACGATGGAAAGAAACAACAAAAGCAGCCTTTCTTTCTTGTGCCACAACAAAAGGCTGTGCATTTTTTATTCACCAAAGCTGGTGAACTTAATATATAGGATTTCTTATTGTTATCCTCCCCCAAAAATCTCAATTTTTGGCGGAATATTCCTCTTAAAGGCTGTGGTATTCTCATAACTGTGATCGGTCAAGGTTTGTTAAAACAAGTAAAGCTCTTGAAAACAAAATAGCAGGGTCTGAAAGACATCCATCAGACCATATCGACTGCAGCAGGCTAGGTACACACTGACAGAGGAAGCTTTTCTGCCCTTTGATCCCCAACTCAACCATCCTCATCAATAGACTGGTAACAGGAGACAACAGAGCCTTTCAGTCTGTCCTGGAACCAGAGCTACCCGAGGCAAACGGTCATATGACAAATCATCTCCCACGATCCCCTGCAGCTGGCCTGTGACCCCCACCCCCCCACCCCCCACCCCCCGCCCCGCCGACCCTGTGCCTCCTGCAGGACAGAAAGGAAACAGGAAGACTAGATCACAATTCTGACCCCTCACCCCCACCCCAAAGTTCTTCCAAATCACCAACCCCTGTTTCACGAATCATAACACGCCAGGCACGCCATGGAAAAGTAATTTTTTCAGTAACTTGCACAAGGGATTCATGCTTTTGGACACACAAAGATACAAATACATTGATAGTGCATCTACATATAGATTTACATTCATAACAATGACTATAATTCAACTTTCTTTAAATCAAAAGATTAATCTAGGTTGGTCTTTAGCTTTTTCCTTCTTTCTTTGATGTGGAGCTTTCACTTTTGTGCTGTTCTCAAATAGTGTAGAATTTTAGTTGAAGAGAAGACATGAAGCTAAAGCAGAACTGCGTTGATTTATTGTGCGACAATCTTGTTTTACTGCTGCGATATGTCACACGTTGCATTATTGCCAGGGTGAATTTTCGTATCTCAATTTTTCCATAATTTTCATAACTGTTTCAGAAAAAAAAAGATTACAGTTGGACAGCTTTGAAATTTCTGAATGGGTTTAACACATGCAAGCAAGTAAATCTCACACTCCATTGGACTCCTTAAACTGTCAACAAGTCCAAATGGCTCCCCCTTGGCCTCTCGCATGATTGATGTGCTGATGGCGGACACCGAGAGCTCAAGTCAACAGGCGCTATCATGCGCAACCCTGCTATATCATTACGAATAATGCTGTTGGGACAAGATTGACCCGCTGTGTCTGGAAAAGAAGCAAGATCTCTTATCATATCCATATATAGACATAGAAATGTACACAGCATCATGAAAGTGCAAGAAAGGCACAAATAAGAGATAGACTGTTAAATTATTAACTTTATATGTCACTTTAAAGGATTAACATAAAACCATATAACATTAGGGTTAATGATGGTCACAAATGGCTGGAGGAAATGTTAGCATCAACATTGATGCAATAAGGTTGATGATGAGCCGCGAGTTGTTACACCGAACACATCTGAAAGAACACCCAGGTACGTGGCGTTGCATAAAACATCAAATGTCTCAACAATCGTTTTAACAATGTTTTCTTTGAACAACTTGTAATGATATGCAGTTGGACAGGTATAAAACCGTGGGTTTATCCTAGAATTTCACAGACAGCAGCTGCCTGCTGTTAGTGTTCTCCACAATGCCATTTTTATTTTCTTGTACAAAGGGATGTTTAAAGGTTATGTCGAGTCGTGTTCCTATAAACATATAGATAAAAATCACAATTATGTTAATGTTGTAGATCCATGAGAGGAATGCGCTGCAGTGTTTTCTGCCAGTTGTTTGGCTGCAGCCGGTCCAAGAGTTTTAAGAAAACAAGTTAATCCAAGCGTTACGGAAACTCATAAACTCGAGCCTGTTTTACAGCCTATATCCTTTACCACGATGCTGCATTGTATTCTGGCTCACTGCCTTGCTTGACTGACATGAGAAATTACTCTGCTGTTGCTGTTGCGGTTGCGGCAGGTTCAGTTAAAGTCCAAATTATTAATGCTTCAGTATCAGCATGTGTTTGCTGGAAAGGCTCAGCTGCAGGTCATAGCTGAAGATTTCATATGCTCAGAAAAAAAAAAGAAGTTAAGCAATTCTTGTATCAAAGACCCCCCAGTTTAAAAAGGTCATCGCACACATACTCCCTGATTATTATTTTCATTTTATTTTAGCTTCCCAAAATTACATCCTTTTTTTGTGATTTTGGCCCGCTGTCTGAAACCCTCACTATTCAGGCTCTTCCTCCCGAATCCCTCACATAGGCCAGTTGCAGTCATAGCAGGAATATATCGCCACAATTACCGCTTTTGAACCAACTTCTCAGGCAGAAACTAATGTTAACATCCTTCGCTGTGTAAGAGGAGCCAAGCTGGCCGCACGACATTCCAACGCCAAGTTCAACAAACTGACTTAAAAATAAATAGTGAAAACAACATCCAGCAGGAATAATCTCACAACGTGCAGGTTTGACCAACCACACTGTCTGGATCCACTGCGTCGACAAATAGCTATAGTGGTGATGAATGCAAATGCAGCTTATTTGGTCATTTACACGACCTCAGATAGAGTTAACTGGATGACATCTTCAGGTTGTGGGAAATAACTTAAACAGTGTTATCTCATGCAAACAAAAACTGAGAAATTGGTCTGCTTTGCTTAGTCTTACCTTCTGAAACTTCTTCAGCAGTAGAGAGAAGGATAGAGGATAGAGAGTCAATTTGTTTCCACATGATTACCGCAGGGAAAACATGGATTAGAAAAAAGGCATTTCAACAGTTTGGGAATCATCTAACTTAATGGGAATGGTACAATTTTAATAATTGTTAAAGGGCAATATTGAATAATGGTAGACCTCCTCAACCTAGACTTTTGTAACTTCGAGATTTTGCGAGAGATGTATACACATAATCAAATTCATGTTTGATGTCTGACAAAAAAAAACATTACCTAATAATTGAAAGGTCATGGTGAAACAAACTTAGTGAGTGACTATTTAAGTATGCGTACATCGCTGTACATTTTTGAAGTTCATCTCATGTGAGAATATTTTATTTTACTGATTTTGAACAGTGGCATGGTGGCCAGTGGTTAGCGCTTCCTCCTGACAGCAAGAAGGTCTGTGGTTTGAATCAGGGGCAGGCCTTTCTGTGTGGAGTTTGCATGTTCTCCCTGTGTCTGTGTGGGTTTCTTCCCAGGTTCTCTGGTTTCTTCCCACAGTCCAAAAACATGCAGTTGTAGCTTAATTCCAGATGTGTGAATGATATGTGGCCCTGTGATGAACCGGTCCAGGGTGAGCCCTGCCTCTCGCCCAGTGACAGCTGGGACAGGCTCTGCTGGCCATGCGGCCCTGAGTGCAGGATGAGGGGTATGGGCAATGCGTAAATTAATAAACACTAATGTTGTGACAAACCTATTTTTGTAGACTAAGAGAAGATTATAATCAATCAAAAAAGTTCTATATAACTGTAACAGTCTAATAATATTTTGGATTGATAAAATGTTTTCTTTCACTCTTTACATATGTCCTAGTCTGCATGGATCAGTATGCATCGTATACCACTCCGAAGTGTTAAGCAGTGGTCTTCTGTACTCAGAAAAACAAAAGATATCAACTTGGACGGCTCATTTTAAAACTGGATTGTGTAACGAAATTGTTCTGGCAAACTCTTCTGTCTAATCTAGATACATGTGTTATTGGTTTCTAAGTGAGAGTTGAGTGCCACTAATTGAAACTCGGTGGGGATTCAAAGGGCACAGAGTTATAGGTCAACCAGTAAAAGGAGGGGTCAAAATGACCTGAGGAAGTCAAGTCGTGTCAGATTTTGATTTATGTATCGTAATACCAAATCACAACCGAGTTGTTTTAAGATACTTTCCATGTAGAGCAGGTCTGGACCTCACTCTGAAACTCAACATTCTGCCCATGAGCAAGCGCTTGCCGCCAGTGGCAAGGAAAAACAACCTTTTACTTGTGCAGAAACTTTGGACAGATCTCAGCTTAATGTAGCAGCCTTCGGTCTGACGTTCTTTCTGGTTGGGATTAGAAAGAAAGACAGCGCGAGAGAGGACAGAGAAATAGAAAATAGAGTGATAAACACAGGGTGGGGGAGTAACAGGCACAAATGAGCTCCTACTAATAATAACAACAACGCTAACAGTTACATCAGGGGTGGGCTAACTTTTTGGCTCAGGGGCCGCATTGCCTTTGAAAATTTGACAGACGGGCCGGGTCACCACAAGATACGATACATTAAAAAAAAAAAAAAACGTATTTGTTAACAGTACATATCAGACTCGTCTGACATTTGTTTGACATTTGCTTTGAAAATAAAACCAGCTTGGTTTTGAAGGCTCTGACGTTTGCTTGCATTTCATGCACAAACCGGTTTTTCCCCTGTAGCTTCACGTCCAGCTCATTCATGTATACCACAATGTCCACATTGAATGCTAAATCAATCAGAAAAAGAAAATTCTCAAGTGTTCTCAAGTAGCTCCAAAAATGAAATATCTCCTATTTGAGCACCCACTTTCATTGATCCAATCATTCAATCATTCACATCAAGTATGAATTCTGTACCAATCTTTGGCGGGCTGGATTAAAAAGACCAGCGGGCCAGATGTGGCCTGTGGGTCGTAGTTTGCCCACCCCTGAGATATATATTAATAGTTGACATAATACAATAATAGCTTCAATATTCATAAAGTAAATACCAATGGTGGACACCTGGCTGGACTGCAGAGTAGATCAACTCATCACTCAAAAATGTGAAAGCAAGACTACTCAGGAGAAGATATTGAGGTGAGCTGGGGCTTAGCAAAGTAACAATCAAGTCAAGGAGTCAAGGATAACTTGCTTTCATGATTATGCTGATTAAGAGCTGATTTTTATTCACATGCAACAAACAGGGGAAACCCAGGGGCGTCTTTGTCGGCGCTATCCCTTACGACCAGGTTAGTGTCACACATTACTCACAAAGGATTCTGGGGTTCGGCCTGCCGGTCTCCCCGCCGCACCCTACAATATGAGGTTACTATCAGCAGCTGATGTGCAGACAGGAAGAGTTGGAGGGTTGAGAAGAAGTGCATCATGGGATATTCCTCAGCAGAGTGAACCTACAGCAGCACAACTAGGGACTGGTGTTTTGTTAACTATAGGCTCTCTCCAAAAGAAACGTTTAAAACCTGCTTTTAAACTAAGCAGTTGATAAAGATGCAGCCGAAACCTGAAAAATAAGTTTTTATCCCTTTAGGGTTACTTGAAGGACAAATATCACACCTAATGTGGTTCATCAAAACTAATAAAATAACTTAAATTTTCATCGGGCAACGCAGTGATCAGTTATAACAATCAATCTAACAAATAACACAAGGTTAAGGAAGCATTTACAGATAACAGATTCTGTCATCATGTGATTGGATGAGGAGCATGATGCTCCGATGGAAATTAAAATGTTATCATTTATCTTTATTTTCAATTCAAATGTGTTCAGTCATTTATAAAATTAACATTTCCCATTTTTCTCACATACACTGCATTCTCCTGATCCGTTCAAAATGCATTTGGCAGAAGAATACATTTATATATGCCTATCACATTTCACAAATTTACGAGTTGGATTATTGAGCGTTGTTTCAAAAAAATATTTAGTTATTATATTGTACACAAAGAATCAAACTGAACCCAATAAAAAACAACCAAAAAAAAACAACCATATTTGTGTGTTTAGACATTTTCATTAGAGTCCTGGATTTGACAAGTTTGACCAGATTGAAGACAGTCCCAGCTGTTCTTCAATCCTTATATTTATATGAAACATGTTTTTTGTATATTCTTCTAAATGTTATGAGGCCTGGTTAAAAGGTCGAAGGCCTGCTACCAGAGCAGACAGTGTTAGCATTACATTTGTCAAGTGTGCAAAATACTGCTGACAAAATATTTACATTGTTGTTAGAAGAGCAATCAGTCTCTTTAGAGGTCAAAGTTTACATATAAGGTTGTGTCGTCTTACATAAAGGGACCGTTTGGGGGGAAAAAAAAACATTTAAGAGTCTTATCCCGTGTTCTAAGACACAGCTTTGATATTATTTTTGCCCGGGGGTCAAGACGAGTGTAACAGAAAAATTAACACCTTTACAGATAAGAGGAAACTGAACTGTTGAATGTTTGGAAAAAGGATGTAGCAAGGAAAGGAGGGACAAGTATTGTGTTAAAAACAGGGGTGGGGGGTTTGGTGTGGAGCCAGCTCAGTTCAGTCTGTGTTTTCTCCCTCCTCTCTGCAGGCTGCAGCGGGACCTCGGCTCACCAGAGGTAATGATGGCCTCATTTCTGGCTGAGATTTGGAAGGAAAAGGAAATTCAATGGAGCCTCTGAGAGGTGGTTATATTACTGGGACACCGCTAATAAAGGCTGGTGCCGGCCTGGGATTCCACTTTGTGCTCCCTCCTTCTACTTTCCTCCATTGTGAAGTCTCTCTCCCTCTCTCTCTCTCGCTCTCCTACCAGCTCGCCCCTGTTTCTCGCTCCGGCTGCAGTATTTGGGGCTCATCATAAAACAGATCCATCTCTGATAGGGGAGAAACACAAAAATAAATAGGTTCTTTTTTTCCTTTTTGGAAAAAGTCACAGACTGTTATTATACTGCCCCCCCCCCCCCCCCCCCCCCCACACACACACACCCTCCACACACGCACACACACACACATATACTCTACGACCCCACCCCCTGGCAGCTGCTCAGTATAAATCAAGGCAGATAGTTCCTGTTCCTGGCTTGTCATGGGAACTGAACAACTCACAGGCCTAACTCCAATGTGGATCTTTCTTGCTTAACCCCCCCACCAAAAAATATTTTTGGCCAATGAAGGTTTTTTTTGATGGAGGGCAAGCGGCAATCTTTTGCTTTTTCCAGAGTTCTCTATATTTCGATTTTTGTGCGTCTGTCTTAATAACTCCAACATGTGTCAAGTCTCAGGTCTCCAAAGAGACATCAGTATCAATATCTTTAGGTTAGAATGAGTTCCCATAATCACTTGGAGGCCAAATTGGTGCTGCAGACTGGACGCTTGCTTGATGCGGATAAGGATCATCACCTGCAAATTAAAATATTGAGTAAAGAGTAAAGCTAAGCCATGGAAAAAATGTAATCCTGGAAAAAAAAGCCACAATCTCACATTATTTAATTTGGATTCAGTTGTTTAACAGCTTTTGAAAATTACCGTGGGCACGTTCGAGGAGGTGAAGTAGGTTCAAGTTGAGCCCCAAGATATTTTGACTGCAGGAATAAAACTATATAATCTTGTTTTTTGGGTGTGTTTTTTTCCGGCATTGCCAAATGCAACCAGACTGAGTGGATCAAATTATGATTTTTGTACAAGCAGCGGCCATAAGGCAAATGCTAAGGGCACAGCGGCCTACAGGGGCACAAAATCAAGTAAAGTCAAAAATCAATGAATTTTGTTAAAACTAGTCATTACTATTAACTCATTTAAAAATACTTAAATGGATAAGCTCAAATGATATGATAATCCAAACAAGCCCTCCCTTGCCCCCACCTCTGGCTGATCAGTACCTGCATGCTCTGTATGCTGCATGCAGGGGCAAATTTATTGATGTGGCCTCTTGTTGTATTTATAATTCATTATTATTAATATTATTTGTTCACTAATCTACATAATTTTTATGTCTTGGTAACTATATTTAAATTGTATTCAAGACTTTTTTGAATTCATTTTTAGGTATGTTAATTGGGTGGCATGTTATCTTATAAATTAGAGACAAAGGTAAAATCAATGCTATCTGATTTCTTTTGTGAGCATATGTAAATTACTAATGTGGGGGGGGGGGGCAAAAAATCTCGCCAAGGGCACCACATTTGGTAGTGCCACTTCCGCATACAAGTAGAAGGTGGTAATGCTTTTGGACAGTGTAAATCTATGGGAAAAAAAAAAAAAAAGTTTTAGGACAGTATGTGCCATGTGACTAATGCCATCTACGTAAATTCTTAATTCTATGGTTTGGACACAGTGTCACAGTGTTTGGCTTCAACACCTGGCACCATTCCCGGGTGTCTTTCAAGAGGCGGAGAACTTGCCGAAATGCAGAAGCCATCAGAAAACAACTATTCAATTTCCATAACTTTCATGGGGAAAAGAGCCTCTATTGCCAAACATTTTTTTTCAGCCGTACCGGCCAAACCCTGTAAGCCATCAAGAGTTAAGGCAGCTTTGGTATGGACGATTATACAGAGGTCATCGACGATTGCGTTTTTTCTGAAATCCCCATTAAAAACTACATGAATATCAACAGTTGCACATGTGTCAGGAGATTAAAAATGAAGCTTGATCGCAAATTGAATGCACTTTTCTGAGGTCAAAAGTATGATCCCCTACTCCGCACTGGGTAGGGAGCATTGTTCCGGAGTGAGTCAGTTAACAACGACGACATGGTTTTCATTACTCGCCATTGCCTTGGGAGTGCTGGCATCACGGCCCCCACCTCCACCCCTTTGGCAGCACACACACACAAAACAGAACACTGCAGCGCGAATATTTTTACCTAGGTCTGTGTTTCCCATTAAGACAAGTTGCGCCTCAGCCAGAGGAGCTCAAAGGAGGAAATGGATTGGGTCGCCTACCAGATACGAAGTGATGAGGGGAATCCTTGATGACGATTTGTTCACTGTGAGAGGGATCTTTGTGTGTCCTACTCTCAACTTCAAGTACAGGAAATTAGCCATTAATAATATCAATAAGAAAAAAAAGGTTGTTTTCTTCAGGTGATCGACACAAGATAAAGGTTACCTTTTGGAAAATGTACTGATTGAAAAATCACTTTAGTGTGGCCTGTTGTGGAGGATTGTTGGTACATGGAAAAGGAAACTCATGGAAACATTTTAATGTGTCATCACACGAGTGTTACATTTCAGTCCCACAGTTTTAACCTCATTATTCTTCTTTATCAGGTTTTAAACGTATATTATATCCCGCCTGTGTTTCCCTAAACACAGGTCTTGTGTTTATCATATAGTCATCTCTTCAGTATCTTCTGAGTTCCTTTTTGTTTGTTTCACTGCTGATGACATCACAGCCATATTAAGGCAGCATCGCTATGACAACCCACCAAATCATATGCTTCTTTTAGGCGCACTTGTATAGCCTGGCGACTCCTGAGGGTTTTACCGTTAAAACACCTTTGCTGCAGTGAAGTCACTGACACTTTTGTTGGGAAATATCTCCAAAGAAGGTGGAGGGTAGGGATTTCAATCCCTCCGGCTGAATTCTCAAGTAACAGAATCCTCAAGGCGGAGCACGCACTTTTTAGGAGGTGCTATTCACATTTGACCCTGATCCAATTACGAATAACCACAATGCTACCAAATGCAAAAATGAAGTGTGGAAAAGTCCACACTTGGATAAAAATTTGTTATGAAGACCTGAACCCGTTGCACGTTCTTTATGTCAGCCTGTTGCCCGGAGAGAAAATAGTCATAAATGAACCCCAAGAAAGTCCCTCCAACCAAAACTGAATGACTGTGAGACCTCTGTTGCCTACATCATTGATCACAATCTACCAGTTGATCACAAAGGCAATTATGGGTCAATCGCAGGGCTCTATCTTTCAAAATACACGCAACTTAACAGCCAGTTTGAGATCTCGTCATTTGTAACACAACGCTAGGGGTCAGCGCACATGCTTGGTCAATAGGGCGAGCTAACGTAAAACTCCTGCAAACAAAGCACCCAGTTAGCAGCTCCTACATTTTTTGGGGGGCTGCAACAAACAAGACACCAAAATGTACCAGTTCCAATTGGAATGGGCTGTACCATTGATTTCAAAGAAAGGCAATGTGAAGCGACACTTTCAGATTATTCATGAAAAAGTATGACACTCGCTGCCCATTGAAAAGCAAGAAAAGAAAGAGAACGGTGAGGGAACTAAAAGTTGTCTAAACCAAGGTGACAGGCAAAATTGCACTGAATTGTATTGTGCTTTACATGTTCAAGCTGTTGCAAGGAAACAATATTTATTTTAGATATGAAGTACATGCAGGATATATTTATGTATACACACACACACACACACACACACACACACACACACACGCATTTTTATATACCAATACATATACATTTACATGTACATATACATATATAATCTTTTTGCAAGCCAAAAGAGTGCATGCACTCCTGCTAATAACGTTGAATGCGTTACCGTTTTTTTTGACATTTCCAATTGTGTTGAGATGCTCAGGGCATTGTTGTGTAGTCTTAGCCCACAGCATATCTGGAAATTTGTGGGAGCCTTTTTTTGAAATCCAGATCATCATTAAGAAGTATTTGTTTTTCGCTGCACGCGTTCAGAGGAATCCACAAAATATCACTTTTTATTCCACTGCAAAGAGCTATTGTTTTACCATGCAATGACTAATATTTCACTTGTAATTCCGATGTTTTATTTCACCAATGATAAGTGAATTAAGATACTTTAATCGGATAGTTGAAAATGAATACCTCTAAACCAGTTCAGCATCAATCTGTCACCAGAGCAAAACCACAACTGTCATGGTGGTTTTGGAGCAATTATTTTACCATACCTTGGCATCATTGCTGAATAATGAGGCCTGCCATTACATAGGTCGTCATGAGGTCCAATGTTGCAGAGTTTCAAAACGGCCATAACATATTCTAGATATAATTAATAGGTCACTCTCTTCCAGTTAAATAAAAAATTGTTACACAGCATCAATAGTCTTCAGTCTTGGCTCCACTGAAAAGGAAACTTCAGACTCCTTGATTAAAAATGCTGGCAAGCCTCGAAGGAGAGAAACATGCAAGCAATAGCTCGCATGAAACCTGAGCTTTATAATGCTACTCCTACATTCTTCGTTGTTTATTACAAATTTATGATAGAAATGTTCCAAATCTGAAATAAGTGCAATATATACCTTATATTGCCAAACTTTTCTCAATGTGTCTTTTCAAACAAGCAATGCAAAGTACTCTGGTAATCTGTAGACATATTTGAAGAAAGCCTCTTGTTATTTTGTATAATACAATATAATTATAATATACTTATATAATATAATTATAATAATTTATAATAAATAATTATAATTACAATAAATACATAAATAAATAAATAAATACATAGATACATAGATACATAGATACATAAATACATAAATAAATGGACAATAAATATAAATATAAATATAAATATAAATATAAATATAAATATAAATATAAATATAAATATAAATATAAATATAAAGTGCTTCCTTTGAGTTGATCTCAGTAGTGTCACAAAAATGTAATAAAAGTAACAATAATGACAATTTATAGCCGAATACTAAGATGTTAATAAACAGAGTGAAAAGTAATTAACTGAGCTGATCAGGACTTCGTCTGCGTCGCTGCAGGGCAACACGACCTGCCAATGACAACACATAGACCCGTAAATTAACCACAACTGTCAAGTAACCAGCCTTGTGCCGGTGTTGTGTGGCCAGCTGTGAGAAGAGGAAGAGGACAGGGAGCCACTGCGACTTCTGGCCTAGTGCCTGACCAACAGCTTTCACACCTGGCTTGCATCTGGAGAATCACAGCGCACACTCTCTGACAGAATGACACGTGGATGAGCTTCCACTCTCCGTAAAATAGACTAGAAGTGAAAACAATTTTGGTATCTTACCTTTCTGAGTCTTGAGTTTATTGAAATTCTGTTTCCTCTTTTTTTCTAAATTATGCCAGACACACATTTGAACGATAAGAAAATGGTAGGGAATTAATTTTTGAGACTGATTTGGAATTTAGAAAAACAAACATGCTCATAAAGGCCCCATGGGTGGATTCTGAGGTTTGTGCTGGGGAACACAGGGTCCACAGCAGGAAATTGTCATGTTAAGCTGAAAACGTCAGCACTCTCTTACGCACGATTCTGCAACTTATGAAAAATTTCCTTTTTTCATACCAGATAAACATCAGAATCCCGATTCAAAATTTGTAAAAAAAAAAGTTTTGTAAGAAAGTTGCTTGTCTGTAATGAATAAAATCTTCATGCATAATCAGAGACTGCAGGATGTGGTCACGGCTGATCGGCTGACACGAGCATCTGGTCAATGAGGAACAGCTGGATACTTTGGAGCAGGAGGAAAAGGTGTATTGGGCCTGCTTCATTTAACTCTAATTGTAGCATTTCTGAGCCACGTGAACCAAGGGCAATTCCAAGCTCACGTTTTCTCCCCACTAAATGCCCGTAGAGCTGAGGATGTGATCAATTTCTTGTGTGATATTTGTGCTCCAAAAACACACAACTCCATGATTTGGACAAATGAGTATGAATGACATCTCGGCTCAGAACTGCAGGATTTCACTTTGCCACAATTTAAATTATTTAGAATCGGTTGCGGCAAGCACTCGAGGTCATCAAAACAGGAAGCCACAGAAACTTTTTCAATGGCGAAATGGAAAAATTGAAGAATTAGTCTAAGCTAGAACTGTGTCACACAAAGCGTGGTATTTGTGTATATCTGAATAGAAAAGCATTTGCCCAATGTATATGGATAAAACCAAGTTGTTACTAAAAATTTTATTTTTTCCAAGCTGCGTGAGTTTTTTTATATTATAAATTATAATAATGATGATGGTGATGGGAATAATAACAGTGCAAATAATAATGCAAATAATAATGCTAATACTACTACTACTACTACTACTAATAATAATAATAATAATGATAATAGTTATATTATATCATATTAATGATAATAATAATTGTGGGGGCAGTGTGGCACTGGAGTTGGAGCAATCATCTTTGGAAACAAACATACACATACATATACACATTACACATTGTAATAATCATAATATTAATGTTTTTGAAAGGCATCCCCATTCATACTAAATCGGCTCCATTTTGATGAGACAATGGGTGACACTGCAGTGAATTACACATAAAGCTCCTGAAAACATCACACAACAAATGGAAAACACGCCATTTTATGCTTGCAAAGTGTCATTCGGTTCCAATTCATATGGGGAGAGAGAAAAAGTGAGCGCAAAAAAATCGCAAAATATCAGCCTTTTTACTCTGGTGACAATAACGGTGCTATGGTTTCATGAAGATGAAACATGGTCATCCACCATACATATATATATATGTGTGTGTGTGTTAATCCCACCTTGATCTTATAGCTCATTGTTTCATACAAGATATGTTGATAAATATAGATAGATATTCTCCAAATATGCTGAAACTGCTGTCAATTATGAAGAATTGGTAACCACTGAAAGGACAAGCTCTGAAGGATGAAGGAGCTGAGAAGAGGAAAAGGTAGCCATTCTGATATTCTGATAGTCTCTGGGAAAACAATAAATGGCAATAACCTAATTTCAGCAAAGAAACAGAAAACATCACAAACTGCCCAAGTCAGAGCATTTACACTGACGAGCTAAATTACATTTTAGTCGCAAATAATGACCCATCTGGTGAAAAATAAATTGTGATGTCTTTTGCGACACATCATAAGCAGACAGTGTCTGGAAACTGAATTGTAGTGGGAAAAGAACACCCTGTTTGGATTAGATTAAGTTTTGTAATTGAACATGGGTTGAGCAGATTTCGGTCTTGAACAGGACACAAATACATCTGCCTCTGTTAAATATTTGGAAACATAGCACTTGTTTAACTTCAGGAAGAACTCTTGGCTGATGTTGGAAAACACAGCGTCATGAATTAGACTTGGACAAAGAACTCACACTGATATCCCGTTGTATGGATTTTAGTCTCTGGGTCACCTTTCTTCTCGTTAAATCGCTGCGGAAAATGTCATCTCTCAATAAAACTCAAATAAAACTCACATTCTTTGAACAAAAAGCCTTTAAATAATTCTGTCTGAAAATTAGGATCCTTAAGAGCATCTGTTATTGAATTTACCTACATAAACTGATGGCTCATATCATGGTTTCGATGGCTGGTTTCAACATTTTCTGAAAAATAATAATTATAACAATAATAATACACATGTTTATACATACATGAATACATCCATCCATCTTCTGCCGCTTATCTTGCACTAAGGGTCGCAATGTGTGAAGTAAATGAGTAAATGTGAGGAGGCATGAGGATAGAGCGGTACAGGCACAAATGATCCAATATCATTAATATCAGTAGTGCTAAAACTTACACGACAATAGCCGACATAAAAGAATAACAGCGTTAATATTTATAAAAGAAAAGAACAAGGGTGAGCACGTGGCAGGACCACTGCAGAAGATCGAGCCATGGTTCCTGGGAACCTGCAAAATGAGAGAGCCAAAGGACTCGGAAGAAGATTTTACTATTTTACTAGGAGTTTACTATTATATGTTGATGAAATGACATAAGTGAAGATGGGAAAGGAAGATTTGGTGGAGTGAGAGAAGTGCATCAAGAGACATCCCTCAGCAGAGTGAGCCTAGGGCACTACAACTAGGGGCTAGCCTAGTGCTAACCGTAAGTTCCTTTTTTCAAAAAGAAAGGTTTCAAGTTTGTTGGAAGATGGTTCCACAGAAGAGGAGTTCAGCAACCGAACGCTCCAACTCCTGTTCAGTTTTTAGAGACTCCAGGGAACGCGAGTAGCCCTGCGTCCTGGGAGCGCAGAGATCCGACTGGTGGAGAGAGTTCGAAGAGTTTTTCGAGATATGATGACCTCTGGCCATTTCAGAATTAGTGAGAATAAACAGGTCCCCCTTTAATGGCGAGAAGGTTTACTTTGGTTTCTTTGTCATTTGGAAGTGTGTTTGTGCAGACATGTCATTTGGGTTCAGCTTTTGCTGAAATTGGAATTTACCCATACTCAGCAAAAAAACGATTGCTATTCTACTTTCATTTTGGTATTCCCAGCATTTTGGTATTCAACATGATACATTGAAACAAATGTATATTTTTTTTAAAACACAGCTGAGTGGAAATGCAGCTGGAGCCCAAATGCAGCTGCAATACCAAATAAGTTGTGTCGAACAAGCTGCTCTGGCTTTGAGAAGCGCTCCTGCATTGCGGATGTGCTGTGGCTGCAGACGCAGCGGGGCTGCGAGGAACATTTCATGAATTCTAGAATTGAAAGATTTCTTTGCAGAGAGAGAGAGTGAATGACACGAAGAGATTTAACGCGATTTTATAAGATATGACTGAAATTTGGGATGGATGCTCACGTGACTACCTCCTCCCACTGTGATTGACACTTTCTCTGAAAGCCATTCTCTCTTTACAGTGCTTTGTGATACAACTTTTTGTTAGGATTCATAATACATTTATTACAACAGTTATACAAAGACAAAAGAAGGGCCTGACTTTTCCTCATAATAGCACCAAAATAGAAGCAAGGCAATGTTTTTTTTGCTTTGGTTTGGATTTGATCAGATCCTGTCTGAATTGTAATGTAAATGATATGCAAGCACACGCACCTTAGTTTCATGGCGCTTACGGCTGAAAATAAAAGAGGGAAAGTTCAAGGGAGAAATGTGACTCAGGCAGTGACATTTGTGGGTGTACGAGAAAGAGAGAACATGCACGGAGAAAATGAACCAACATGTGGGCCTCCTCATGTGGAAACTGGGCGGTTGACGTTTTCAGCGGCAGACGACGTGGTTCAGGCCCCTTTGGCAAGATATCTACGGCTGCTGTTACAAGAAACGCGGCTGACCTCGAGGCGGTTCAGTTTGTAACAATACTGAGCAACATGGAAAAGTCTGTTTTATTTATGGCGTACTCATGTAACCCTGAGTGGCCTCACTCTTCAAAAAAAATGCTTGAAGAATTTGCTTCAAGAACAGTAACACCATGAAGTAATGAGACCACCAAGATATACTGTAAACCATTTGGTTTTTGTATTTACTGTATGCCAATTTTGCAGCTCTGACTATTTTGCTTTTAAATGGTTATTTGTATCCCTGTATCCAATCAGAAGAAAAATAGATGCAATGAAATATCAACATGAGAATTAATAGATAAAATAATACTGATTAAAAAAAAAAAAAAATATATATATATATATATATATATATATATAAATAATATTAATTAATTAATTTAATTAATACTAATTAAAAAATATATATATATTTTATGTACATTTTTATGTACATTTTATGTACACACACACACACACACACACACACACACACACACACATATATATATATATATATATATATATGTACACTCTGGGAGCCTATTGGTGATGCTGTGATCATCTCATTTTCTGAGCTAATCCAATGTGGCTTTTGTTGAAACTAGGTGAAGTGACGTTTGTCACTGTGATGTATCCAGTGAAAAACTGAAAACTAGCAAACTTTTGTGTGCAGGGTATCACATTGCAAAGTACAACTTGTATTACATGTATTACCGGCCACAATACAGAGGTGAGTCACACACACAATGGGACCTCCGACCCCCCCACCACCCTCACTCTTCCTCTCTCCCATCAGCTTCATCAGACCAGGAACGCCGAGCGCTGCGAAGAATCGACCCCTGCAAGGCAGCCGGACCGGACAACATCCCGGGGCGGGTCCTCAGAGCTTGTGCCAGTGACCAGTCGCATCACAGTGTGGTGTGGCAGCACCACTGCTCTGGACCGCAGACGCCTGCAGCGAGTGGTAAAGACTGCGGAGAGGATCACCAGAACTCCACTGCCATCTCTGCAGAGCATCTAGCACTGCTGAGTCCATAGAAGAGCTGCTTTTATTGCCAAGGACCACAACCCATGAACATGGACTGTTCACACTCTTACCCTCTGGCCGGAGGTACAGGAGTGTGAAATGTAGAATGACAGGACTGAAGAACTCGTTCTACCTGACAGCCATCAGACTCCTAAAGAGCTGACGCTCATTCTTCTTTTCTGCACTTTAAATGTATCACTGCACATGAAACTACTGCCATTTAAACTGTACTCACCGTTGCACTTTATAAGTTGCACACCAAGCTGCGCTCGATGTTTTACTTGCATTGCCAACTCAGTTCATATTTAGAATAATGTTTACACTACCTATTTATTCTCAATACAAATGCACCGAGAACAGCAAAGTAAGAATTATATCTCAATTACATATGACAATAAACACTTTGAATCTTGAATTGGCAATAACCAACTTGAGAATGTGGGTGACTAATTAGTTTCATCAGACAAAGAAAACCACAATTTTCCAAATAAGAGGTGGATACCAATTATGAGAGTGAAGGCTTCCCTTAATCTAGAAAAAACAAACAAAATGAATGTTATTTTCATGCAGTATAAAGTAGCGACTCATATCTGTCAATCACTGATGATGTTTTTTCCGCCCTGCTTTTGTGCTATTCACGTCCCGTTTGTTGTGCTCATCTGTCTCATTAGTCCTGTTCCGCCTGCTTTGCTTCTTGTTGTATCATTATTTCTCCTGTATTATTACGCAGAAATAGAAACCTTCATTATCAGATATACTTTTCATGTACAAACAAAAAAATATTTTGAATGACTCAAACAATTGTGTTGTGGCTTGTGCCCCCGTGTAGCATTAATGATCCAAAATATACAGGCTTCCACGTAAATCAAATTGCGTCGCAGGAACCCCCACATCACACAAACCACCCAGCTTTTGTTCGATACGTAGAAAACACCTCAATTATTTTCAGTTCTTTGTGTTGGGTGATATCGGCGTGCTGTCTCTCGACCAAATCGCCCATGCCATAGTCACGGATGAGAACGATAAATAATTGACATTACTGATCAGATACCGGCGGTAGAAATGGTTGATTGTTTGTGTGAGCCGAACGTACATTGTCTCCATACGTATGCATCAAAAAGCATGCCTAAATTGCAATCCATACCTGCTGATAGGAGCATAGCCATCTCTGTTTTCAGAAAGGTTCAAAAGACTTCTACAACACTAGCCAGTTCAGAGGCATCGCCCCCGCTCACTTCAGATGGGTAGATCTTCGTCTTCTTCTTAGGTGTGGTAAAACACATGACCTGCTACCTACTGGCAAACAACCATGTCTAAAAAAAAAAAAACAGCCATCAGAAGACGGGTTTTCCCGGCTGGGCAAAGCAACGGCTACGATCTGGGAATAAATCCAGACAGCCAAGCAAAACAAATCAGATCCCCGCATTCTCTGGCCTGATCTTGCAACTGCCTAAGGCTCTGCTCGACACCGACCCATTGCTTTTACTCTCAGTTTTTTCCATGTTCCTCCCATACTTAGATATCAAAAATCTTTTATGTTTGCTAACCAACTCGGGACATCCCGACTGGATGACACCAGCTGGAGATGGTCTGTCTCCCCTGTTATCTTCACAGTGGCGTTCCATATTGTCCTATTTGGCGTGAGACGAATGAATCAAGGATTGAGGGTCCAAATGGGTCAGAGACTCCTAACCCTATGAAGTTACATGAATTATTTCATTAACCTTTGTCAGACAGCCGTATACACTGCCAGACTCCCATCGGAGGCCTGAAGGGCTGCCATCGCGGGACCGGACGACACTTACATCTACTTTTTATTGGCTGGTGAGAAAATTCCCGTCTTGGCGCTTCGACCTGTCTGAAAGCTTTGCAAGGCTCTCAACAGCTGACCTGTCTGACAGACAGATGGCTGCCTCAGCGGCATCCCAGCCTACAGATGGTCTGAACTACAAATGACCAGAGCTGCCTTTTATGGGAAAGTCAACCCCTATGCGATATCACCTTGAGGTTGGCTCCCAAAATAGACAACGACTATGTAATGAGATGGCTTCTCAGTAGTCTTTTGAACCTGTTGCTGTTTTGGGAGAAACACTTGGAAACTCCATATGAAATTCAACAGATCATCGATTGACCATCTGTCAATCAGACAGATTTTATTTACATGGCATCAAATCACAGAACAGTTGTCTCATGAGGGTTTTCACGTGGAGCGTTTCTGGAAGACCACCCTTTAACAATATTTGTCAAAAACCCAACATTCCCCCCTACCTGAGCAAACACTTGGAAAAAGTGGTGTGAAATTTACTGTCCAGAAACCTGGGACAGATCTGATCTCCATTTTGGTGTCTGTCTTGACTAGTTGGGGTAGAAAGAGAAAGAGAGCGAGAGAGAAGGACAGAGAGCTTGGAAGCAAGAGAGTAATAGACTGGGGTCAGGCAAAAATACTGTATCTCATAACAATAAAAGTGCGAACACTTAGGTGAAAAAAGCTTGAATATTCATAAAAGAAATAACAATGGTGGACGTCTGGCCGGACCGCCGCGGTAAATTAATACATGCCCTCGGAGAGCCTGCAAAACAAGAGAACCCAGGGATCCAGCAAAAGATATGAGGTTGATATCAAGCATTGATGAAGGGACACGAGTGCAGACAGGATATGAAGAGTGGGAGGAATGAGAGAAGTGCATCATGGGATAGCGCTCAGCAGAGTAAGCTTCAGGATATTGTCTGGTGCAAAGAAGAGGCCTTACAGCGGGAGAAACAGAAAGGCTGAGCTTCCTCATCAGTGGTGACAGTCAGTTATCTGAGCGTAGATCAGATTGACTCGCTGGACATCCTTTCTAGCTTCAAGGCAACACTGGCTCCAGGCAGGTGGCGCCACCACCGAGCTCTGCCCTCAAAGGGGGAAGCCGCCCTGAAAATGTCCTCTGGTCCACCGGGAGAGCCTTCTCTTCAAGAGGAAATGACAAAACTATAGGTGGATGCTCTTGAGGTGGACGGCGGGCTCTAACCTAACTGATGGAAATTGGCTGTACAGGCTGAGCTGCAGCCCTCCACCCCACAGCTTCTGAAGACCCTCTGCATCACGGGCTCTGAGCATAAGGTCGAGGCAGAAAAAGAGTCTCCGCTACAGTGTGAAGAACATTTTGTTTGTTTAGAAGTTTATTAGGACAGTGTACAATTACATTAAGCACAGAGGCAGAGATGTTTGTACCAGATTGTAGCTCGTAGCTAATTTCCATCTGTAGTCCTGGACAATACAAATATAAAACTGTACAAAATAGACAATATATATAAAATATACAGATAGGCAATAAAATAACTATACAATATATAAACAGGCAATAAAATATGTATTTTGTGAGTTGAAAGTGCTATTGTTGTGATATTGTTGTGATATTATCACTTTGGTCATTAGGGGGGGCGTCTGGCATTGTTAGTGCGAGCATGTTTGGTGCCCCAGAATCCAATTTTTAACCGCTTGTGTGAAGGTGTGAAAATCAGTTATGTTCTTTAGATTGTCCGGAAGCCCATTCCATTCTTTTATGGCTTTACAGGAAAAGGCAGATTGAGAAAAGGCAGACTTTCTTTTAGGAACATTGCAGTCTCCTCTAGACACCAACCAGTGGGGCGGCGTTATGTAAAATTTTGTGGACCAGATGGATATCAGAGTACCTGATCAAGTTGTCGAAACTTAATATTTTATATTTTCCCAAGATACGGCAATGATAATAGTGCCTTGGCTTTTTATCAAGAATTTTAAGGGCTTGATTATATAAAGATCTCAGGGATTTTAGGGCTGTTACATTAGCCTGAGACCAGGACGATATGCAATATAAAATGTGGGATATGATCGTGGCATCAAGGTTGGACTTTGCAGCTTCCAGTGATAACGCGTTCCTGATCTGTTGAAAGTTCGAAATGTTAAACTTCAAGGCATTACAGGTCTTTTTAATATGATTTTTAAAACTAAGTGAAGGGTCCAATATGACACCTAGATATTTGACCTCTTCAGCGTTTTCGATCATACGGTTATTCACCTGAATATTTGGGAGGACATTCTGAGTTTTTTCGTTTGAGAAATACATTGAGTGTTTTCTCCTGATGAAAAAAAATGATTATAAGTGAAAGTGAAAATCCAAAATGTCAAAAGTTTTGAAAGTCCAGGAATGAAATACGTGAAGTTAACCGTCATGCAAATAAACCCAAACTAATGTTTGGAATATAATGTTTTCAGCTGCTTCCTGAAGGTATGACAGGAATCTCAGGAGCACAAAGAGGAAGAGGAGAGCATTCCAGAGTGGAGGGGCAATAGCTTGAAAAGCATGTAGAATCTGAGTTTATTACTCTGGAGACTAGTTGGGAGCACAAGGGAGCAGGCCAGCAATATATTTGAGTCTTTAAAAATGAATGACAACAATTTTAAGTGAATAAGGAATGTGATCGGGAGATCGTGTAATCGGGATGCTACAACGTGCGTAAGTGAAATAAATAAAAGATTGCCTGTCAGTCTCCAGTTTCAAGGTCTGCATCCAAACGAAATTTCTGAACATTAGTTTTGATTACATAGATGGAAGAAAAGTTCATTTTTTCCTCATCAGTCTGCAACCAAAGGGTTAACTGAAAAAGGAAATAACCTACGCGTTTTCACTCCCAAACTTGCATCAGATACCGACGTGTTTAGATACCCTTTCTTGTCATTTTTTGACAAACCTGGGGGAAGCGTTTACCTGGGGTGCGGTGTCATTGGAGCAACGCGATTTCTCATTTAGAACAGAAACGTGGAAAATACAAACTCGGCTTTCATTTAGATCAGATTTGGATATAGATACACATGTACGTGTAGACATGACGCTGCAGGATCATTGAAAAGGAGTTCCACTGCGTTTGTATGTGACGCTGAGGGCATCTTCCTCATTCGTCTGGCTGTTGACACATTAGGAGTGAGAACTTGCTCTAATAACGTGTTAATAATAGGCTGGTATTATGTTTTGAGCAAATGTGTGTGCGCATACATTTTACATGCATTTTTATGTGAATGTTGCTTGAAAAGAGAAATTCTAGGATGCTCCCTGTTGTCTAGGAACAAATAACTTACAATATCAATTGTCTAAAGACACATATATATTATTTTAAAATGACTGATTTGGGAAAAAGAACAATAAATGCAGTCAAAAAATTCCAAATCTAACTGGTTTTTAATGATGGACAACTGGTGCGACAGTGATGTTGACTCATTTGAAATAAATGCAGACATCTGGCTCCATCTAAAGCATCTGAGCTTGTCTATGTAAACAAGCCTAAACTTTTGGAAAGTCTTTAAAAGGGGCATCTGGATCTTTTTTAGCTCATTTCTATTAACTGAACAAGGTGCAATGATGCTGAATGAAAGTGAAACACCCGGCACCAATGCATTTTCTTTTTTTTTTTTAGTATTTCTCTCCGGGAGAGATGCTTTCTCAGTTGGCCCTGGGGGGTAAAAGGCTTTTAAAACTGGTACATTTATCTCACTATGTAGCTAATTAAGATGTATGGCGACACAACCAATTAGTTCCTGCATTCTTCATAAAGTGGACCCTTAGGTGACACTCATTAGAGCAAACCGCGGTCGGCAAACAGGCCAAGATAAGCAATAGAAATCCCAAAGAGTTTGGCTGATGCGCTAAATGAAACTTTGAATTCAAATAAAATAAAATAAAATAGAAATCAAATTAGTGGATTATGGAACAAACACACATGAGATGGCCAAGACAGTTAACACTGGCTAGCATTTGAGGAACTCTAGCATGAATGAATGAATGCTAGCATGTAAAACACAATTTCTTACAGCCAATGATAAATATGTATTCGTGTTTTTTATTAACTAATCTTTTTGTCAGGCGTAAATTTTGCCGTCTTTTCCGTCTTTGATTTTGTTTCATGAATTAGCTGCCATCATTATTTTGATTCATGGTCTAACAAGGCTTAACCTGCTGTCTTAGAGGTGGGGGGGATTTGCAGATATTTTTTTCCTTTGTTAGGTGAATGATATTTGCAGAAAAAGGTTAGAATTACAACAATAAAGTAACCAAAACAGCTCTATCCTACATATATATGGAAAAAAAAGTCTGATTATATAAATATGCAAATTTGATTCTGGTTATAAGTTGAACTGCCAGATGCTAGATCTCTCAGTCTTCACTATTTAGTTCATTCTCTATTTTTTATTGTTTTGAGTTTCACTCAAATGTATTAAAAAATTGGGATTGATATTGTGTCTTTAATCAGGTTGTTGGTTGTTGGCTATGTTGAGGTTGTTTAAATGTTTAAACTTTTTTGTAATAGATGTCAAAATACTTGAAGTCATCTAGTTTGATCAACCCAAATTCCTGGGACCATTTTGACTTTCTGACAATGTGTCATGTTTATATTAAGAACTGTGAGAAGTGCATCTTCCTGCCTTCTGCACACCTCTCCGGCCTTTTTGTGTAATAAAAAGCATGTAGAAAAGTTTGTAACTCTTGGCGTGTGACCCTCTCCAATCTAAATGATCAAAAATCAACATGCCATCTTATGGAGTTTCTTTGTTTCTTTACCTCAGCCTTATAAAACTCATGTCATGGAGCAAAAAATATATGGGCAGTAGCCGGGGGTCGGGGTGTCGGAGTCCAAAGCTCCGCCTCTCCTCTGACTGACTGAACAAGGAATGCAGTTCAGCTCCCACTTATCTCTTAGTTTGCTTCAATTTAGTAGGAAATATCAAAAACTGACGGCTAATAATCATATTCCTGAAGTATTCTTATAACCCACTTCTAACTACATTTTCATTCATTGTTTGAATATTTTCAAGTCTTGTCAGAATGTTATGACTGTCACTGTGCCTTATGTTCAAAATCTCAACATTTCTAGGGAAAACAGCTCACTGATAAATCAAGAAAGGAATTGTTATATTGATCAGCGATCGTTGTAGTTGGTAGCTGCAGCAGGATAACATTACCCTTGTCATATGATCAAATAATACAAGAAAAAGTTTTTAATCAACTCTTAATGCTCAAATCTCAGTAACCTCTTCTATCCTGTGATTCAAGCCCCTATATAGAACCCTTACATGTGCAATGTGTGAAGTGAGATCTCTTAAAAAAAAGTTTCCAAAGGAAAAAAAAAACCAACAGATGTTTGACAGAAACTTGACAGTTGCAATTGTGAGATTTTATTCTCATAAAGCAATCAAAGTAGTGAATATTTTTTTTCTATAAATATAAAGGTTCTCTTCATAGCAAATGCAAAAAAAAAAAAAAAAAAAAATTACTTCAAAGCCATGACTATTGTAGAGCCTTCAACACAATAAAAGGATTATTATGAAACTGGAAGCACCATTTGACAAGAGCACAAATCAGTGTGCGCGTTTTTGTGTGTGTGTGTGTGTGTGTGCGTGCGTGTACGCATGTGTGTGAGTCGAGCCGCGCTGACAGCAGTGGCTCTGCATTTCAACACAAGGCTTCCTTTCTCCTGTGGCGGAAGACAAGCGAGCTGCTGGCTGCTCCTCAGTCCCCACAGTGCACACGGCCACATTCACAGGGCATCAAATTACCTCCTCTCTTCTTCACTGCGAGCACAGATGCGACCCCAACCCGCCCCTCCACGCCACCCCAATGATCCCAGACCAGTGGTTCTTAACCTTGTCGGAGGTACTGAACCCCACCTGTTTTACATGCGCATTCCCCGAACCCTTCTTTATTGGATCGAGGATCGTTTCGTTGATGGGTACAAAGAACAGGGAGAGTAGCCTTTTCATCGAATCTGGCTCCCTTCACCTTGAATTCAGCAAGCGCTATGTTCTTGTAGCTCCCATCTCCATGCAGCTTAAGGAAGCTTTCTCTTAGTTTTGCCGGTGCTGGACTAGAATTGCTCATCTTGTCATTCTAAATCATACAGTTAGGACATCGATTCCAATCACGTTCCGTCATACATGTGAATCCGTATTGTACGTATTCTTCCGACCGCTTTCTTTTTTTGCCCGACATAATTAGTATGAAGGGATTAGAATATTAAGAAAGAAATCACATGACGTACCATCACGACAGTCACAAGTTACTACAACTGAGCGCGCCAAAATCCCTGCAGCACGGATAGGCCAAGCTATGTAGCGTGATCACCTGCAGCCAGTGATGTCATCACCAATGTGTGTCTTGACCTCCGCCGAACCCCTGAGACTGACCCACCGAACCCCTGGGGTTCGATCGAACCCAGGTTAAGAACCACTGTCCCAGACCCAGTGATACACCGTGTTTACATGTTCCCGACTATAAGATTTTTTTACGCTAATCAATTCACTTATTCTTCCTTATCATGTCCATTTCTTCTTTTTTTGTTTTTCAAAGTAGAGTCTGGTCCAGTTCCAGGTAAATCTGGATTAAAGTAACAGGCTGTAATGCAAACACCCAACCATTACTACTCACACCAAGATACATTCATACCCCTTTTGCAAACCTAAAAGCGTCGACCATTAAAAGACAGGACTGATTCAGTAGAACCTGAACTTTATAATCCTCATCGGTGAATTACGCTGCTTTAAATCAGACCAAATTAATTTCTTCAACAGATGGACAAAAGTCCAAAGTAAAAAAGACAGAGTTGAAAAAAGTGCATTCCTAGTTGTTGCTTTCCCCATTATTATGTGTATCCTGCGTTCAAATCCGACCATGAAAAAAAAAAAATTTACCTCCTTCCTATATTAAGCAACCGAACTCATCACACTTAATTCAATTAGTTGAAAAGCCACCAATGTTAATATTTAGCCTTATGAAACGTTAATATTTAGCCTGATGCTAGCAATATCAGCTGCATATTTTAATGCAATCTTGCAGTCGCAAGCAAATAGTTTTGCATGCGTAGAAATTCAGCATATAAAAATATAGCATTATTAACAGGCAGCGCAGGAAATCAAAGCAATGCTCTGTTTTGGGGTTTTTGGAGAGTAGCCCAACGCAGTTTTTATTTTTGAAGAGTAATTATTAATAAAAGAAATGTCTGAATTGCTCTCCATTTGTTTGATTTTTCAGCTATTTTACTTGACAAAATGTTTTCAGTGGGTTCCTCTAAGATGACATTTATGGTGCAAATTAATGGATATTCGATATACACTAACATCTGATTATCACCGAATATTTTACCCTGTTGTTTAAAAAAAAAAATCGTTCCACCCGGTCGTCTGTTTTTTTTTATGTTTTCCAAAACAGCAGTATTCATAATGTACTCCCAGAAAGAAAAATTAAGACTTAAAAATCGCTTATTCTTAAATGTTTCAGCCCTTTTTATTTGACACAAATTAGATTTGATTACCACCACATGGTAAATTCTCATTCCATAATAGCCCCTAATGACACTGTTAAGATTTCTACTGCTCCAGCTTCTGGTAACCAAGTATCCGGATACTAATAATCCCCAGAACGTTAAATACTCAAGTCCTTGTGTGTGTGTGAGTGTTTGGGGGGGGGTGCGTTTTTTTTATCTTGTATGGCAATTTTAATATTCTGGTCTGTTTTGATAACTCGCAGTGTAGTTGATTATCACTGAGCTACCCGCTCAGCGATAAATAGAAATTCCACTTCAAAAATGCTGTGAAGGAGAAACTAACTTGTTATAGCCGTTGCGCTGGGTCGCATTCGACCGCCTGCTTGTGTATTTTTTTTTAAGGAACTTCAGCCCAAACCGGACGCTTCCTGTTGTGTCGTCAAGAAGGTTTGGGGGAGGGTGTTAAACGTCTCCGTGATGGAGGCGGCCCCTGCAGTACCGGAGGGCCTTCGGTGCCCGTTTCAAGGTTTTCATAATGTAGTGAGAAGGAATTCAAGATGTGCCGATAAAACAGAGAAAAAACATGGAGCATCACCAGAGCCTGACTAATTTATACGACAACTGATGCTATTGGCCTGTAAGACATTTATAACTGTGTGTTAATCAGCCATGAAATCCTTTAAGATGAATGTATGAGGTCAAAATATTTGACTTTTTTTTTCCACGATTGGGTCGGAGTGTTTCAGAATGCCAAAGCTGACTGTTAAAAAGTATTTTCTTATGAAATCCTTCTATCTGGAATAATTCAGACTCTTTTTCTCCAGCGTTCAAACATGAAACGTCAAAACACGTGCAGATCAACCCTGAAAATTCAGTTTTACATGTGTTATAATTGACATAAACACATTTTGAATAGACTTTTTGTTAACTGTCCGATAGCAGCCCGGCTAATTTGACTTTGAATATTCTAAAGAGGTAAGCCACTGACTTTTGACATTTTCTGATTCTTGTTCTTTTTCAAGACGAGGAGTGAAAACGCAGAAGTGGGCCGCCGATACACAAGCCAGGCCCTTCTCTCACCGGCGCTCGATTTAGAAAGGAATGTTGAGGCTGTCTGGGCCGAGGTGTGCGGCGATTCAACCGGCGACCTGTACGGCCCCTCTTGCCACTCGCCGCTTTCATTCGGACCAACTGCTTGGCAGACGCGCAGCTGCAAATTGCAATGAGGAGGAACCGGGCCCACGAGGAAGCACTTGGGTTACACGGGACTACACTAGAAATAGCAGGCCGATCACACACACACACACACACACACACACACACACACACACACACACTGAATGTGAACCGGTCCGCATGGTGTCCACAGTAAGTCAGGTCATGGGACTGCTGCTGCATCCTTCATGGTCAGCTGGCTCTTTGTGATGATTAATTCCATTATATCCAAAGTAGATAAAAACATGATTGTTTGTTTTTTTTTTTTTTTTTGTCGCTTTTTTTTTTTTCAAAGAGAGAAAAATAAAAGAAAAATCTTTAAATACAAATATATACTTACAAAAATTTCACAAATGAGTATGTACATTTAGAAAAAAAAAAACAAAAAAAAACAACGACAATTAAAGTCTCCTGTAAGTTCGAGAAAAGCCGAGAAAAAAAATGTGAAAAAAAATTTTAAATGGAGGTTTAATATTGAGTGAGGGTCCCCGTTTCACACGGTGGTCTCTCCTTGTTTACTGTTGGCCAGTCTTGTGTAAAACCTCCTCCAGGAGTTGAGGGTCTTTCCTGACCAGATCCAGAAGCCGGAGGTGATGCCCACGATGAGCGTCATCAGATATTTGATCATGAAGACGGTGAAGTCGGGGCTCATGTTGGGGTGGCTCTGCACGGGACACGGCACGGCGTAGGTCTTGCACGTCTGGCCGATCCACGTGCGCTCCCACTGCTCTCGGAACGCCTGCTCGTAGAAGTAGCACGCGATGACGATGGTGGCGGGCACCGTGTACAGCACGCTGAAGATCCCTATCCTCACCATCAGCTTCTCCAGCTTCTCCGTCTTGGTGCCGTCGTGCTTCATGATGGTCCGGATGCGGAAGAGCGACACGAACCCGGCCAGGAGGAAGGACGTACCGATGAACAGGTAGACGAACAGCGGCGCCAGCACGAAACCCCGCAGAGCGTCCACGCTGTTGACGCCCACGAAGCAAACGCCGCTCAGCACGTCGCCGTCCACCTGGCCCACGGCCAGGATGGTGATGGTCTTGATGGCGGGCACGGCCCAGGCCGCCAGGTGGAAGTACTGGGAGTTGGCCTCGATGGCCTCGTGACCCCACTTCATCCCCGCCGCCAGGAACCAGGTGAGGGCCAGGATGACCCACCAGATGGAACTGGCCATGCTGAAGAAGTAGAGCATCATGAAGAGGATGGTGCAGCCCTCCTTCTTGGTGCCCTGCACCACCGTCCGGATCTCCTTGTCGAAGCGCTCGTTGCACACCACCCTGTCCTCCAGCAGGAACCCGGCGATGTAGGCCACCGACACCATGGTGTAGCACCCGGAGAGGAAGACGATGGGCCTCTCCGGGTAGCTGAAGCGCTTCATGTCCACCAGGTAGGTGAGCACGGTGAAGAGGGTGGAGGCGCAGCACAGCACCGACCAGATGCCAATCCAGATGCGGGCGAACTTCAGCTCCTCCTCGGTGAAGTACATCATCCCGTGGGAGCGCCTGGGCTCGCAAGGCGCGCCGCAGTTCTCCTGGCCCAGGAAGCGGTAGTTGAGGTAGGGCGGCACCCGCAGCGACGCCGGGCACATGAACTGCCCGTTCCAGGGGTCGGCGGCGGCGGGCGCCCGCTCCGTGGGAAGCGGCGGCGCGCCAGGCGGCTCGCCGCGGTCAGACATGTTCTGGCCCACGCACAGCTCGCCGGCGCCGTGCACCGGGAACGACTCGCACGCCAGCGTGTCTGGCCACTGGAAGCCGAACTTGTTCATGAGCGCCTCGCAGCCCTGGCGCGCACGCTCGCACAGGGAGCGGCAAGGCGGCAGCGCCTGCTCCAGCACCGTGCACACGGGCGCGTACATGGAGCACAGAAAGAACTTGAGGTCGGGCGAGCACTGCACTTTGACCAGCGGGTAGAACTGGTGCACCTCCAGGCCCGCGTCCTCCTGGTTGGTGTGGCCCAGCAGGTTCGGCATGATGGTCTCGTTGTACGCGATATCCGTGCACAGCGGGATGGAGATGGGCTGGCAGAAGCCGTGCTCCGGTATGGACATCCCGCGATCGCCGCCGCCGCCGCCGCCGCCGTACTGCCCTCGCACCGGACGCGTCCCCGCGTCCAGGAGCAAAGCGGCGGAGAGGTATGTCCAAATAGCGCGGCGGAGGAGCGCGCCGGAAGCCATGGCGCGCACCCGGGGCCGCTCCGCTGCGTTGCGGACTTCACCCCCCCAGCCCCTACTCCTTTTTTTTTTTAGGACTAACTTGCGGCTCCGCTCCCAAACGCCAGGATACTTCCCTCTTTTCTCCGGCTTTCCTCTCTTTTTTTTTTTTTTTTGCTCGATTACCCAGCCGCCGTGTTGGTGCAAAGGGGGTAAACAAAACAAAACAAAAAAAATCCACGCCCCCCCCTCTTCCAGCTGGCCTCGATTTTCGATGGCAAACGCAAAAACAATATCCACCGCTTTTTTTTTTGTTGTTGTTGTTGATGTTGTTAACCGTTAATCCCGGAGAGCGGCGACTGCGTCCGCTGCCGACGTGCGTCTGAGCAGACCCGACTCGCTGCTCTGCGACTGACTCCCGTGGTGTCAAGCGCAACATTCCGAAAGCACACGCATCCGCTTGATGCCTTCAAAATAAAAGCTTCTAGAGTCGGGTGGAATAGTGCGGATTACGGGGAGTGGAGAAAAAGAAGGTGAGTGTGGAAAAGAGGTGAAGAAAAGCGTGCAAACAGGCTGGATCGGGTGGAGAAAAGCGTCAGAGGAATATGGGATAATATCGTATCAGCTGGAATGAAAGGAAAGGTGTGCAAGATGGAATATGAGTCTGGTGATGTTTATAGTTTAGAGACAGTGGCAAGGAGAAAAAGACAGAAAGCAAATCCAGAGGTAGCAGAGATGAGGATGATGAGGTTCTTTTCGGAACTCACAGTGGTAACGTCATGCCGAGATGGTTTGGGCATGTCCAGAAGAGGGCTAGTGAATATATTGGTCGGAGGATGCAGATGTTTGAACCGCTGATCTGGAGGCAGAGAGAAAGAGAAGCAAGAAGATTTCTGGATGTATTGAAAGACGGCATGAAGTTAGTTGGTGTGAAAGAAGAGAATAAAAAGACCCTGAGGGAACCATTCAAAAGTAAAAGAAGGAGAAACTAATATGCATTCAAACCCAAATCAGAACACGAATCGCATTCCAAATCTGTATGAGAACCAGATGTATTGATCAGATATGCTCACACGTTCAAAGAATTTGGCTCAGGTTGATGGTTACACTTCACACTGACATGAGCGTAAACAACAATAACTGGACATGAAAAATATCAAAATACAACATGCAGAATGCAAAAGATTTATGGACGGAGTGAGAGAGGATACGAAGGAAGTTGGCGTGAGAGAGGACGATACAGAGAATAGGGTTAGATGGAGAAGGTTGATTCGCTGTGGCGACCCCTTAAAGGAAAAGCCGAAAAGAGAAGAGGAAGAAGAAGAAGAAGAAGGCAATATCTTTAATAAAGGGCTAATCCCACAGTTATTGTGTTCAATGCGGGAGTGGAAATATAAGGAAATTAGATAACGCTGCAATTGCAAAAATCTGCCTGTCTGATATGATAATATTTTCAAAATGCCTGTGTCACACATTTATTGTAGCCAGTGTGACAATAAATGGGAGCATGGGATAAGATGTATGGATATGTATGGATAATGAATAATGATAATAATGATAATATGAATAATAGCAAAAAACAGCAACAATATATGTAGTGGCAAAAAAATAATCACTTCTGGGCAGGTACATATCATACTTTATGTCGATAAGTTGAGGAAGAGCTGGTCATGCTGTCATGCAAAAGTGTACAATGATGTTTTGTGTATATACAAATGTATGTATACGTATATGTATATACATATATATACATATATGTACAGTTTACACTATACGCACTTACACATTCAAGGACAGCATAAGGAGGTATGAACAGACATTAAATACAGATTTTAACGGAAACAATGAAAATATAAACAAAAAACAATACAATTGACAAACGGGAAAAAAAAATAGATGACATAATATATATTGTTTTTTTCCACAGCTCCTTCAAAACACATGCAATGGATCAGGATCCCTCTGTAACGTGTGGCACAGACATTCCAGTTAGCTAACATGTACATGGGGGGCCCAGGGAGCCCAACTGAAGGAGATAATTAAAATATATTCATAATTTGTGTTTATCCTGCAGAGTTACGAAAATGAAACATTGGTGGATGTGTAGTAACAAAAAGAGTTGTCGAAGTGATACACAGAACTAAAGAATTGGCTTATATATTTAAATGTTTAAATGGTATACATAGTCTTTTATAAAGTATCACGTTGTAATAATAATAGTCATTTTGACGGTGAAATGTTACACCAGCAGGATCATTTATGCAGAGTAATGGTTGACCAAAAAAAAACAGAAAAGGCGTTCTGGGTTGACATTTTAAGACACCTAAATTCTGTAATGTTGTGTGAGTCGTACACTTCCGGTTTCTTCCGTTCTTATGCTTACTAACTTTACCAAGTTTTCTCTCTCTATCTCTCTCTCTCTTACTCTCTCTCTCTTTCGCTCCCGCCCCCAGTCTCCCTCTCCAACTTGGGTCTCAGGGTTTTCTCAATGTTCCCTCATTGGGGTTGATTTCAGTTAACTGGAATCCTTTAGAATTAACTTTGGAGTTAACTTGAATTCCATTGAAATCCTTACTGCCGGTATCACTCTTAAAGGAATATCCATGAGTTTCTGCGGGTTCATGCATTCATCGTATGTAAACCATACAATAAAACAATGTCAAGGCAGATACTGATACAAAAAAAACATTAAAAAAAAAATCATAAAATCTGAGCTCAAATTTGTATGAAAAAAAATAAGAAAATTGCTACTGTTCAGTTGAAAACCATTTTTTTCACGATGCTGTTGGTAGAAGTTGCATTTACTCTGAGATTTGGACGCAGTTATAATTATAATAATTATAATTACCATGTTTTTAACTATTGCAATATTTACTGTGTAATAACGTGAAGTTACTGTGTGAATGTAATTAAATAAAATGATCTAATTATTTTTTGGCCTGCATTGGCACTTTCATCTGTACGCCATGAAACTCAAAGGTGAAAACGAAGAGGAAAGAAGCAGTAACATTTATTCATATATTCAAAGCAGTTTCAGTTGAATCTGTATTTTTAACAGGCATTGAAAATTGTTTCTATTTTTTATGCAATTGGTTGTTAGTGCAGCTGAGAAGAAGATTGTCCACGAATCCTGAATGAATGAAGATATTCTCTTCCATTATCTGAAATTCCATCAGAATCACGTGCGGTCGCCAGTCTGCATGCAGGTCAAATGCAGCTTGATAAACTTCCTCGGGTCACATCGAGTACCACTTAACACTGTCAAGTGAAATATGTGTATATCCCTGAGCAGGGAAAAATGGGAAGAAGGTGAAAATTACATCTGTCAGTCTGTTTAGAGATAACAGGAATACTTCTACATTCACTTATTTGCGGGGGAGGGGCTCAAAATTATACTGCCAGACTTTTTATACTGCCGACTCCTTGTGCTCAGGAGGAAATATACGCAGGTTCCCACGGGCCCTGGCTTGATCTACTTCACGTCTCGCTAGGCGTCCACCATTGTCATTTCTTATCTGTACATTAAAGCTATTATTGTGTAATTTCCATGTAACTGTCAGCTGTACTATTATTAGTAAGAGATCATTTGTGTCTCTCCAAACCCTTGAGCTCCCACTGTCTCTATCAAACTCTTGCATCTTATCTTTCTTTCCTCTCACGCTTTCTACACCAACCTGTTGAGGCAGAGGGCCGCCCACATTGAGCTCAGATCCGTCCCAAGGTTTTTGCACCTGTAAAGGGCACTTTGTCGATCATTTGAAAGCCTGGTCTATTTATTTTACATGGAAGCTTAACAAGGTAACTGCGATTTGACTCGACCTCGTTAAAACCGACTTGACTTCACATGCGGCTCGGAAAGCGCTGAGACGTGAAGACAAAAAATATTTCCTTCTGCTGTCGTAGGTCGAACCGATCGGAATCTGACAAAGGAGACGAGGCGTGCTTTAAGCGTTAATAAATTTTTTATTTCAGGTAAAACAACATTGAACAACATTTACAGAAGGACATTACATCTTCCATAATAACATTACATACAGGTTTGTAACAAATGATGCGACAGCAATTCTACTGTATACTATATTGCCTCACTTGAGTAAGTGACGGATGAAACTTCTGTTCTGCTCTTTTTTTTTTTCGTTTCCAAATCACCTGTGAAAATGCATTAGTTTTCAGTGCAGCATACAAAAAGAAAAAGAAATCTTCGAAAACACGTATTTGTGCCTCCGCGCGGCCAGGATGATACCGTTGCCAGACCGATTCCTTTTCTGTCCACACGATAAAGAACACCAAAAATAGTTTTGCGTATTTATATATGATTTGTATTTAATACAATAGGGGACATTTAAAACCCTCTGTACAAATATAGTGGAAGCATCATCATCATTATCATCATCACCATCACCATCATCATCAATTTACACCTTTGATATTTCTTGCTGATCGTTATTACCTGTCACGTCTAGTCACAGTGTTTAATGTGCAATTCTTTCCTTCACTGGACTCTAGTTGGAATATTATGAAGAACATTCAAATTGCTTCAGGGAGCCTGCCGATGCAGAGTTTTTGCGCGTTCCACGTTCCACGGCAGGTAGACAGGAAGCAGCGGGAGAGTTTGAGGGCAAACCTACCGAAAAATAATCATCCTGCCGCTAAGACTGTCCGCAACTAGTTAAAGCTTCACAAGGCCGGGCAATTTTAAGCTCATCTCGGGGGGAATTTACCGTCTTCAGTCACACGGCTTTACGAGAGGCTGCCCGCCTCTACGCCCTAATTCTAGCCGCTCAAGCACAGAGCAACATGATGAAGCTGTTGGTACAATTTTTACGATTGTGAGAAAGGGTGAGAAAGCATAGAGCGCAGCACACATGGCTGGAATGCCATGCAAATGCACACTGTTATCTTTTCAGTTAAAAGAGGTATTGGGAATATTTTTGAAAGTATCAATGAAAAATATATATTTGACTCTGGGATGCTACTTTTGTGTTGAGAAAAACTGAACTGCCGATCGGTGGACCGATTGAACATTGGAGTCTGCACGGCGTCGTGTTGGAAACACCAACAAATGTACAGGATTGGAGGAAAAGTGACACGTACGGATAAGTGCATTTCCAAAATTCTAATATGTGCTAATCTTACTGGTACCCATATTTTTGGAAGGTCCAAGGAAGGAAAAGCAGTGAAACAGTCAGAAACAGTCCAGTGGCTTCGCTCTTTGGAGCTACACACAATGTAGATGCCCAATGGGGATAAAATACCAAACTACAGAATAAAGGAATTGGGTACACACTGGCAAACGAAAAGCCAAACTTCTCCTTTAGATTTAGCGCACGACGCAAAGTATTTTGATTGTAATGTAAACCCTGTTACTTTATTTGTTCACATTTGATAACTAAAGTTCCTCAAAATCTAGAGAACTACGGGATTGTTTCTATACCCCTGAGACACTGGGTTGGATTCAGCCAGATACTATTTCTTGAGAAAATATAGACACCAAATACATAAAAAAAGAAAAAAAAATTGGATTGCAAGACTGGGAAAATAACAAATATTCCCTTAAGACTATATACGCCTGAATTATATCTTAATCCAAATCCCTAGTAGACAGGATATACTGCATGATTTCTCCATATATATATATATATATATATATAAAAGGAGAAATCATGCAATACCAAATGAAATAAATCCTCTCTTAAAGTCAGGAACCTCCCCAATGAATCTTTCCCTCCCTCTGAAAACCGCAGGGTCAGGTTAAGTTTAGACTCCAGATGTAGCATCAGAGGACTGGAATGATTTATTGAAATACTGTGAGACCGGTCTCTCTGGTAGCCATTGTTCACTTTCTTTTTCCTTTATTTGTTTTTATAGCTTGATCCCTTTTTGAAAGCATAACGCCCATCGGCCCATTAACGTTTATGTAAAAAAACGTGGCGGTCAATCTTTTATTGCCTCCAACTGTTTAATAGCTTGGTTAAGCGTCGCAGACCGCTGTTGCTATTTGGTGGCTTGATTGGGTTTCCCGATAGTTCCTGTACGGAAGAATAAAAACGTACATTTTGGGTATGTCAGCTGGTCATCTGAAAATAGCTAAAGTTAGTTTGAAACCGCTCATGCTGTAAATATAGTCCCGAAAAAGTCGCCATCGATTGAAACGATGCACAACTTTGCAGCTCTAATTGGTTACTTTATTACATTGGAGGAAAGACGCCCCCTCCCCTGTCGACATCGAGTGGTTGCTGATTGATCGTGATTACCTAACAGACACAAAACAAACAAATCGCATATTTATCGGAGTTGTGTGGAGGAAGAATCTGGCAACGCATGCTGTTGAAATTCTGTGAAACTTATCCGTCGTTCACTTTGTTGCCGGGTGTTTAAATTCATTCAAGTGGGATTACTTCGACTTGTAAGTGCATTAACGCTTTTCGCAAAGTGCGTAAAAAGGTCGGGGGTGACGGCGCGGGACGATGAATCTAAAGATTGCTGAACTATCATCAAAATGATAGGCTGGATCCGAGCCTCAGATGAAATTGCAACTCGACATGCCCCCCCCCCCCCCCCCCGCCGCCTTCTTCCTAAACGCCGGCCCTCCATATTAATAACGATATTCGGCACGCACTGCCGCACTGCGAGGGTTCGGAGGAGGTGTGAAATTGGCCTATGACATCCTGGGGTCTTTATCCAAATCAATTATCGGCGGAATGTGAGATCAGGGGAAGCTCATTGTTGAATTTACAGGACTTAGCATGGATATACAGTTACAGTTACCGGGGTTCCCCCGAATCCCCCCCCAGCATCTTCGGTCATTTCTTAGGTCTTGCAGAGTCCATGCCTCAATTGGAGCTCCTTAAAGAAGGGGCAGGTTAGGTTTAATGTTGTGATTTATCAGAGTAATTACCTAATTACAGAACGTTAATCGACCAACTTTTACCCCGCTTCTGAAAGCCAAATGCTTTTTGAACCAAGTCAGGACACTGTCATCCCGGATGCGCCATTCGTCCGATTTGTTCTACCTTTTGTTGCCATGTATCCATAAACAGCTTCCGAGACGAACATGGCAATGAATGAGGATTGTTTATGTAATAAAGCCGCGTATTTTTTTTTGCTTTATGAAGTATGACTTCACGGCCAGAGGATGGTTACGTCCTACGAGTATCTGGAGGATAGCCACAAAAGCAAAACATAGAATTTCATTATTTGACAGACAATTAGGCAAATACTGTTTAAAGTGGGAGGGGGGAGGGGTCATTTATAATATAAATAAGTGTGTTAGTCTACGTGGGTTTTGTGTGTGTGTGTGTGTGTGTGGGAGAGAGAGAGAGGCCACTGAGTGACTGTGATAAATAACCTCAATACTTAATTATTCATTTTGTTGTGTTCACAAGTGCTATTTCCAATGCTAGTCAACAGTGCACGGCTGATATCACCGTTCCAGTTGATTGACATTAGCTAATTGATAGTATTTTAAACCACCCACCCTTCTTGGATGGTGTGACATCTAGAGAAATTTCAAATAAAGTGTTGAAAAAATAAAACAAAATACAGTCTAAACATCAGAGCGAGGGTTGTGTGATAAACATGTGAGCTTAGATGAAGTAAAAAAAAAAGTTCCAAAATTTATAAAGTGTGTGTGTGTGTGTGTGGAGCACGTCCACCACGTACACATATGTGCATATAAGAGCGTGTGCACAAATGTGCAAGCATACACACACACACACACACACACACACACACACACAAGCGTACCACTCATCCACAAGCTCAGCTTACCAATGTAACAGAAAAGCTTCCATTCAACTAAATGGACCGATTGAAAAAACATAAATCCCACATTTGGGATCAAATATTGCAGATTCCCAGATAATATCAGAGAAAGAGGAGGGAAGGATTGTCACGGGCCTTGGTGGTTTACCTTTTGTCATTAGCTCATATAATTGGATGGAAGCACTGATGTTTTTTTTAGCTATTGCCCGTGTTTGTATACACTTTTGGATACCCCACTCTGTCGCACACGAACACACAGACAGACACAGACACACACACACATAAACAAGCTGTTATCAGGTAATGCACTGCATATACATGTTTATACATGAGCGGTGCTGTTCCTGTAATGCTATGCGCGCATCGTTGATATCCGATGTGAAAAATAATATATATCCGAGGGGCTTTTGCGGTCACAGCAAAACAAAAAAACAAAGAAAAAAGAAAGAAACTGTATTGCTTAGTAAGAAATTTAGATCCCTGTACGGCAAATCATTTGATGAAGATTTAGAAGTGAAACAAATAGAAAAAGCTAATGGAATAGATGCATTATCAAAAATAAACACTTGACTCCAGCCAGGTGCTGGATCATTCCAGAAGTATCGTTTTAAGAGTTTGCTATTTTTGTTCTGTAGTCAATGAAAAAAAAGGGAAAAAAATACATCTACAACGCAGCAGACCATTGACAAAAAGAAGCAGTACAAACTGTACACTTTTGTGTTTTTCCAAATGACAGCACATTAATGTTAGAATAAACTTTTAAATAAAATATTCAATGAATGCATGGCAATCAAAACTACAAAAATAAAACTTTAAAGATGCCAGAATAAAGAGGGCTAACTGAACAGGGCAATCAAATAAGAAGAGGACTATATGAAAAAACTATGAAAAATATGTTGATAAACAAATACTACCTTGATCACCGACTGCCTACTAAATAGACTTAATACTGTTGAAATTGGGTGCGAAGATTGGCTAAAGTTACATGTATGATATATTATTCAGATGCCTGACTTGGATAAAGTGAATGTACAACACTGACTGGGGGGGGTCGCTGCTACAGAGTTATAAATAAGCGAGGTTCTGCTGGTTCCAGGTAAGTTCCTTCGTTCTGTATTATGATGAAGAGAAGCGTCTTCAACTGCAGGTCATTTAGTAAGAAAAAAAAGCTCAAACAGATTTTGTTCAAAACGTCAATGAAAAGAATGGGGGAATGCAAACATGGGTGGGAAAAAAATCCTTATATCTCACTCAATTGAGGTGGAATCCTGGAAACGATGATATGCTAATTTTGGCAAACATTACATGAAACATGAGGTAAAAACAACCAAAAAAAGAACATTTTATGTATATATATATATATATTTATATATATATATAATGGAGTCTATTTTAAATTAAAATGACTTTACTTTTTGCCGGTGATCAAATTTATCATATTTCTGCTCTTTTATTAACCAATAGGACTGGTACAAAATTAAGAGTATGTTGGTTAGGTTATCAACCTAATCATTTAAATTTTTAAAATTTACAATGATTAGATGGCTGCTCTACAATTCAGATGGATGGGGATTTCAGCACTGGAACCAGCGGAATTGCGAATACCTCCTCTTATTTTGCCAATTTATACAGTCATCAAATAACATACTACACCGCCTAGGAGCCCTTCATTATTGTCATTTATATTTTTCTGAATTTCCACAAAGCAGATGAAAAAGAAAACTTTAACAAGTTTTTTTCTTTGTCTTTGCACAGACTGCATTGTTTTGGTTGTATAGATTCCTTTTCAATGTCATGTTATATCTCCAGTATGTGTTTTTGTATGTATTTTCACAAGAGCGGTATAGTCGTAAGAAGATGTAGCAATATTAAAATTGTCCATTATATAGTTTCTAGATGAGTATATTGTACATACAAATATACATTCTTAAACAGGAGGCTTGTTACAAACACCAAACACAACATGTACCAATAACAAGTCCATTTTATATACTGTGACAATGATATATGAGTCATTGTTACCTTATAAAAAGTAAACAAACGTTGTAAATGAAATCTTCAGTACCGTCCGCAATGCACACATGCATCCATATGTGTACTCTGTTTCTCATGCAGCCGCCACGCACACACACACACACACACACACACACACACACACACACACACACACACACACACACACACACAAAAGCTCGCACTCTTTGTGAAGGTAATAAATAAAGAGAACTGGGGCTCTTTCATTCGTTTGGATCCTCCATCTCAGCACCTTGGCCTTCATATTTCCTTATAACGTCCACCTGAAACATACAGAGACAAAAAAAAACAAAAAAAAATTTGTTAATGATAATCCGCTTGCCAGCAATGGGTCAAAGGTTGCGGTATTTGAGACAAATTAAGAACAGAGCAATAGTCCTTTACTCTTTGGCTCTGGGGAGATTTGAGGCGAACCCTGCAAAAATATGTACCAGTGGTAGAAGACCCAGGTGAATGGAGACGGTGCGATCTGACAGCAAGGCCATGTCACGACCCCCGGGTTGCAATGCAAAATTTCTGACACACACACAGACCAGTCCATAAATGTTTGAAAAAAAGTTGGACAATAACACCTTGCAATGTGTTCTTAGGAATTGAATAGAACAGAATAGAGCTTTATTAATCCCAAAGGAAATTCTTTTGTCGGAAGCCTCCAACTATGCATATTGATTTAATTGGTTAACCTCAGTACAGCGTGCAAAGGACGAAGAGTCATTGTCCCTGGTACACACACACACACACACGCACACACACACACACACACACACACACACACACACACACACACACACACACAAACACACATATACTGTACATATATGTATACATATAATTGTATGACAATCCACTTGCAAGAAAATGTCGCCCTGTTTAAGTTTAAGTTTAGATAAGTCTCACATCTATTAAATCAAATATTTTTTATACTAAAATCCAGCTCTTTGGCATTCGCTGCGGCCAGAGAAAGTGTATACATACACATACATGCAGATCACGGTTTGACCTGCTCTGAGATGAGATGGTCAGAAACGGCTAATTGAAAATATAATAAAGTGAAAAATTACTTTCATTTATAATCCGACAAAAGGATGTTAATGAATTAATAATATGATGTTTATTAATGTTTGACATAAATACAAGGAAATGAGGCATAAATAAATAAAGCTTCTAAGAATATATTTGCGTGTAAGTGTGTGTGTGCATGTGTGCGTATGTGTGACTGTATTGTCAGGAAAATGATTTTAAATTGTTGTTTCCAACAGTTGAAAAAATAACACTATAAATAGCACAGGGATCGGAGGGAGATAAAAGGGGGGAGGGGCTAGAAGAAGTGATAGAGAGGTGTACAGATAGAGAGGATGAGGGGAAGAATGAGGGAGTAGTGCAACAAGGAGGAGGAGATGGGTGTATGTGTGCATGTGTGTATTGGGGGCTGCTTTGGACTAATAAATAATGCATTGCCTCTCTTAGGTCTCTTTCTATCCCGACTTTCCTCTTTACCATCTCCTACTCTCTCTCTCTCTCTCTCTCTTTTGCTGTGTCGCTCGCCCAGCGCTTGCTAGTCAGTTCCCAGTGGATGCTGCCTTGTATATGCCAGGAATTTCAAATGGTGGATGAATGCCTCATTTATCTGCTGCCCCTGTAGCTTCCTTCTTCAAACATGTACATATATTATGTGTACATGTGCATGCATATGTATATGTTTCTGCACTTCGTTCAACATACGTGTGTATGAAAAGTGGAAACTGATCATTGTGTCTTTTCTTTGATGCCAGGCACAGGTGTCTGGAGGCCAGGTCCTCAATCAGGGGGTCCACTGCCTTAAACACCCAAAAAGCCATATTGAGCCCTTTTCCCAATGAAAAGTAAAGCAGTGGGAGCCACAAAAACCTTTTAAAATCTAAATTGAAGAAAACAGCATATATTGTTTTTTTACCTTTCTGATATATATATTTATGTGAAAACTATACTGTGCTGCATTTATGACAATGAAATGCTGCAATGAAAATGAAATTCTATCTCTGCATGTGATGTAAACATTTTTGAATTCTGAAAAAATAGTTGCGTTGAAGTTCACTTTCAAAGAAAATACCCAGCATCTGTTTGAGTATCTAGGAAATAAAATGTTTAACTTAATTTTCCGCCTGAGGCAAACCATGATTGGCGTCTAATTTAAGGCAAATTTAGAATTGCATAGAAAATTATGATATAAATCAAAACAAACTGAAATAGAATTTAGATATTAAATACAAAAAAATGTTAAAAATTGAAGGGCCGTGGGTTGCCAACCTCTGTGTCCTTGAGATACAATGCAAAGTGTGAAGTCTCTAATAAATTCTTTGATTAATGACAATGATTACCTTTTTAGCAAAGAATAATGTGACGGATTAGTAATTTCATTAAATTAATTCAAATATTTGTGGTAACACATACAGGGATTGATGTGGAAGTGCTAAAATTTGCAGATGGGAACCTAAGTTTTCTTCAAGAGCAAGAAGTGAGATCATGGGATTGCAGGTTACACGAGAGGTGAACTGGCGCGTGACACAACACGAGGTCTGTGAAAGCTTAAAAAAGCTCACGCTGCTCACGCTTGTGTTGCCGCAATGGACGTGCATGCTCAGAAAAAAAAATATGCCAGATATCTTTTCAAGTTGGTGTTTATTGTCAAGGACTTTTGTGTGTGTGTGTGTGTGTGTGTGTGTGTGTGTGTGTGTGTGCGCGTTCATGCTTGTTTTGGAACATAGGTTCAACGCTGTGAAGCTCGAGGGGATTTAACATATAAAAATCCTTTACAAAACGTTCACAAATGCACTGCGGAGCTTATTTCCTGATGAACTGGTTGCAGCCCATTCATCCATTTGATGTGGATATGGAAAGAAAGCAGTAAAAACAAAATTAAATAAAAAACTAATAAAATAAATGTCTCTGAGAAAATGAAATAATGCCTGGAGTGAAAGAAAATAGAAAAAAAAAAGAAAAACAAAAAGAGCTGACGCCATCCCAACGACGAGGGCTATTTATAGCTTTCGGAGGGATTCAAACTGATAGAACTGTAATTCCATTGGAATTATGAGAGACAACAGAATTATCTTTCCTTATAATACAAAATAGATCAATATCACTAAATCTGACATTCAAAACACTGGATAATAAAAGATACAGAGAAACCCGAGCAATATTGAATCAGGAAACAGCCCATAAATTCACATTCTTGTGTTATTTTCTAGCCCCTACTCTTTCGGTCAAGAGCTAAAACTCAATTAGAGCATGTGATATCTGGCAAAAGTAGTGTTTTGCTTAAAAGTAAAACCTTCTGACCTTTTTCTGGGGCCGGGGTTAACGACATAATGAGGGAATTTCAATTTATTTAATTTATGTGATTTTGCCTGAACTCAAAGTCCGAGGTGAAAGTCTGTGTTGACTGCTGATCGCGGGGGTTTAAAGGTGACAGCAGGGCAGTGAACAATTTGATATATTATGTCTGTGTTTGTAGTGAAGAAACAATTATTTGGGTTTTATAGTCATCTTGCAGAAAAATGTACATGGACACTGCCTCAGGTAAATTCGCCATTACAACCCTAGCAAACCTTGTGTTTATAACTGTGCTATCTGATGATTAAAACTAAAAGTAAAATAAAATAAATGTATTTTACTATAGTATTAGTATTATAGTATTGTATTATTAAGTTAATTAATTAAATAAAACACACAACATATACTTTGAAAACTTGAAAAAATAACAGTAAGGAGAATGTTAAGTATTCACAGTTCTTAATAAAATAGGCAAATTAAACTCATGGAAATAGATGTACCCCAAACGTAGCAAAAATAATGATTTGGTTAGCAAGGCAACAGTAGCTACCCTAACTTTTCAGGGTGAAGGAATTATCACAGCCATACGGCCAAACTGCTGTTCCTGTTCACCTGGTGTACAGGCAGGTTCAGATCAAGATAAGAGATACATAAAAGCATTATCTCATGGCAAAACTGATAGCAGGAATCCAACCGCCAGTGCAAAGTGCTGAAAACAGCCCAAAAAAAAAACTTTTAAAAGTATTGCCTTGGCTCCTATTTTTTTTTAAAAATATTTTCTGACAAGTTTATGTATAAGATTAAGCAATACAAAAAATGGTGGCTGCCGTGTTTCAAGTATATCAATTTGCTGAAAGCTTCATAATGTGTCCATTCTCACCCCACATGAGCCAATGAGTGTCAGATATGAGACAATGATGCAAAGCACCTTTGCATTTCACATCAGATTTCTGTATCTGCGCAGCCAAACAAGGGGTACCAGTTATGAAGACTTCGAGTACCAGTTTTTGATGGCTTCAGACACTGAATTAAATGCTTTTTAATGCTACTTAAGGCCTTAATATTTGCAAAACCGATTTAATGACTTTTAATGCATTAAAATGACCTGCAGAAACCCGGTTTAAGATGAAGAGGTCACAGATCTCTGAGAGCTCAGTGTCACCTGCTACCGTGCGCAAAAAAAGTTGCATACCAAAGAGGCCAGATGCCATATGTAGTAGTATGTAGTTTTCTAAGCCCAAATGAGGTGGAAGTATACTGCAAAAAATGAAAAAAAAGGAAAGGGGGTACCACAAGGTAACCGCCCCTCTTTGCACAAAGTCACGACGGTCGCTGACTGTTGCTGTGTGTGGCGGGAAATCCGCTCAAACTCACTCAGGAGAACGACAGAGAAACTGACTGCACTGCTAGAATGTAAAAGAAAATTTCGCAGTGATTAAGCAAAACATCTTGATCTTCATTGCTAAAGAATATAGCATTTAAGTTTCTTTTTTTTCCATATCTGGCATCCTCGGTCAATTTTGGTTGTGTTCGGTGAAGAAGGGAACTTTGCCCTCCTCACATGACGGGCAAAAATTTCCATCATTTGTAAATAACCCACTATAAATACTGGTGGTAAATACTATTATTTACCCCCAGTGTCCTGAGGCTTCACCCCCCCCCCCCCCCCCAATTTATAGCAGTATAATTTTGTCATGTACACGAATGAGGATGTTTCTGTTCTACATTCTGCGCCGACTGCTCTTCATAAGGAATGTGATGCTTGGAGAACAGATGCAGGCTTCCTCAGTCGTGGTATCAAAGAGTGCAGAGGAGCTGCACGCTCACGAGTGAGCGAGCGTGTCGGAGGTTGGGGGGATTTGGGGTTCCAATTGGGAAGCAGATGGAGTTTGTGGTTGTTTTTTTTTTTTTTGTTGGGAGGATTTAACAGGCGGGGCCAAACGCCGGCTGTCCCCTTAAAGGAAGACGCCCCTTCTCAACCCCCGAAATGTAATCCTTAAAATGCTCGTTGTTTCCACTCAACGAATGATCGAGGGACAAATAAGGTTTGACATTTGGGAAAATGGCAGATTTTAAATGTAAAAGCAAAACTTTGAGAGATGTAAAAGGCTTAAAATGTGGACGATATCTTATAACAGAAACAGCTGATACGTAATATAACTTGAGCTCTCTACATTTAAGCACCCCAAGAAATGTATTCGGGACTTTAAGTAAATCAAAAATGAAACCTGGCAACCCGGTTACAATAATGTAGATAAATAGAGGTAAGTTACAGACCAATGAATTGCCAGTTGACAAAAAAATTAAAGAACTTTCCTCAAGAACATTTCTGTTTCTCAATAAAATATTTGGATCTTAAATAAAGATATGTGTGATCCACCCTTGCATTACTACCAAAGAAGAATCATCAAATGTGTTTTGAATCCGAGGGGATTTCCAAATGGGCAAATGAAAACAAAACAAAACAAAACAAAACAAAACAAAACAAAACAAAACAAAACAAAACAAAACAAAACAAAACAAAACAAAACAAAACAAAACAAAACAAAACAAAACAAAACAAAACAAAACAAAACAAAACAAGAAACAACCCAATCTCATCAAGAAATGCTTATCTCAATTGCTGTGATAAAACTGGGATAAAAAAAAAAAATAAAATAAAACTGCTGGGGGGTGATGTGCTACGAATGCGGAGTGTTGTTCATTTCAGACTGGATGCGCTAAACCCAAGGCAGATCAGATAAGGTCTCTGACAATATGATACCAATATATATGGAATAATTAATTCATGGTTGCAGTTGAATAAAATAAAATCAATGTTCAGGAAATCTGGGATGAAAACAATTCTCCCTTTCATTAAACATAAAAACTAAAGGGAAGACTTTGATTCTGAACTTGGAAAAAAAAACACGTCATTAAATCAGAGTTATATGTCAGAGAGACACTATAATTGAATCAGTGATATGAGAATGGTTTCTAAACACGGTCTGACAGGGTCCGAGAAGACGGGACATAAAATAACGCTCTTTTTCTGCAGCTCCTCCCGTTATTGTGCCTGAAACTCACACTTGTACACAACTTGCGGTTTTGATCTCTTTTAGGAAATTAACGCTCCTTTATCACTCAAACAGCTGTTTGCTTGGACATAGAATGACTTGTTTACAGGAGAACGTTGTGTAAAAACAAAGCATTTAAGAAGTTTCTGAAGGATCAGTAATAGTAATATTAGTCAGGCTCCTTTATTGTGGGGGTAGCAAAAAAAACATTTTGACTCAGGGGCCACAAGGGGATTATAAAATTTGACAGAGGGGCATGGCCAGGGGCAAATGGATGGAGTGTTTGTGTGAACTAACATGGTACCCTAATAAATCTCGTGTTGCTAAAGTTGTTTTTTTTTTTTTTTTTTGAGTGAATGTTTCTCATCAGGATGAAAAACATGAAGAGAAACATGAAGAACATGAGGCTATAGTACTTCTAAAAATTAAATACTTTTGTTTCAGATTATTATAACATAATGATAATAATAAAAATTTAAATAAAATACTTAAACAGTTATATGCAAACTTTGTATTATAAAAGCTGAAACCTCTGAAGTATCTGTTCATACATACACTGATAAAAATGAACTAAATAATACAGATTTCTGATATTTAAAAAAAAAATGGATGCATCTTTTAACATACACACTGATGAAATTAAAATGAAAAAAAGACAATATATAGAAAAATACAAAAATATTTATAAAATATTTCTTAAAAATATATGTGTTAAAAAATGTTATGTCAAATTTTGTTCTGTCCAGTTATGTTATGTTTATTGTTTTATTTTTCTCTCAAAAACTAGAAGCTGAACTGTTTCTTAAATTTTGCCACTTTCATTCAGTGTTAGCGAAATTAAAAAAACCTCTACTTGCGTTGACTGCTTGCTCGTGGAGTTGGTGTACTCTGCGGCAAAGTGATGGCTGATAGTGAGTTCTTTAAAAACCGCAGCAGTTTCTTGGCACACCAGACAAATGGCCTTCAATCGAACTTCAGTGGAAAAGCACTTTCTTAAAAATTTGGTGCTCGCTGTCCACTTTTCTTTTCTTAGGTCCACTCACTTTTTTTTACAGAAGGGCTTAAAGAAGTGAATAAGCAGCGTGGAGAGTAATGTGCACATTGCCAACACAGGGAATCCAGGGAAAAAGTCAAAATAATTTAATTTGATAATTATATTATAAAATTTTAAATAATTTGAAAAAAAATTGGCAAGACTGATGATACTAACGTATATATGTCATATATAGTCTGGCCAGAGTTTTTGAGTTCATTTAGCCTTTCACATTCCTCAGACGCTTTCCTTTCAGGTTCCTTTCTACCACCTACTACTCTTAAAAGTCCAAACTAAGAGTCTGATTTAACGTGAACGGTTTGCACGATTGCACAATTTTACATCTATCCACCACTATCATAACTATTATTTAGTCCTATTGTGCTCAGGAGAAATATATGTCAATAAAAAAGTACTGTAGTGTCCTAACTGTAAGTGTGTCAGCGTTAGTAACTCCTCTACAAAAACAGCAGCCATCTGTTATTTTTGCGTAATCGTATAATTACAGAGACAGTTGAAAATCACTTTGTGTTGCTGTAAGGCTCAGCTAATTACAGTGCACATGCTGAATTGGCTTATTTGCATTTTCTGTCCTGCAGTAGCCTCACAACGGGACACGGAAGCCCTACAATCCATGTCGATTATTGCTAATGTGCAAAAAGTTGTCGGTGTACAATCAGCTGATATGTTTCACTTTTTTTTTTTGCTGATGGTTTTCAACTTTTGGTAAATGGAGCTCTGAGTTTGGGATCTACCATCTCAGACCAGTAGACATAATCATACTGCAAGAGTGAAATTTGGAAGGAACCAATCAACGGATGGTTGTTGTATAAATGAAAACCTTTTCAGGCCTTTTCAGGCCTCATCACTCGAAAGGGTTTTTTTGACACAACCCCCCCCTGCAACACCCCTCCCATTCTGATCCCTTCATGCCAACCAAACCAAAAGTTCATGACCTCTGAACCTATTCCCTGCATGGAGGTCTGATCCTGTTTAGTGAACTGAGTCAGACTTCCCTTAAATGTTGCTCATTACAGACACTTTCTTGCAAGCCAATCACTTTCTTGCTGCCCAATGTATCCCCAATGGACAGATATTTTAGTCATCCATCCATCCATCCATCCATCCATCCATCCATCCATCCATCCATCCATCCATCGATTAAATTCTAACAATACGTCTGTGGGTACCGAGCGACAAAAAAAAAAAGATGGACTCAATAGACTGATTTCCTCTGAGTTGTGTCTGGCCTCTACCATTGGTCGTAGCTGCCTGGATGAAGAGATTTGGGGCTAAATTGCCAGTTGAAAACAGTAACTGCACATCCTTGGAGTTTAAACACAACCTTCTGGTGTGGTTTCAGCTTGTTATTTTTGTTTTTTTTTTGATACAGCAACTCGCTATGGCCTCCAGAGGAACAAAGGGGTATTACTAGAAAAGAGAGCCCTGGGCAAGATCTTTCAGGTTCATGCATGAGTGAGATTCATCCCCTCTCGCTCCTAGGATTTCACTCTTTGTTAGGCACTCCTGAGAACAACCATTGTGCCGATCTTGTGTAAGTAAATCCAACAAGGCCTGCTAAGCAAATCATGAACAGATGAGAAGAGAACGGATTCTAATCGCAGCACGCTTCTGTGTTTCCATACAGTAGCATGAAGTATGGTTCACATGTAAACACAAGCTGTTTTCACAGTATTTACAGTTCCCTGATCCGTGCCTGCTCAACATCCGAGCAAATAAAAGTAGGCTTTCAGATCCGGGATCCTCCGGTTCCCGAAGTAAAATCCGCTGAAGGGGCAGACGCTGTAGATTTTCCCCTTGGCTGTAAAGAGAAAACAAAGATGGAAAGGGAACGCTTGTGATGTGCGGGTGTTTTGGGGAGGCACCTCAGGGCCCTTGAGCACAAGGGCAGTCGATTTTCACACAGCTGACGCCCGATGACCTCTGCTCTGCTGCTATGATGGGAAAGTTGTTTTAGCTTCACGCTCACGACTGGTGGCCCGAAAGGCTCCATTAGAAGGTGAGAGTCATTCAGAACATGACAAACTCTAACATGGCTAAACGGCTAAGTTTTACTTGCTGAAATTGGTTGAGCAATTAAAGGGACAGGTCTGTAATGCTAGAATCAAGGGGAAAAAAAAGAAGGGACTGACATGTACTCTTCACAGCGACTTCTCTGCAAGCTGAAATAAAAAGTGTTCCAGCTCTTGTTGGTATATGAAGAGGGAAAAATGAACACTCAGCCCCACAGCTTGCAGACTTGCCAGCTCTTTCTGTTCTAACACAAAACCTTTCTTCTTTGTTTTTCTTGCCTCAGTTGTCTGGACCAGACATACTGAGCATGAGTCTTTAAAATACACACACACACACACACACACACACACACACACACACACACACACACACACACACACACACACACCAGCCTCTCTCTCTCATGTGTTTCCTATTATCCCATGTCCTGGCAGAGCATTCTCCCTCTGTTCATTTTCTCCAGAGTCAACAGCCTAAATGATTCTGCACTCACATACTAACTGTTATGTCACTCACACACACACACACACACACACACACACACACACACTCACACAGACAGAGCTATACATTTAATGTACAAACACCGGCCTCGGACAGAAAGCACAAAACAGCTCTCATTCAGGGATGCGTTCCCGAAAAATTCGGGGTCAGGTTGTTGTGTGAACATTTCTCCATGAATGTTAATATGGCTCCAGTGGGACATCAAGAAATAAATGGAATAACCAGCTGCCCGAACTTCAAGGAGTCCAAAACTTCCTTTACATTACTATTGATTATTGAATGGTTGAATGGTAAACATTGTTTTCGGCCAACAAATAAGAGGTCTTTTTTGAAAATAGTTTTCTTTCTACGTCTTTTGGGGTTTACCAATTGATAATTTGAAGTAATTGCCAACCAAATTCTGGTTCATTTTGATGGTAATTTTATGTTCTCTTTTATGAGTCCCAAAATGTCCTTCCTATCAAATATCGACTGTTAATTGAAACAGGAAATGTAGTTTTCTTTCAAAAAGTCCATTATTGATTAATGAAATGGCTGATATGGTTCTTACAAGAAAGAAATAGTTTTCTTTAAAAAGGTTTTTTCCCAAAAAAATTAATGATTACAACTGAACATTTAAAGTTAATGCTTACCAAAGTTAATGTTAATGCTTACCAAAGTTATTCATATTGTGATGGTAATTTCATCTTCTGGGAGTCTCAAAACTTCCTTTACATTACTATATATTATTGATTAATTGGATGTTTAATGTGGCTTTCAAAAAAGAAATATGTTTTTCTTAAAACTTAAAATAATTTTTTTATGATAGTTGATTTCAAGTCATTGCTTACCAAAGTCTAGCTCATTTTAAGGTTATTTCAGAAATTTGGGGTACACTTGCTGATTTTTTTGAAAATTCAAATGGATAGAGTAAATAGAATAGAATAGCATGAGTAAAGAAAGGCTATGAATAAATAAGAAAAAAGAAATAGGCAAACAATTTGGTGCCACTGCTGGAATAAAAAAATCCCCATCCGTGCCCAAGAGCAGTCGTAAAAGGATATTGTGGATTACGTGACCTCATTCCAACCACGACTGTACAACATTTTACAAAGCAAACAGTGAGTGCAAACACACTAAACCCAACATTAGCTAAAAAGGGTTAAAGCGCTGTTCTTTTCTAGGTCCAATGACACTGCGGTATACGGCAGTCACAGGTCTGCAAGGGCATGGACTGGTGATGGACGGGAGACTAATGAGAGTGATGCAGTGTCGCAGCCACTCCTCCACCCAGCCGCTGTTCTGCTGTACGTGTAGACGCGGTGTGGAGTAACGGGCACGTAAAGCGGATAAGCTGATGCCTTGGGCGTTTCACAAACTTGCAAACACACCCAGTTGTTGCAGTTTGGCAGGTTCCTATTCTGTAAATCCTTGATGCGTGCCAGCCTTCCTTCTTGAGGGCCTGCCAGCCTTCCCCCCTCACTAGTGTGCAAAATAATGGAAAAAAAATGGGAGGATAGAGCCGGGATACGAGTGAAGGGCAGCAATCGAATACACTCTGGAAAGGAAGTAGATCATTTTTCAAGAGGAAGAAACTTGGAATGGGATATCAGAGGAGCTAAGTGGGTCAATTTGATCCAGGCTTGTCAGAGGCTTTGGTGGACAATTTACGGTTTTATCTTGTAATGAGACCAGTCGCTGTCAATGAGCTGGAATCCTGCTAGGCCGCGCTAAACACCATCCTTTGTCAGCAAATATATGCTACTTTCATAGCAATGACCTGGACCACACCATGGTTATTGGACGAATAGCCCACTACTCTAACCAAGCCATGTACATGATGTAAGGGACCAGGTAGAGTGAACGCATAAACTTTACAGAGAAGGATGACTGGAAAAAAATATCTGTAATAGGACTCCCCTCGTCCTCAGAGTCACCGTTCATTATGCTGGAGTTGAAAATGATTTGACTCCCGATTACAAATGTGTTGCTGATTGTCATTGTACTGATGGCGGCTAGTTGACCCCACACGTTGCAGTATCAATCCATAAAACTTCACAGTGACCTATTTCGTGTATGAAATGTATCAGCAGAGATCTATTTTTGTATTTGTTTCACAAAGAACATTAGCAATGTACTACTTTTTTTTTGAGTTTTGACAGCGGTTACAATGATTGACATATCATGCTAAATATCAGGGTTGTTTTTCTCTTCAGTACTCATTTAATCAGCCCCTAAAAACAATAAGAGTGTGGCTTGAAACCACAATTTGGATTTCTGAGGAAGACCAGTTACCACGGCAAGGACTCTTTCTTCAAAAGTGGTTCAAGTTGCTTTGAATTTTCCTTCACCTCCGCCATCCATTTGAGGTTATACACTCTGAGATCTAAAGGGAGAAGATGGACCGAGTGAATCACGATGGATTTGAGGGGTGAATTTATTGCTAGGAAAGTATAGGGTGCAGTAAGTCCAAAATCTTTTTTTTTATTTTCTGTTTTGCTGTGTGTCAAATATAAGGAAACAATAAGACAATTGGCCTTTTCGATCATGGAGTAGACGCCGCTGTGTTGCATTGATCAGTATGGGAATGCTTGTCTCAGTAGGGAAGGTATTTTCAACAGAGTGTAAATCAGCCTCAGTACAATGCGGGTTTAAAGAAAGGTGTTGGGTTTATGTTTCAAGTCTGAATCCAAGCAGGCAGCTGGGTCCATAATGTGTGTTACTTGAGCAGACAGCTCGGGGAGAACTGCCCTGGGTGTGTTTGCTTTCCCCAATGAACCGTGTTGAGAATACAAAGATGGGAACGCCCGCCCCCTCCCCACCACCAACACCAAACCTATAAGAAATAATATTTTACTTTTTTTTTTTTTTAAAAAGTTGTTGGTTGCAGCAGCTTGATCATCTGGTTTTCTGAATCTAAAATCTCAAATGGTTGCAGAGCAGATAGAGTACATGTCTGCAAATTGTTAACTATGACGACAAAGGTTAAACATTGAAACGTGGCAACATGTTTATTACTGTATTATATCAAATAAGTAAAGGGTTCTTTTAAATGGGCTTTATGCTTTAAATCTCGCCCCCTCACTAAAAGCATAGTGGTTGTTTATTTCTTATTCAGTGGCTTTATTTTTCCTTTTTTCTTATTTTTCTTTTTTGTTGCTGCATAAATATGAACTATCTCTCAGTTTTCTCGAAGGTGGCATAGGCAAATGGAGAACATATTATAATTATTTCATTTATTTTTTTCTTCTTAATTATTTTTTATAGAATGTTTTTTGTGGAATACATATTCAGTACCAGTTTAATTTTAACCAGAATGAAAACATGTAATTTAGGCAAACTGTGAATTTCCCATTTTTCTAAAATAAGTAATCATTGGGGTTATAGTCCAACCTTTAGGAAAATGAGCAGTTTCTGACCAACTGAATGAAAATGTCCCAAAATTATTTTGTAGTAATGGCTTTGCTTTGCTCTGCTGAACTGGGACAACCATGTATACATGAACACTTTCCATGGCAATCCCACCAAAACAATAATTCAGGATTCACGTGTTACCATGCGGGTGTCTATCTATGCACCTTATGATTGAAGATTACTTTTAATAAATGGCTCCACTGTTTAACAAACTGCTAAGCACACAGACACAGTCTGGTTGTGAGAAGGATGTAGCAGGAAGGTATCTATTTTTAAACCCTTTCGTTTTAGCTACCAGAAACTAGAAAGCATGATGGGGTTAATCGAAGTGACACTTCGACCCACCTGCAGTCACACCCTTATGTTTCTCAAGCTTTCACAAATAGCCCTCCATTCACCCCCAAAATAAAGCACATGAAAGTCTGCTGCAAAAGAAAAACCAATGTCATTTGGACAGTTTTTCTGATCGTCCCCCCTTTAAGGCTCAGTTTAAGTTTCATTCAGGCAGTTAAAATACCTTGGTCGGGAAAAGGCTGCTGAGAGAGACCAATGTTTTTATAGGATGCAAACCTCAGCTGAACAAATGAGTCAGTTTATGCCCACCTCCGCTGTGAAAGTGTTTGAGGTGTTTAAACAATGTCATGCTCCACATTCAGCTGTCAAGACAAAGTAAACGTTTTACATGTCTTTGAATTAATGCTGTTGTTTTTCCCTTTTTTCCCTTTCTTCCTTTCAGATGACCGGCCTTTGGATTGTTGAGGCTGTGAATGTAAATACCGGGCGTTGGCATTCACAGCTCCATTAAGCTTTTAAACAAGGAAAATGGATCGCAGACACCCACTCCAGTCAAACGCTGTATGTTCACAGGGCCTGATGGAAAGCCGAGAGGCCAGTGGGTTAATTTTAAAGCCCTGCAGTGTTACAGTGAGACCACTGTTGCCCTTTCGTTTAGGCCTCTAACAAGTCTGCTAAGGCTTCCACACACACACACACACACACACACACACACTCTTCATTCATTATCACTTTCTTCTCAGTTTCAGACACATGTCGGTGGGTTTTAAAGGGACCGTGAGATCAGATGGTGGCGTCCTCGCAGCTGTGGTGTCACTTTCCCGTGAATTACAGCTTGTGGTGAAAGAACTGGGTGTTGCCTGTGCTGCAGCTTGGAAAAAGTATCCTAATGCAGGCAGCATTTGTTTGAAAAGCCACCCCAGATATTTTGAATTGTTTGGCTAGAGACAGTGTCGCTTCGTCATTGTTCACACTTGAATGTGTTGAAAAAAAAAAGCAAATAAAACAACACGGTTGCGAAACTTGCGGCAAAGGATTCAATTTTAAGATGGGTTGCATTCATTTGAGATTTTACCACTGCAAACAATGGCGATCATCATTTCCTGTTTAATGCATTTGAACCTTCACTATTAAGTCATCAAAGTTACAGTCATGGCTCGAAGCTAGAGTCGGTGCACTCTGTCAAGCATGTTGCTTTCTATTTCAATGTTTATCGAAAAGTTGTTTGATGAACCAAAGAAAAACAACAAAACAGAACTAAACTGAAAAACTAGGGGAAACAAGGCAACTTTCCAAAGAATGCCGATTTTAAAAAGGATACAAATCTTAAAATGTCTTGTTAAAATGTCAGTAGGGAGGACAAATAGCGAAAATGCCCAATGGTCAACACAATCAAACCAGTGATGGGGATCTATAAATTAAATTTAATGCATGTTTCGATTATTGAGCCTTTTTGGTTTGGTAATGTTGAAATAGATTAATGCAACACTTAAGTGCCATTCTCACATTTGGCTGCATAAATATGAAATCATCAGGGGTTTCCCTGAGCAGGCTGGATTGTCTGAACCAAAGTGTCGGAAACCCTGGTTTGGATGTCAAACTGACTTGAAACAGGGCAGCTCTGCTAAATCTGTGTGATCACTGATCAACCAGAAGCTTTGCTTTTCCCAGGGAGCAGATCTGTGGGTATACTCAATTTTGTGATTTTTGCATTCTGACTCAAGTGAAATAGCAGATATCTGAGAGGCAACAATAAGCCGGGATGATGAAATAATGATGAACCAAATATGTTTATCTGGAAAAATGACAAGATATGTGAACTTTGAGTATGGCTGTTGCATTAAGACCATGTTCTTCAACTAATACGTGACCTAAACCCTCTCCTAGAAGGCTTGTCATAACTTCAGCCTAATTTTATCCACTACTTCAGGAGATGACAGTGAAGATTGTGAAACTGTACAATATCAACATTGCCTTGTTCCTGTCAGGATATGGGAATGACATGTTTTTTGACCATGGGATGTTAAATCTGCTTATTAGCTATTATAAACCTGTAGGAAAGGCATCACACAGGTACGGTTGGGGGAATCTCTGTTTGTGTGTGTGTACGTCTGCGCCAATTTTTCAATCGTGAGACCATTTTCTTAAGATTTTAATCACATACCACTCCTCACTGTCATGACCGGTTTGCCAATTCAAGCCTTGCTAGAGTACTAGCCAAAAAAATGATGCTTCACATTATTTAAATGTGGCTCTGCGACACAAAACCCCCCGTAAAAATTACTCATCTGTGAATCCAGTAAAGCAACAAATAATAACACATTCGTTATTACCATTCATTTGCCCATGAGCGCACATCATTAAAATAAACAGGCAATTTAGGCGTGTTAGTCTTTCTCCGTGAAAGTGTAGAGGCTGCTGCTCGCTGTGAAAGTCGCTTTAAAAGGGGCCTAAACAGCTTCACCTGATGAGAAAATCAGCTTGAATGCACCATTCTATTTCTGTACATTCCCCTCTCTCCATCTAATGGGATTATTGGCAAATAGAGACAGATAGGGCATGGCATATGGAGCGAATTTTGGTTTTTAAGACGGGGAGAGAAAATGAGTTAACAGCCCCCCTCCAAAAAAATGAAAAAAATGCATAAATGAATGTGGCTGTTTCTATTTGAGCAGTTGCTTTGGAAAATGACGTACAGCTTATGAAACAGAGAGCTCTACAGCTGAGAAGTAGGTTTCTGCGAAATGACATAAGTTAGTTAGTCCTGGAACGGTAGTTCCAGAAAAGAATTAGGCATAGGTTTTATCTTTCAAATATTTACAAATATGTGTTGAAAACTGGGGCTTAAAACAGTGGTGCACTGAAGGTCCCCAGTTCAATTCTGACAGGGCTCCTCTCTGTGCGGAGTTTGCATGTTTACCCCATACCTGCATGGGCTTCCTCCCAAAGTCCAAAACCTTCCAGAAGGTTCTTTAGAGACCCTAATTTACCTAGATTTGTGAATGGCTGTTTGTCTCTGCATGTGGCCATGTGATCGACTGGCAAAAGTTCTCCCGCCCAACGACAGCTGGGATAGGCTCCAGCAGCCTAATGACTCAGATTACAGGGTAAACGAAACAGATAATGAATCAATGGATGAATTGATGAATGAATGTTGAAAAATGAATGGAGGTTTGAGAGTTGATTTAGCACATATAAGGTTCAAGAAAGAATCCAGAATTTTAGCTCCATAATCATGAAACTATATTTGCAAAGGTATTTTTGGCAAACCTTATACCTTGTTTTTAAACATCAGATTTTTTTCCAATTGTTACCAATGCTGACTGATTTAGCATACGGCTATTGTGGACATTTTTCTGGGACTGACAGGCATGATGTCACCTGAATGCTTCCTAACATTATGCATTTCTTGAAAATACCGCAGTGTCTTTAGCTGACATTGAACAGGCAGATATGTTCTGCATCTGTGGCAGTGAAGTGTATAACTTTTTACCCAAAGATGGCGGCAGCCTGGACACATAAAAAAAAAAAAAGAGATGCAAAAAAAAAAAAAACAGATTAGAGCCCATGAGTGATTTCCCACTCTTGCAAGACTTGAAAACAAATCTGATTCTAGGAAAGAATTATAAAAAAGTCCACTGGGACTGTTGCTGTCAAGATTGATGATAATGTTGAAAAATTTAGAGTACAACTTATTTTTTTATATTATTGTGGTTGTTTTTCATGATTTTAAGTGCCAATATCAAAAAAAAAACAAAAAAAAAAAAAACTTCAATTAACTTTTCTTGTGGGTGAAAGTTCGGAAAATCCATAGGAAAAATCCATGTGCAAGAGATTTATGAATACAGCTGCTGTCATTTTCATGATCATAAGTATTTGAAATGTTTCTGAGAGTAATCAGTCTGCACGCACAATGAAATAAATATACATATTTTTAGTTACAAGTTACAAGACTTTACAACATTCACTCTACCAAGTAAGGTGATGACATAGAATTTGACAGTCGACCTCAGCTGGTTAATACACTAAAAAATGTATAGTCAACCTGCTACTATGTAGGAGAACTCTGCAAAACAAGCCTGCGATAAAATCAAGCACAGGTCATTGGAGCTTCTCTCGACGAGTATTGATGACTGTGCATGCATTGCGTCACTATTGTTTTCCTCACACCGAATGAGAGGATGATGTGGCTCAAGGGGTTCTAAGTGGTCGTCTTTGAACAAGACAGTCCTGGTTTAATTTCAGTGCATCTCCTAGCGTGTTAAAGGATTGTTAAACGAGACACTGAACTCCAAACTGCTCCACTGGTGCTGCTAAGCAGCTGCCTACTGCTCATGGGTCATGATAGGTTAACTGTAGTGGTTGAATCTTTCTCCTCTTTTTTTTCCTTTCAAGAGAACATCCCCGCCATCTGCTAATCGTTCCTCTTATAACTGCGCTCTTGTTGAACCTGTTCTCACGCCCAATGCGTCAACTTCCCGCCGAAGAGCGAAAGTTCTCTTAGCATCACAAACTGATGCATTAGAACCCCTTTCCCATCATTTCGCAACAAACCTGAAGTGTCATGTCTACATCGACAATTGTATCTATTCATAAACCTTAGTGGAGTTTGTATTTTCCACATATTTCTGTTGTAAAAGAGAAAACATATTCCTCGACTGACACTGTACCTGAAAATAAGACGCTTGTCCAGGTGTGTCGATAAATGACGATAAAAGGCTCAACTGCATTGTTACATCGCCCCTGTGAATGCTGCACGTTCTCATAGGTTGCTTTTCCCTTACGAGAGACGATACAGCATACTAAAGGGAAACATGGTATACTTTCATTTTCTAACATGCTGTTTTTTTTTCTGCACTGGTATGATAAACAAGAAAAAAACCCAAGCGAACAACATGATCGAGAGCATCCTCACAGTAGCAGCAGCTCAGAGTGGATTTACATCAGATTGAAGCTCTGTCCTCATTAGATTTTCTCAAGGAGAAAAGAGAGCGAGACAGGATGGGGATGGTCATTATAAGGCGGTATGCAATTAGCTGGTCTAACCCTCTCCTCCCCACCAGCTGTACATTCCATAATCCATATTCAAATGCGGCAATGACACAGAAACAGTCTTGTGAAGACCAAAGAGCATCACTGGCACTCCTCGGTACTCTTGGGGTTTTTTTTGGAAGGAGTTGGAAGTTGGAAGGGACTATAATTTGAAGGATCACTGTTTTCGGATAATGAGCTGCATGAACCTTGCTCTTGCCGACGGAAATGCAGACTAACACTTACAAACAACGAAATAAAACAATGTGAGGCAGGGTCTCGATCCAAATCCGGACATTTTCTTACTCGATACAACCATTTCAAAGCTGTTTCTTCTCCTGTGAATCCTTCGTCTACGGTCCACACGTAACTTGTGCGTGGAGAGATGTTTGACATGCTGCGGCTCGGCGTGTGTTTTACAATTCTGTGTGATGAAGATTTAGTTCAGCATCCTTCTCTCCGGAGAACACTATTGTCAAGTGTATTAATTAAGCCTATTTTGTGTAACTATAACGATCTGCATAGTTTAGTTAATTTACAGGGGCATGCATAAGAATGATGGAGGTGGATTGCCGAGGAGGAAATCTGCTTGGGAAATTTGTTTCATATTTACATAATTATTTAGAAGCTCCTGCTGATGCTGAGACTGAAATTTTGGTATTTAATTTATTTCAAAAGGCTTCTGTTTGCTCAGGGATTGTGCAAAGGGACTCAGCTGGTTAATCAACCGTATGTATAATTCATTTATCCAAGCATGGGGTCTGACGCTGAGGCTGCTGGGAACAACATTTCAAAAAATGTAATATTTTGACACTCTCCCAGTGAAGTCTCCCAAGCTATATTTTTTTGGAAGAGTTGAGCTATATTCGGGACGCCCGACCTAAACATCATATCAAGGAGGATTTTTTGCAGGGGCAGAATATGGATCTGTTAGCCTTCCTCTCCTCTTCCCCGCAGCTTCCATTGACACAATCCCTGCTGAGATGCCCGCGAGCAAGTCTGGGGCTGCTTACACAAACAATTAAGCAATATTTTTGGCTTCGGAGAAAAAAAAAAAAATTCAAATGCGCTTCCTGTTTCAACTGTCATTTCTGTCACTTGATTCAAACCCGCAGCAGACAGAATACACTTTGGTAATTTTATTTATCTTATTCATTTTATCCCTTACTGCTTATCGAAGGATGGTAGCAACAAGCACTTGTCAGCACACGTACGCCCTCTTCAGGTGCGGCGTAGTACTGTCTGCCTCACTCTGGTGACTTTTCTCTGAGGTCTATTGTCAGATCAGCAAGAATAATTCTGTCACACACTTCCATGAAATAGTCATAGAAACTAATTGTACAAAGACTTGGTGTATGTAATAATATAAGTCTTTTCTACAATCATTATATTCGTGACGGCGGCAGAGGTGAGGCTCGTCTTGCTGCTGCTGCACCTCAGGTGTTTGCCCCGGATTTGATCGGGAAATGTACAAATTTAGCAAGTTTTACTCATGACAATTTCAAAAAAGATTGGAATCATACAGAAACACACTTGGGACCACATACTAAAACCTATTAGACTGTATCTAGATATAGGCTCTTTCCAAGAATATTTGTTATTCAATGCACAAATATACGTATTTTAAGAGAGAGAAAGATGGATGGAATGAAGAAAAAGTGGGAGCCTGAGAAAGGCAAAAAAAAAACATGTTTCAGTGTTCAGATATTTTTATTTTTCGCAAAAGGGAAACCCTTGCCTTCACACGGCTGGAAAATATGTAATTGTATGTGCGTGTCGTGTGAAATATATGATTACTTGCAGAGTCATGCTTGCTCTTCGAAATATTGTACTGCATAGTAAATGTGATGATACATATCTCAGAGAAACGGCTGGGAATGTTATGGGCATATAAATTGTCAGCAAAGGGCCTTTATTTATCTCTGCAGACACTGCTATCATGTTAAAAGATCCAAGAAAGCATGCATGACATTATAGTTATACAATTTTAAACAAATGTCCTTTTCCCATTTTTCACTGATTGCCGTCATTCAGCATCGTCACATCGATGTTGAGGTTTTTGCGGCGAGCTAGTGAAGAGAGCTCAACACGAGAGCTGCTGGGCTCTAATCTTTCATTAAAATAAGCTAAGCCACTCAGAGTCATGCTATGTGAAACATGCTAAATATTCGCTCTTGGGATCAGGCGCCAGGCTAAGCAAATAAACAGCAATAACATAACATCATAATCAGATTACCACAGATGACGGTTAAAAAATGCATGGCTTTGTGAGGATCATCAGCTCCGGGTTGTTTTTTTTTCCTCTGAATGGGACAGAGATGTGATGTCCTGCTGAGAGCAGCGGTGCAAGTGCAAACCCGGGTAAACACAGGAAAGGGTTAATAAGCTGGTAACCAACCCACCCCCATCCCCACCACACCATTGCGGTTCTTCACAGGAGCTGGGCTGCACTGGGACTGGGAACTGGGCTGAGGCTGGGGGGTTGGGGTGGCAGGGGTATGGAGGCAGGACCTCCCTGTGTTGCACCGGGACAAAGTGTGCTCCGCCCTGTGTCTCCCCCCCTTCCCATCATTCCCCTGCCTCCCTAAGAACTGGGGTTTTAAGTGCATCTCCCAGGTAACACACACAGCTGCAGAGGGAGATGCACACACGCGCACACACACACACACACACACACACACACACACGCACAAACACTTAATAGCAGGCCTTGCAGAGCAGAAAGCGCAGAGCCTTGTTAGCCAACAACCAGGCATGAAATCACTGCACTGAACTTTCACCACAATGAGTCAATCAATACAATACCTCCTGTTTTCCTTTGTTCACGCCTCTGTGTGAGTGTGTGTGTGTGTGTGTGTGTGTGTTTGTGTGTGTGTGTGTGTGTGTGTGTGTGTGTGTGTGTGTGTGACTGAGAGAGAGAGAGAGAGAGTGAGAGAAAGTAATTGTGTTGTCTGCTGGTTTTCCTTCAGGCCTCTGAGTGCTATTTCTTTGACCGGATTGGCTGCCTTCTGTTTAGACTCCTCTATAGCTCAGTTCAAACACACACCTCATGCTGCGCTTCTAAACACAGTATCAGGGGATTAAGTTGCCTTTTCTGAAATTTAGAACTCTTAAAATCCAGTAGTTTCTCTACACCTGTTCCAATGCGAATCTTTTTTAGATGCAGTTATATCAAAAGCTTTAGATACACCATAAATAACAAAAAAAACACGAGAAATCATTTCACAAATTTTGCATCAAGAAGGGATGTAGATGAAAATTGTCTGTAAATCAGATAACATATTTGTTCTGTTTGTTTGTTCTTGGACACCACGCAGCATGGTTAGAACGATCAAATGTTTTGTTGCAAATAGTCTATAGGGTCACAAGATATGTGTCGAGTAGAAAAGACACAAATTAATTTCCAAAGATTTGAGAAGAATCAAACATGAAGCTACCAGGAAACATGAAGCTACATTATCCTCCAGTGCTGCCATATTCCACAACTGCAACCTACCTGGAGTGTCAAGAAGTATGAGGTGTTCAGTTCTCTGAGACATTGCCAAGGTAAGAAAGGCTGAAACCAGACCACCTCTGAACAAGACACATAAGTTGAAATGTCTGGATTGGGCTGAGAAATATCTAAAGACAGACTTTTCAAAGGTTTTGCGGACTGATGAGATGAGAGTGACTCTTGACGGACCAGATGGACGGGCCCGTGGTTGGATCAGTAACGGACACAGAGCTCCATTTTATCTCAGACACCAGCAAGGTGGTGCTGGGAAACTGGTATGGGCAGGTATTATTAAAAAGGAGCGAGCTGGACCTTTTCGGGTTGAAAATGGACTCAAAATCAACTCTCAGACCTACTGGCAATTTTAGAGTACTCTTTCATCAAGCGGTAGTGAAGGAAAAAAGTCTGCATCTTTCCAGAAGACTTTATTTTTATGCAAGACAACTCTTCATCACGTGAATTAAAGTTCCCCGCTGTATGGCATGACAGTTATGGCCTTAAAGAAGGAAAAACTAATGACATGGTCCCCTTCTTCACCTGACTTAAACCCTATTTTGAGTTTTTTTTTTATTATTCTAACCTTAAAAGGTAAATATTAACAAGTGAGATTGGAAAATCTTTGTTTTTCATTTAGTTGCATAATTATTCTGCACTCTAATAGTTGCCTAATAATGATGTACTTATGAAAGCCAAAACTTAAGGGTTGGGGGTTTGTTAACATTTCGGCTTGACCAAGAGCACCGTAGTTGTACAAAAAGAAAATTAATCCTCAAAAATACAACTTGCCTAATAATTGTGCATGCAGTGTGCATGTGGTACTGTGATTGACAAGAAACCAGTCCAAGGTGAACCCTGCCTCTTGCAAACTGACAGCTGAGATAGGCTCAAGTGCCCCCTGACGGAAAGCTAAAAATTGAATTTTTACATTTTTTGTTAAAGGATTACAGCGCCAGTTGCTATGATGAGACATTACAAAGAAAACTATCCATATTCTTTCACCTGGTGTCTTTCACCAACACCACCCTCCAAGCCAGGCTTGGCGACAGATAATGTAAACTAGGTTGAACCTCTAAGCCATTGCAACAGTGAATATGTCGTGCTAAGTTTAGATGTGCTTTTTGGTGGTATTTTGTAATATACTAGTTGCAATGGAAAACCTTTTTTTAGAGTTGTGGCACTAAATTGCTCCACAGAGTTATTCTGGTGTGCCATAGCATGTTTCATAAGAAACCAACTGAAGCTATTCGCTGCTTTGGTCTGCAGAAAAAAAATAAAAATCGAACCTAGTCCATTTCGGTATGAGATGCTTCGATTTTCTCCTGCACTGGTACGACAGGGCAGTAAGAAAGACACTAAAATTGCTAAAATGGCTAAAAATGTGGAATGCAATGTCCATGAACTTTGTTAACTGTCTGTAGGATACCTCCCCTTCAAATTCAGCAATTATGCACATCAAAAATTAACCTAAAAAGTTATTTCCATTAAATTTCTTACCTAAGACAGAAGCATTACATGAATGAAACATCACCAAACCTGGCAACAAAAAAGAAAAAAAAAAACACCCCCAAAATATCCTTAAAATATATATAAATGGGACAGGAGGCCAAGCAAAGAACATCACAAAACCAGGTCACAGTGTGATCCCGTTTTATGATCAGTGATGCAAGAATCAATTGAGCCAGGGACTGTGTCAAAAATCACACCCAGTTTGCTGAGGACCACCAATAAAGTGGTAGTTTAACTAGTTTGTACATATAAAGATAGGGTATATTTATCTTTTACAGATAAATAAACTGTAAGGTAGATATTTTAAAGTAAAAAAAAAAATTGCTAATGGATAAAAAAAAACGAACGTGTTTTCATTTCAGTTAATTATATTCATTTTTCCAGGAAACTAGATATTCTTGCACATATATGGTTAAAATGTAAGGCAATTAGAGAATAATCTGTCAATCATATAAAAGAAATGTAAATGGGAATTTGCAAAACTACAAAAATGTTATCAATAATGTTAAGTTATAAATACTTACATTATACAGCTAACGATATCACTGCAGCTAAATGTTATCAGAGAGAAAGGTAGCAAAGTACTTGGGGTATCATCTGGAAGGAAAGTAGAGAAGGAGACTTGGTGGTGGAATGAGGAAGTGCAGGAGTATATACAGAGAAAGCCATTAGCGAAGAAGTGGGACACTGAGGGGACTGAAGAGAACAGACCGGAGTACAGGGAGATACAGCGTAAGGTAAAGATAGAGGTAGCAAAGGGAAAACAAAGGGTGTACTATGACTCGTATGCTCAGTTGGACAGTAAGGAGGGAGAGAATGATCTATACAGGTTGGCGAAATAGATCGAGATGGAAAGGATATACAACAGGTCCGAGTGATTAAGGATAGAGAGGGAAGTGTATTGACAGATACTAGAAGAGTGATGGGACGATGGAAATAGTACTTTGAAGAGCTGATGAATGTGAAAAATGAAAGAGAGGCAAGGGTAGAAGAGGTGACTATTGTAGACCACAAAGTAGCAGAGATTAGTGAAAGTGAGGTGAGGAAGGCATTGAAGAGGATCAAGAGTGGAAAGGCAGTTGGTCCTGATGATATAACTGTAGAGGTATTGAAGTGTCTTGGAGAGGTAGCGGTAGAGTTTCTGACTAGATTATTCAACAGGATGGACAGACTGACAGATGAGGTTAGACAGGAATCTCCATGGACCATGATGTTTGCAGATGACATTGTGATCTATAGTGTGAGCAGAGAACAGGCTGAGGAAAATCGTGAGAGGTGGAGGTATGCGCTGGAAAAGAGAGGAATGAAGGTTAGTTGCAGCAAGACAGTGTATATGTGTGTGAATGAGAGGAATGAAGGTTGAGGCTACAGGGAGAGGAGATAAAGAAGTTGGAGGATTTCAGGTACTTGAGGTCAACAGTCAAGAGCAACGGTAAGGTGAAAAGAGGTGAAGAGATGGTTAAAGCAGGTTGGAATGGGTGGAGAAAAGTGGCAGGGGTACTATGTGATAGAAGACTATCAGCAATAATGACAGGAAAGGTGTACAAGACAGTGGTGTAACCAGCAATGCTGCATAGCCTAGAAACAGTTACAATGACGAAAAGACAGGAGGCAGAGCTAGAGGTCGCAGATGAAGATGCTAAGGGTCTCTTTGGGAGTGACCAGCATGGTTAGGCCCAAGAATGAGTCTATCAGAGGAACAGCACATGTTAGAAGTTTTGGAGAGAAGGTCAGAGAAGCCAGATAGAGATGGTTTGGTCATGTACAGAGGGGGGATAGCGAATATATTGGTAGACGGATGCTGGAATTGGAGCTGCCAGGCAGGAGGTCTTGTGGAAGACCAAAGACAAGATTTATGGACGTAGTGAGAGAGGATATGAAGGTTGTTGGTGTGAGAGAGGAGGATACAGAAAATTGGGTTAGATGGAGAAGGTTGATTTGCGGTGGCAACCTCTGAAGGGAAAAGCCGAAAGGAGAAGAAGAAAAATATGTAACGATATTAGATGGATGCTATTATGTTTTTTTTTTCTAATACAAATCAGAATTTTTTTTCAGCCTTATTCAATCTGTGTGTGATGTTAACATGTCATTTGTATAAGACAGAAAAAAAACGCGCACATATTTATTTTAACTTGAGTGAGAATGGGTAGAAAGATTTTTCAGGGGATTTAAATGTTCTCACATTAAGGTCGACCCACATGTAGTCTGCAGCCATCAGAAGTGGGGAAAAAAATAAAACACTGGTGCTATCGGACAAAAACACCACATTGACACGTAAATACTTCCTGTTAGCTCGACGTTTTGCACCCGCCGGAATCCTTTACAGAGCCGAGTGAGTGGCAGCGGCCGCCTCATTGAGTTTCCCCACTGCTTGGTCTCTCCCTGTCATCACAAGGTTTTTCAGCTGCGGCATTATGCTAACTTGCACCGGCGGAATGGGAGGGGCGAGGGGGGCTGCTTTGATAAGTCGAGCATGGCGAACGTGAATGAGGCAGCGACAGGCGAGGCAAAACACACATTCACTCTCTTCACAATGCCGAGCAGCACTTTTAATTAAACCTTATCCAACATGATGAATAATGCAACAGCTTCCTTGCAATCCATCGTCTCTTTTCTATTGCTTACCGTGCCGGGTTCACCATTTTACCCGGTTACACGCATACATTAGGCAGAGGAAAAGCGGAAGAGAAAGACTCTCCCATTTTCTTGTGCGTTCCTTAGTAAATATACAAATTGTTTTGTAGTTTCGCCGGCGGCAAGAGAAAGTAGAGGCACATAAACGGGCCATTTTTTTTGGTTGGTGCAACATACGACATCGCGATACCTGTCGTGTAGCCAGGGTTATTTTGAATTGACCATGTGGGGATTCCGTGGTAAAATAAGTATAACTTTAAAAACCCCACTCCACCTCTGTTACGAGAGCTTAGTGGGAAGCTCGCAGAGACAGGAGTGCATCATGCTGCAATCCCCACGGGAGAGTGATGGCCTGTGCAGGCCGGGTGCTGAAAAAACGTATCTGCACCCCCTTCCTCCAAAGTCGCAAACACACTCGAGGGAATGGAGAGAGGTAAAGGGGATGGGTGCATGTGTTTTGGGGGTTGTAGGCGGGGCTGGGCAGCCCGAGAGAGCTGGCCAGCGAAAAAAAAAAAAAGGATATTCAGAGCATTGAGGAGTTAAAGGATTGTATGGGAGAGTGAACCCATTACAGGGCAGACTGGCTGGGGCATGGGAAGACACGGAGAGGGCGGTGGGGAGGTCCTGCTTTTTTATTTAGAGCAGACAGAATCAGCAGAGGGAGGCTTTGTAGGGAAACCTCTGGCCTCAAAGACTCTAGACGGCCCATTGAAGTGAACGCCGTGTTAAGGTTCAAAATGTTTCAAAACCAAGTAATAAATAAGCAGTTTTGCCGGTACGTCTGGGGCCCTTAAAATTACACCATCTGGCCGAAGAAAAAAAAAGTGATTTTATTAAATACTATTAACTACTGTTAAATCCAGGTTGAATATTCTGTCTCTCAGCTGTGGCTGTCACTGATCTGAGGTAGATGTGATATTTGGCTCAATGACTTGGAATTATTATCATTTTCCCTTATTTGTTTCACACTGTATGCCACTTAGGCATAAAATACTATATACGGTTCAAAATGCTCCCCTTAAATATTCCTCAGGCCCCTTTGACTATGAAGATCAGCCACGATGGATTTTCCAAAAATTTGAATTATTTAAAAAAAAACATCTTTTGATTATTTTCCACCAGTTTGGATTGCATTGTAGCCGAAAAGGAAATACTTGTTTCAATCAGGTCCATTAAATAAACTACCGGGCTCAGTTTGCTATCGTTGTTTTATACAGTTTTTAAGAATAGAAAGATTCGTAATCTCATTTTGCAACCCTCTCCCCTCACCTCTCTCTGTCATCTAAAATTGACGTGTGTTTTCTATTTAAAACCATCTCCGACCAAATACAAGCACAAAAGGGAACAAAAATAATCATTCTGAAATTTTACATGTATTTATCATGACAGGATATATTTAAAATCAGCGACTGTGACGTAAACAACATGGCGCGGGACCGTGGGTGAGGAGGGGCATTACAGACAATAGTCACTGTGTGCAGGACTCCCATATAACAGATTTTTAAATGGGACTGAAAAAAAAATTGCATTTACAATGAATCCCTTACAAGAAGAGCAGAAGAGGGGAGATTGGTGGGGGGTGATAAAGAGAAAGGCAGAAAGAGAGAGAGCGAGAGAGAGAGGCATGGGGGTGTTTTTGGAGAGGAATGTTTTGCAGTGGCCGATCCAACCCAGCCAACAGCTGCGCGTCCATGTGAAGCAGCAGCCAGGACCATGAGCCTGCACAGCCATGATAAAGCCGTGTCTGGCTGCTCCTGGATCAGATAATTAAGGGGAGGTGGTGCAGAAAAATAGGAAGTAAAAACACGAGGCCAGTGCAAAGTATAAAAAAGTTCAGCCTTAAAACCACTTCTGCTACGTGGTTTCATTTACTTTTTCAGCAACTAAATCCATACAGGCTATCTTTCCTGTCCAGCTAATTTAATACACAAATTGAATTTGAGCTGAGAAAATAAGGGAAAAAAAAAAAACAGTATTCATTCGCCAAACAACTTGGTCACCTGACAAAAAAGGGAGGTACTCAGAAGGTAACCTGGTTATTCCCAGCAAAGTGTTCCAAGAAGTGCAGGCCAGACATTTAATTTTGTTTGACTTACCATTAATACTGTGTTGCAAAGGTGAAATACAAGACCCTGTGTGCCCCCCAAGATTTGCGGTTGGTTCCCTCCAAATGTGACAAACGTGATCCATTATCTATCCATGCTGAATTATTTGTACAAATCTGTTAGGCATATTCTTACATGCCTTGATGAATTGATTTTGCGCTCTTTGACATTTTACACTTTCCCCAGCGGTTGAAGACGAGCACTCCTCGGACTTGAACTCCACTCTGAATATTGGACTCTTTTGGAACTTGCAGCCTTGGGAATGTAGCCTTGGGGGTCCCGGGACAGTCTTTCCTTGAGTCAGTCCCTCCCTGAGCCAGTCCCAAGCCCGGATAAATGCAGAGGGTTGCGTCAGAAAGGGCATCCGGCTTAAAACTTGTGCCAAAACTAAACATGTACATTGGTTGAGGCCCGGGTTAACAATTACCGCCATTGGTGCAGATAACCTACAGGGCACCAGTGGAAAATTGGGGTGCTGTGGGTCGAAGAAGGAGAGGAGGAAGGTGTGTTTCAAAGCAGAGAGAGAAGAGGAAAGGCAAGCGTCTGGGACTGAGAGTAGGGACTTTGAATATCGGGAAGATGACAGGAAAAGGCAGAGTTGGTTGACATGATGCAGAGAAGGAAGGGGGATATACCCTGCATTTAGGAGACCAGGTGGAAAGGTAGTAAGGCTAGAAGCTTAGGAGCAGGTTTGAAGTTGTCCTGTCATAGTACTGACAGGCAGAGAAACAGAGTAGGAATTATCTTGAAGGAGGAGTTTGTGATGAATATTCTGGCAGTGAAAAAATGTCAGATAGACTTCTGGAAATTGAAGGTGTGATACTCAATTTTGTTAGTGGCTATGACCTGCAGGTGGGATGTGAGTTAGAGGAGAAGAAGTTCTGGAATGAGTGAGATGAAGTGATGCAGAATATCCCCAGAGATGAGGGAGAAGGAATTGGTGCAATTGGTGCAGAATTCAATGTTAGTGCAGGCAATATAGGTGATGGGGAAGTGATGGGCAGATTTGGTATACAACATCAGAACGCAGAGGGACAGATGGTGGTATACTTTGCAAAAAGGATGGAAATAGCTGTAGTGAACACTTTTTCCAGAAAAGACAGGAACATAGGGTGACAGCATGTCCGGGTGATTAAGTAAAGCAAGGGAAATGTATTGACAGATGCTAGAAGAGTGATGGGATGATGAATGAGGAAAATGAAAGGGAGAGGAGGGTAGAAGAAATGACAATTGCAGACCACAAAAGAGCGGAGATTAGTAAAAGTGAAGGGGGAAGGCATTGAAGAGGATGAAGAGTGGAAAGGAGGCAGCTCTGATGATATACCTGTGGAGGTGTGGAAGTCTCTCGGAGTGGCAGTGGTAGAGTGTCTGACTAGATTATTCGACAGGATCTTAGAGAGTGAGAGGTTGCTAGATGAAGGGAGACAAAGTGTGATGGTGCCAATTTTAACAATAAGGGGGATGTGCAGAATTGCAGCAACTATGGAGGGGTAAAGTTGATGAGTAAGTGTAGTGGAAACTAGACAGAGAGCAGAAGTCAGCATTTGTGAGCAGCAGTTTGCCTTCATGCCTACAAAGAGTACTATAGATGCAGTATATGCTTTGAGAATGCTAATAGAGAAGTACAGATAAAGTATATGTTAGATTGGTGCAGGACATGTATGTTAGCTGTGAGACAGTGTGGTGAGGTGTGCTCTAGGTGTAACAGAAAAGTTCAAGGTGGAATTGGGACTTGATCAGGGATCAGCTCCAAGCCCCTTCTTGTTTGCATTGGTAATGGACAGGCTGACAGGTGGGGTTAAACAGGAATCTCCATGGACCACATTGTTTGCAGATGACATTGTGATTTGTAGTGAGAGCAGAGAACAGCTTGTGAAAAATTTCAAGGTGAGGAGGTATGCGCTGGAAAGGAGAGGAAGTCCACATCAAGACAGAAAATATTTGTGCGAACAAGAGGAACCCAGGTGGATCGGTGAGGCTACAGGGAGTGGAGATCAAGAAGTTGGTGGGTTTCAAGTCCTTGGGGTCAACAGTCCAGAGCAGCGGAGAGTGTGGAAAAGAGGTGAAAAGACGTGTTCCAGCAGGTTGGAATGCAGGTTGGAAAAGTGTCACGGGCACTATGTGATAGCCGATTATCAGGCAGAATGAAAGGAAAGATGTACAAGACAGTGGTGAGACCAGCGATGCTGTATAGCCTTGAAACAGTTACAATGACAAAAAGACAGTAGGCAGAGCTGGAGGTTGCGGAGATGAAGATGTTGAGGTTGTCTTTGGGCGTGATGAAGATGGATAGGATCAGGAATGAGTCCATCAGAGCGACAGCTCATCATTTAATTTGAGGAAGGTCAGAGAAGCCAGACTGAGATGGTCTGATCATGTACAGAGGAGGGATAGTGACTATGTTGGTAGACGGAATTGGAGCTGCCAGCCAGGAGGTCTAGAAGAGGACCAAAGAGAAGATTTATGGGGAAGATTTATGGAGTGAGAGAGGATATGAAGGTTGTTGGCATGAGAGAGGATACAGAGAATAGGGTTGGAAGGAGAATTCACCACAGCTGATTTGCTGTGGCGACCCCTGAAGGGAAAAGCCAAAAGGAAAAGAAGAAGATTACTGTAGTGGTTTCTAGTGTTCCTTTACTTCTTGCCAGCACTTGTACTCAGCGTTTCCTTGACTAAATCAGCATGCAAAAGTAAAGCCTTCTCACATATGAGACCCTCGCTAAACACTATCTCAAACAAGCTTCTTTTAGTCCAACCTAACAATCACTTTTCTACCTCTGTTAAGAATTGAGACCTTTGCGTTGTTAACAAAGAAACACACCTTTAGCCGAATCAGCCATCTTTAGCTCATCTTTGTTCGTCAGGATTGTACAGATGGTTGACTTAGACGTGTCATAGTGACTGGCGAGGTCATTAACACGAACACCACTCTCACGTTTCGCTTCTTCAGATCGACTGTAATACCAAAGACCACAAGCACTAGCACAAGCACTCTTAACTTAGCCATTATGAGGGCTTACTTACTGAAAACAAAGGTGATAACAGGGCAACACAACAATGAATGATGTAAACAATGCAGAGTACCACACACATCTGCAGCTACGCTCCAATGGCACACGGACGATAGCCTGTGAGTTTGTTTGTGCGTCTGTTCAACAAGGCTTGTTCAAAGCTCAATTCAAAATTCGATTGAAATCTGTTCATGGGCTGGTTTGTTTGTGATTAGTGACATTCATAAGCAGGTTTCTACTGCATTTTTTCAACGGAATATAAATAGGGAGGAGTGGTGGTGCTTTTGCCTCACAGCAAGAATGCCCCTGGTTCAATTCCACTCTGCAAACTTGCAGAAGATTCATTGGAGGCTCGAAATTGCCAAGGCATGTGAATGGTCGTTGGTCTCTACATGTGGCCTCGTATAATTGACTGGCAGTCCAGGATGACCCCTGCCTCCTGTTAGGGGCTAACTCAAATACAGGGGGGGTGTGAAACTCAAATACACAGTGTGCCAAAATAGACAAAATGGCACAAGTTGCTATATTGAACCTCAAACTAAGAAACCCTATAAGTTATTGCCAAAATACAATGTTGCACATTATTGGCAGTGCATTGTGAGGCTTGTAGTGTGCATCAAATATATTTTAGAAAAAAATAGAAAAAAAGAAATAAAGATAGTTTTATACAGCAGCAATGTTTCTGCACCGAAACACATACTCTACCTCCCATCGGCCTTGAAAACACCTGTTCTCATAGCCCACCTTTTACTTAGCCATTATTTTTTTTGGGGGGGGGGGGGGACTTGAAACAGGTAAGTAGCGCCGTAAGGGTGCTGATAAACGTCTCGCTCTTCAGCCTTTGATTGCCATACCCAATTATTGGCAGTGCACTATGGGACTTGTAGATTACCAGTATAATATGCAAGCGGGGCAACTCTAATAATAACCAGATATTATCATGTGAAAGATAATTCATTAATGGGCCACATGTGGTATAGACAGTGAAAGAATAATACATACATAAGAGCCAATAGTACTTTTTAAATCTATCATGGTCTAAACTTTTAACAATTTGAACATTACCTTGGTGACCACCAACAATCTTAAGATGTAGCTGGTAAGAACACACTTGATATTAAAATTTCAGACATTTCTCCAGACCTCGGCAAACACAGAGACCAAATGAGGTCACCTGGGCACACTGCCCAGGAGCTACTCTGCATTTACAGCTCCCAATTTTAGTAATCATCTGCAAGTCAGGAAGTGAATGCCAAGCGATCCCGCCGGCAGAAGGAGTGGACTCATCTTATCCCAGGGCCAGGTCACCCTTGCGGGAGACTTGAAAAAAAAAGAAGGAATTAACAATGACAATATTCCTAGCAGTTTCTCCAAACGGACCAAGTGGAGGGGAGGCTTTTTCGCCGCTTCACCTTTAATACCCCTCCCTTTCATGCAGTGACATTCACTTCTTTCCACTCTTTTTTCCCCTGCAGTGCAGACTCATGTATACTGGGCCCAGTGTTTCCCGAGCCACTCGTATACAGGGCTGCGGTGTGCTTTTAACACACGGACTCCCCCGTCGAGTGAATAATTTGTGAGTCGTGTTCATTTCAGGTCGAGTCAGTCCCCTGCTGTCTTTCTGCCCCGGCTCGCAGATGAACATGGGAGGCGGAGGCGGGGGCAGATATGCCATATAACAGCAATCACAAGACCCTCTTCCTGGAGATGTAAAATAATGCCTCTGCTATTTTCAAACCAGGCCACACTGGCAGCTTCATCATTAAATTTGACAATTTTCTGGAAAATTATTCATAATTTTTTTCAATTTCACCAGATTCTATTCACGTAATAGGAAGGGGGCATGGGGGAGAGAACATTGTAAGCATCATGGGAAAGTACCTATTTCCAGCTCCGAATAATTATAGATGGTAAGTCAGAAATACAGTAAGTCTGCTATCAAAGCAAAATTCAAAAGGTCTACAAGAAAATAGAATTCCTCCAGATTTAGCTTGATACACGATGAAAACCTCCATATCCAGTACTCACACTTTTGTGAGAATAAAAAGGAATGGCGACAAATGAAGATTTGCTTTGTTTTGCAAACCCATATACAATATTGAATTAAAGTAGCCCAATGAAACCTGGGCTTAAAACGTACCACAAATTCAAAACTAAGGAAGCCTAAGGTGGTTTTAAATTAAGTACTTTATCAGATTTTTCACGTTTTTCTCTTTGTGCTATATATTAAAGTAGTAATATTTAGTCTGAGCTTTGCTGCACCCTGAAAAAAACTGTCAAACAACGTTCAAAGCTCACAGTAGTTTCCTTGTAACTTTGATGTTGGGGAAATGCCATGCCTTCGTAGGTCATTGGTTTACAATAATAAGCCATTTCATTAATATTTTTAAATAATTGGAGACAATGAGTGAAATTGGGAGGCTTTTTTTCAAAAAGACAAATCTTTCAATCAAGGTCTCAAATAGTGAAAAACAACTTAACTAAACATGTGTGACAGCTAACTGAAAATAAAAATAAAATAAAATATGATAATATCACATATATAAATAAAATTAAATATATCTTATGTGATTGATTTGCTGACTAACCATCCTAAAGGAAATCAGTGCTGTCCTACAAAAATTCAGAGATCAACAGATAATCTGATATTGGCAACATCCCTGGCGTTGGTTTTTTGACAGAGAAGAATTAAGATATTCTCAGTTTCACCTTTCACCAAAAGCCATACATTTAATTTGGCCAGAGTCCCACAAATGTTTGTAACTTAGATTTGTACAACTTAAAATGTTCAGAATTCATTTATTTTTCTCTTCCAATCTACTGTTCAATCAGTTTGCTCTCCGCCCTCATTACAACTTTGGTCCAACTTCGGTCAGCCAGCAAGATGTATGTTGAATATAAGTACATTTTTGACCGAATGAAGAGGCCCTGGGTGATGTTTCCATAAACAGCGGAGTGCCTGAGTCCCACTGGCAGGACTTTACACTTTTAAAACGTTGTATGAAATGCTGTTCGCCCTCTCAAGGAATTGGCAAAAATGGCACAAATGTGTACTAATGCTTGACTTAGTGAATGCTGAGAACAGAGATGTGGGCTCAGGCAGAACCTAAGCACTCACTTGCACATGCACTTCCCTGCTCACACAAAAGCACCACAGTTTGTTCACTTCAGCGGCTATATGGTGGCAGGACAAAAGCCCCAATGTCCTTACTCTTCATCATCCATCAACCCAGAGTCTGGCTTCTCCTCGCATGTCTTATGGAGTCAACCCGTACTGTAATGGCATGATTAGAATTAACCGTGCCTGAAGGATAAATCATATTCCTAACTGGATGGAATGGCCATATTTGGCCACGACAAGTTGGGCCAAATTCTCCGAGAGTCAATGTCATATCTTTTTTTGCATGGTGACTGGTTCAAGGTTCCATATTGGATGGGCATTCATATCCTCATATTAAAAAAAGTGTACTTCAAGGTTGTTCTTTAAGGTGGATTAGGGAAAACACCTGGATATGACAGCTTCTGGGATGTCGCTGCTAAAAAATACGCCAAGCTCCTAGCAGAGGCATGAGAAACCACACTGGTTTTGGTTTGCCATGGTGGCATTATCATGGTCACACCACGTTTAATTTATTTTAAGTCTAAACCTAGGCGATTTATTGGCAATATTCTTTCAACTCCAAAACAACATGAGTGGTAACTTATTGTGTAACACTGAAGAGCAGCAGATTTTTGTGTGCCTGCTGTGATAAAAAGTAACCAAAAGAACTGTCAGGGAAATGCATCAATTTTCTGGCTTTGGCAGAGACTTTAGGAAGTGGGTCACACATCATGTTCAAAACTCAAAAGTGCTAATCTAATAGCCGGTTCCCTCTGTGTTTAAACTATCCACTCCAAACTGAAACCGAAGCGTTTGCTCCGCTTCTCAGATTTGTCTTTCCTCCTTTCTCATTTGACTGAAGGGCAAACTCTACAGCCAGCAAGGAAATTTAACAGGAGGAATGTATAAAAAGTCATAAACAAAATATACTGTGTATGAGATCGACTCATTGGGCCTCATTATGAGTTCTGCACAGATGAAGTTAAACTCATTAGCGGGGCTGTTTGACATTGATTAATTTGGCTGAGAAGCGACACTGTTGAGGAGCTGTTGGCTGCAATACACACAAACACACACACACACAAACACACACACACACACACACACACACACACACATACACACACACACAGGAATTGATTTTTCTCATTTTTTGGATGAGGCAGAAAAGGAAGGTGGCGCGTTTGCGATGCTCATTAGGGAGAGCCATATGGCAGAGCAGTGAAGGGGAGCGAAGAAACACTAGAGATGGAGAGATACAGCAAAAAAAACAAACAAACAGGCACAGCGCTTTTGTTTTTGAGGTTTGTTTCAAGCTATTTGGAGGCATTCACCAACCAGCTGCCACATCATTATGATCTCAGTATCTTTACAGAAGTTTAATGTGTGTGGACTTGTCAGACACACACACAAACACATACACACATGGCTATAATTTTTTAAAAACCTGCTACTTAGAAGGATGAACGAAGAGAGGAAGGGCCAGAGGAAAGGAGAGGGTTATTGTGATTCGAAGGCAGCTTATGTAAATGGCTGTCAGATCTTGGCTTGATGGCATCTGCTGATCGACAAATCACACATGAAATCCTCCTGGAGGACTCCGCCCACCTCCACTCTTTGCAAATTAAATATTTATTAATCACTAACTTTTTTTTGATTTGGTAAAGAAAAAAAAAAGTGCTGATTTGAGCTGCTGGTAAGAAGAGCATCTGACAATAGGCTTTGCATGAAGATGAAGCTCAATTTTGGGAAAAAATAAAATAAAATAGATAAATAACCCTGAAATTTGATTTTCTTTTCCCATTATCAATGCTTGTGTACTTCTCTGTTTCAACATCCATGTATGACTGCTTCAGAATCCTCCAATTGGCATGAAACAGATCCCAGAGCTTTTCAAATCATTCAGCAGTAATACTTTCTTGATTTATACTATTGGGTCACTTTTCCTTTTTTTTCAATTCCCCTTTTATCATGAATGAGATTAATTTTACTGAGGTTTTTGCCTATTTTGGATAAAGCCAGGAACACATCACCAACAAAAACTGAAAAGCTGTCATAATTACACATTTTGACAAATGTAAAAAATATATATTTGCATTTCAGCAAGTTCAGCAAGAAAATATTGGCTTTCCCATCAAATGTTCATACATAATGAAAAAAATGGACTTAAAAAACTTGGATGATCTTAGGCAAAGTATTAAATTTGCTCAGTGCTGATCTTTATTACTCCTTTGGCCTTCGTATAGTCAACCACAGGGCTTCTTAGGTAGTAAAAAGGGTAATTTCACTGCTGTGAGACAGTAATAGTCATTCTTTCTGAACTTCAATTGTCACCCCTCCTCGATCCACCACCTTATCGTGGTGGAGGGGTTTGTGCGTCACAGTGATCCCCAGGAGCTATTTTGTCAGGTGGTTTATGCCACGAGTGGGGTCACCCAAGGCAAACAGGTCCTGGGTGAGGGACCAGACAAAGCATGGCTTAAGAAGACCCCACATGACAAAAAAGATGAACGGACCTGGTTTTCCCATGCCTACATGCATTCCAGCCTTACTGGAGCCAAGCCCTGGGACAGGGCATATCAGTGCCTGGTGGCCGGGTCTGCACCAACGGGGCTTGGCTGGGCTCACCCTGAAACAGCAACATGGGTCCCCCTGTCCGTGGATTCACCGATCACAGGAGGGACCATCAGGGTCAGGTGCAATGTGAGTTGGTCAGTGGCCAGACCAGGACCTTGGTGGTCAATAGAAGCTGGATCGAGTAACATGTAATGTCACCTCACTGGCGGGGAAGGAGCCTCAGCTAGTGCTGGAGGCAGAGAGGGGCCTACTAGATATAGTCGGACTCACCTCAGTGCACGGCTACATCTCTGGAAACAGGCCTCTTGGGAGGGGTTGTACTCTTTTCCACTCTGGAGTTGCCCCCAATGAGAGGCGCCAGGCAGGCGTTGGCATATTGATTGCCTCCACGTCTCGGTACCAGCATGTTGGGGTTCAACCTGATGGACAAGTGGGTAGCCTCCCTTCACCTTTGGTTTGGGGGGAAGGGTTCTGACTGCTGTGTGTGCTTATGCAACCAACAGCCGTTAAGACGACCCACACTTTTTGGGTTCCCAAGAGAGGCTGATAGAGAGCACTCCTGTTTGGGGCTCCGTCATTTACTGGGAGACTCCAATGCTCACGTGAGCAGCAGCAGTGAGACCTGGAAAGGCGTGATCAGGAGGAACTTGAGCAGTGTTCCGTTACTGGCCTTCTGTGGTTGTCATGGACTGTCCATAATGAACACCATGTTCAGACATAAAGGTGTGCACATGTGCACACTTTAGGCCGCAGTTCAATTATCCACTTTGTGGTCGTATCATTGAACCTAAGGCTGCATATTCTCAATACTCGGGCGAAGAAAGGGGCGGACCTGTCAACTGGTCATCACTTGGTGGTGAGCTGGCTCAGATGGTGGTGGAGGATGCTGGTCAGTCTTAGCAGACCCAAATCCATTGTGATGGTCTGTTGGGAACGTCTGGCAGAGTCCTCTGCCACAAAGAGTTTTAACTCCCACCCCTGGCAGAGCTTCAACCATGTCCGACTTCTGGGGGAGGTAGTCTGAGAGGACCATGTTCCGTGCCACCATTGTTGAGACAGCAGACCGGGAAGTGTCTGTAGGGTGGTCAGTGCCCGTCGAGGCTGTAACCCCTGAACCTATTGGTGGACCCAATGGTAAAGGATGCCGTCAAGCTGAAGAAGGAGTCCTACTGAGCTTTTCTGGCCCGTGGGGTTCTGGAGGCAACTGACAGGTACCGGCAGGCCAATTGGCATGCAGCCAAGGCAAAAACTTGGGCAAGGGAGGAGTTTGATGAGGCCATGGACAGCAACTTTTGGAAGGTGCCAAGGAGATTTTGCTTTGCCATCTGGCGGCCCGGAAGGAGGAAGTATGCTGTCAACACCATGTTCAGTTGAGATTGTGGGCTGCTGGGCTGGGGTTCCTTAAGGCTCTGGATGTTGTGGGGCTGTCAAGGAGATCGAAAGGAGGATCGTTGCAGCATCAGCAATGATTTGGACTCTGCACCAGTCTCTCCTGGTGAAGAAAGAGCTAAGCCAAAAGGAGAAGCTCCCACTTTACTGGATAATCTATGTTCTTACCCTAATCTATGGTCATAAGCTGTGGGTTATGACAAAAGGAACAAGGTCCCGGATACAAGCAGCTGAAATTAGCTTTCCCTGTAGGGTGTCCGGGCTCTCCCTTAGAGATAGGCTGAGGAGCTTGGCCCTCTAGGAGAGGCTTTGAGTACAGTCAGTCCTCCTCCACATGGAGGGGTGTCAAATGAGGTGGCTTGAGTATTTGGTTAGGATGGGATGCACAACAAGCCATTCTGTTTTTTTGAGCACAACGAGCACAGTGGTATTAAATCTGCAAATAAATTAATTAATTAAAGGCATTAAAGGCATTAAGTGAAACTTTGACTTAAACTTCTATTAAGTTTTATTTACATTTGTTTGATTTTATGTGTTACATGGTTATTTGTCTGTGATTTTTACATTTTTAGGTTGAAAACATCTTTGGATAACATCTCGCTGTTAAATTATCCACTGATTCAGATTTGATTTTTTAGACAAATAAAAAAAAATCCTCTCCCAAAAACTGGGAGGAAAAAAAACTTTCAGCGATACCCCTGGTTCAAGAGGTCCAATCTATTTCTTCAAAAAAAATATCTGAGCTTGTTATAGACATAGATGTCTCTACAATTAATTGTCACAGTTTATGTCAACCTGAATACAAGCTTTTGGTGTGAATGTCATACAGATGAAAAAGCGGGTACGAGCATATGAATTCCCAATGCGCAGAAGGTTAACATCTAGCGGTTTCTCTACACTTACACTCATGACTTTAAATGTAGGCACAGATCTGTGCGTTTTATAGTGAGTTAAAAACTGGCCGATTTTACTTACTGGCTCTGCATCGCTCAAGGCTATGCCTCTGGCTATTTTTCCTCCCCCCTCCACCCTCTACTTACAGCTGGAATATACTTTAGATCACTTTGTCCTCTACCTAGAGAAACTTTCTAACAGGCTATTTACTTTTATAGACCGCACAAATCTATTTCTTCCTGTCACACAGCCAAAGATCCTTTTTTTGTCCCATTGACTTTAGGAGTTTTGTCCACTGATGTGTTTTTTGAAACACACCAGGGGAAAAATAGTTGCTTTCAAGAAAAATGCCTGCATAATGATGTTTTTCTACATTTTATCCCATTAAAGAAGAAACGTGGTCACTGTGATGGTACCTCAGGCGAGCCCGAGCACATATGCATTGAGAAATGGATACATAAACGCATACAAAAAGGGCTGGCACCTTAACATTGGATAATGCAGTGAAGCTTCGCCTGCAGCCGTTATCTTCAAAGTGGCAGAGAGACGCTCCAGGGGCCGGAGTGTCCTGTCTCTGACCTGCAGTGGCTGACTGCACAGACAGACCCCGCTGCTTTGTGTGAAGCCCGGCCAGGTGAAAAGCATGGGCCTGGTTTTGGACAGAGATTCCACAGCAATGACTGCATGTTTGAGGATCATTTGTGTCTTTCCCAGAACCTCAAAATATGCTTTTGCAATGCCACCTTGGCATTCAAACAAGAGGTGTCACATGTAAGTTACTGAATTGTCTGTGGCTACCTATTTCATAGTAATAGATAACAGTGAGATGAGATGGCACAATATGTATTTAATTCGTGAAACCTGTTGTTATTCCCATTATTCCCTTGATCCATTATTCTCTGAGGATCAAGGCAACAAGACACTGTTTTTTAATTTCTTTTGGATATAAACTTTTATCTCTCCATCATATTTATGTACTCAGCATTGGTGGTGACAACAGCCCTTTGTGGAACCAGGGAGTGCCAAAAAAAAATATAGTCATTGGTCCAAGTAGAAATTTGGTCGTTCCTATCGTCCCTTTTGGCCAAGCTCTAAGAATCGTTCTGGTCTAAACCTAACCCTGAGCCTGAAATACTCTTCTCCAGGGGAACTGAAAAGTTTGCATCGGCACAGGCAGTAAGGGACAGAGGTAGGGACTGGTTTGACGCAAAAGTCTGTGATGTGTATCTTAAACACTATGCTCAAAAACAAACCACAGCGAAGAAGAGGAGGAAGACACAACATGAAGAGCGAGGTTGCCTCAGCAATCATGTTTCTGCATAGCGGGAACAATTACCATGAACTATTAGAAGTGTTTGCATTTTCTCCACAAACTGCGTTGCACTGTGAAAACTCCTGCCATTAGCAAACCCCTACTTATTTTGGGCAAAATGTTTATTTTCTGCTGCAAGCCCTGTAAATCCACCTGTGGATCAGGCCAAGCCAGAAGGGCTTGGACCTCTTCATTGGTCCACTCCTCGAGAATAACAGCTATCCAGTGACCACAATAGATTGTAAAAGTCAGGCACTGAAGTTGTCAAGAAATATTTGGTAATGAGCCTGGCTTGTGAGTTATACCAATCACCAAGCACCTGCGCCATGTAGGAACTAAAATGAATCTTGGATCTGTGGTCCATGGTTGTCCAAAGACAAGAAAAAGCGGCATGGTTCCAAAGAAAGTTCTAGGAACTGCAAAAAGTTCTGACAGTGCAAAAAGGGCTTATGTTGTCATGTTCAGGAGACAGGGTAGACATACGCAGTAAAAAAAACAAAATATAATACCTTTAAAACCATAAAACCACGTGTGTTGTGAAAACAGACTCTTTTTTTCCCCTCAAGTTCATTCCACCATAGGTTGTTACGTAAGATGCATCATGCAATGAACATCAACGGAGCCAAACAATTCTGAAAGCAGTTTCAAGGCATCTACGCAGAGAGGAAGCTACAGTTTGGGTCAAAGAGAAGGTCCTTGATGTGTCACTGCTCTTCAATACCATCCTGGGACAATATTCAAACTTATTTCAGCATCTCTTCTTATTACTGGGGTGAATTTCTCAGAACATCCAGTCATCTGATGCGTCTTATATAAGCTTGTTTATCTTTAATTTCTGACAAGAGACAGTTCGCTAAATACAATACAAGAACAAAAAGGAGGCAGCGTCAGAAATTGACGAACGGAGGGACACGTTCACACTTCTATGATCATGTGTGTCAGTAACGGCGCCGGAAGCCCCCGGAGATTCGCTTTCAAAAACACAACCGACTAAATTCTTGTTTGAGTCGAGGCGCTGCGCTGTTTGGTTTTCTACCTCTTTCAAGTTGCTCTTTGCTCCCTGATTGAATCAATGTTTTATGCTTTGTTATGTATTCTGACTGTGCGAGCAGTGCATCCAAGTCTTTATAAAACTCTAGCCTTAAGGACCTGTGAGGAGAGTTCAAGCTCAGAGACCAGGCAGCTGTCTCCAACTTGTTGGAACTCAAGAGTTGAACTATGTGGTCACTGAATGGATTGACAGGGGGAGGCATTGCCTACCCTCCACTAAAGGTTGCATCAGCTCCATCTTGTGAATAATGCAGAATCATGAATAAACATAGATCAATGTGGTGCAGCAATGTAAAGTAAGTTCCCGCCCCGTGTCTTTTCTTCATCACCCCTTTGTCCATTATTTATCCACTCTATCTCCTGTGCTCTCCACACAGAAACACTTATTTCTTTCTTTCCAATCCTGCAAGAGCCGCCCAAAATTTTCCCATTTCTCCGTCACTCACTCTTCACCCCTTTTCTTTCCCAGTCAGGCCGTGGCAGAGGCAGACATTGTAGTGCTGCGGTGTTGCTATGTGTCAGTGTGGGCGAGTCAGCTCTGCCTTCACTATCAGCTCAATAGCAGCTTGGGTTTCCTCAAAGGCAGCGATCCAGCCAGCACAAAGCCTGCCCACTGGGAATAGACCCACAAAAGAGAAAGGGGCTGCTCAGCTTCTTTGCTCTCCTCCGTATGAAGCGGCTTGCCTCCACCACCTCCTATAAATAATACAACGCTGCCTTAACAAAAAGAAGCCTTGCCCTCCTACCACAAGCCCCTGCCTACATCTATCCTATCCATCTATACGCTCCTCTTTTTGCTTCTTTAACGCCCCAAAATCTCATTTTGCGGGAGTTGGGGGTGCATAGGCTCACAAAACAATTAAAAATGGCGTTGGATTATACAAAATTACAATGTGAGGAGATTAGATTACACTTCTTTCAGATTGGCTGGGAAGCTCCGGAAAGATTTCAAAGGTAATATTTGGTCAATTCAATGTGAAATACGGGTTAGCGGTTTACCTATTTGTATAACAATGTAATAAAATAGATTATTAAGCAGAAAATTGTGTGCTGAGCCATTGAGGGTTGTGTGTGAATATTAATTTTGATAAAGTTTATTCCGGATGGTGAGGTGGATGGTTATCTGGTTAGAGCAAAGATACAGTATCTGCTAAGCAGTGACGTGCAGTCAGTAGAGGCAGGGGAGGCCGGACCTCACCCATCATCATGGAGGGGAATAATTAAGAGAAGACCAACGCCTGAGCTAACAGGTTTATTTCAGACTACGGGACAGAAGGCCCGGTCTTCTCAAACAGAGTGGCACACGAAAAGTTTGGCTGTGTGAATGTCCAGTAAGAAACTGCCTTTTCTGCTTTTCCTGCATTCTTTTCTCAACTTTTGACAATGTCTGGAGTCAGATAGGATATTGTGACCTGAAGAATCTGCAAAGAAGCCTGAGCGGTCAGCCACTCACATTCAAAGTCAAATCGCGCTAAATACGATTGGGATTTCCAGGATAGACTTGGCTTTGAATGAACAGCAAAGACTCAACATCAGCATCCACAATGCTAAGCTAAAGGAAAACCGAGAGATTTTGAAAGATCTCATCAATGCCACCTGCTTTCTCACCAAACAGTAGCTGGCATTTCGTGAAAATGATGAAAGTTCAGGCTCTGCTAACTGTGGCAACCATGTTGAACTCCTGCATGCTTTTGCTGAGAAAGATGACATTCTAGCTAGACATTTGGAGACATCCACTGTATTTTCTGGCTTGTCAAATAGAATACAGAACGATTTAATCGAAGCTGTCGCTGATGTCATTAGAAATGACATTAAAAAGGAGATTTGTTGCTGTAGAAGTAGATGAGACCAAAGATGTTACAAACCAAGCTCAGATTTCGGTCATATTACGGTATGCTGCTACATCTGAAGCAGGCTGTGAGGTGAAGGAAGTGTTTTTGGGCATCGACGACTTGAGTGAGGACAGATGCACTCCGGCTGAGTATGTCCTGCGAGTGTTGGAGAACTATAGCTATACTGAAAAGCTTGTAGCTCAGACTTATGATGGGGCCACTGTAATGGCCTCAGAACTTAATGGCGTGCAAGATAAAATTAAAGAAAAAGTGCCCGAAGCCATGTTTATGCACTGTTACGCACACAAGCTGAACTTGGTGCTCTTGCATTCAGTAAAGTGCATGCCCGAATGTCGCAAGTTTTTTAACATAGCTGAGCGCACTCATTTGTTGGATGATGTTGTCAATCGCCGTTTACCCTGGGCAGCACTAACTAGACGGAGCTCTAACTCTAGGCTGCTGCAGACAATTAGCATGCACCAAAATGATCTGCTCACGTTATTTCATGTTATTATGGAAAATTCTAAAGTAGAAATATGTAATTAGCAAACTAAAGTCAAATGATTTTTTTTTTAATTATTCATAGATAATTATAGTTGCAAATGTATTTATTTCACAGACAGATCCTACGTAGTCTATCAGACTTCCTGTGTTTGTGATTTGCAATTTGAATAATGCTGAAACCATCTTGTCAATCCGCAGTCAGGGGAGTGTCCAATCAGAGCAAAGACGATCACAAATAGATATACAAGACCACCGGGGATATTCTATCACAATATCTGTCTCCCGGGGGTTCTCCGAACTCCTAATAGGATTGTATTCATGGGTTACACAAAGTAGCACAACACATTGTAGATTGGGGCCAGATTTCAGATAAATCACGGTGGCAGAGGGGGATGGGCAACAGTCTCTCAATCTTTTCGCACTTTTGGATGGGAATAACAGATAATAGGTATTTTTGAGCTGCATTGGTGCATCTCTTGTAATTATGATGCAAGTTGCGTGCACTCAAGTTCACTAGCAAACTGTGCAGAGGGAGATGGCGATGCTAACAATGGCAGATTTTGATGCTATTCTGCTTTGTTGAATGGTAACTTTAATACCAAATCCATCTTTACATTTTTAGCCATTACCAAAGACAATAAGTACTGTTGATGATCAATTACAGTCAATTTAAAAAAAAAAACAAAACAAATCTGATGTGTTTTCTACTTAAAAAAGTTAAGTCAAATTGCCTTTGCATAGAGTTTGATCCTGCCGGTTTGCGGTCAATTAGTATTTAAATGTGAATTACAGCCCCATCAATTTGCCCATTCATGTTTGTCCCAGAGAGAGAAAAAAACATTGGCGGGTTTAAACGGCACCACAAAACCCCTAGAGACCCAATGGGAGGGTGATGATGGCAAGATAGGGGAGTGCAGTCTCCCCGGAAAAATCATTACGTGTTCAGCTGCATTGAGATCCGGTGACTTTGAAAGTAGCACATGATTCACAACATTTACCCTCTGAATGGCCCCTATGAAAGAGGCCATTGTCACTAAGGATCTTAAATAAAGTGCTGTTCTGATGTTGTGTTTTTTTCCTTAAACTAAAATAAAAATCCTTGGTTGGGTAAGCCACTCTCAGTGAGTGCATTTCTGAAAACAAGTATCTTCTGGTGCAATCGCCTGGTGTATTAGACCAATATCTGTGCGGTTCGCTCAGCCTCTGGATTTAAGGACCAGACCAGACAAAAGAAGCTGATTTCAATGTAAATGCAGCAGCTGAGAGGACACAGATCTCTCAGTGGGGTGACTTCCACCCTACCATACCTTCAACCCCCCCCCCCCACACACACACACACACACACACACACACACACACACTTGAGCTCTTTTTTTAGGCTCAGAAAAGCCAGAGTTGAACTTAGGGAATCTAACTACACAAGTGTTTTCTTGCCTCGATGCAAACGCTGAGTTGGAGGTCATAACAAGCAGGACCCCCTCGGACACAGACACACAGACACACCCACATACACACACACGCACGCACGGACGGCCTGTGTAACTTTTAATTCAACTGTGGGAATATACGGTGTCTGGGCAATGTCAGGTTTTGTTTTTCATTTTCCACTAGCAACAGTTAAGTAAAGAAATGTAAAAACAAAACAGAACAAAAACCGAAACAAAAAAGCAAAACCATCAAAAGAGGTTACTTCATATAACATTCACAATCACATTCATGAATAGCTTAAACACTTCTCAGTTTATGCTTAAAAATTTATTACATTATGCTTATATTTATACTTTTCTTCTACTTCATCTGGTTCTATTTAGAACAAATTGATTATTTTATTCAAAAACTGCCTCTGCGGTTTTCACTTTAAGCAATACATTTGCAGAGTCATATTCCCGTTGTTTTTGTTGGTATTATAGTAATTGATAGCATTAGACGGGAATTTATTATGGACTGAAGGGTTTTTATTACATCGTACTGAAATCCTATCTTGGAAATCACATGTTGAAAATGTGAACATCTTACTGAGATGACATGTGCGGTCTAAACCCTCCAATATCCTGTCAGTGTGTTTATTTGCACCTGTCTACGATTACTGATCTCATCTGCTTCACAGAGCTCGGAGGCCCTGACTCACAATCCTCAGTCCATCATTAGCCTGTCCATTATCCCTGGGCCTGGCCTTTGCGCTTCTTATTACATGCAAATAGCATTGCATTATCTAAGAAGTGAATAAGACCCCCGTTTCTAAAGAAAAGGGCACCCTCTTCGTCCTTTCAAAGCCATTCCTGCAGCTATTACTGCATTCTCTAAGTCAGGGTAGCCTGGCCTGATCTCATGGTGCCTGTATTGTGGAAAACTAGAGAGTTTGGGTGTTGGAGTGACCTGAAATCCATCAATTCAACAGCTAGTGGTGAAATATGCAGTCATAATGTTCATATGCATGTCTTATTATTATAATAATTGTGGGGAATCAAATTGTGTCAAGGATAAAAAAAGAAAGTCTAAATACCAGCTCAATGGTTTGTATTAAACAGAGCTCAAATACAGATAAGGCAGATCGCTACTACAGCGTCCTGGAAAAAACAAACACCAACACCTGCAACCGCCTAATTTTCACACGGAAAATGTGAGAAGGGATTGGTTGAAGAAGCATTCATTTTTTCGACTTTGAAATGGAACTTTTAAAACTATTCAGCAGCTTAAAGTGACCATAATGAAAATCAGGCCTCTAAAGTGTACATGGACATAGTGGAAACAAGTATAAAACGATCATCAATCATCAATCAATCAACAGTATAGTATTAATGCCGGTACCTTTTATGGAGTCAGTGCTTGCTGCCAGAGGAAGCCTTCCCGTGACTGTTTCTCCGTGCACACACTTGTATGCTGTCTCCGCTCTCAGTCTGCAGCTTGACATTTGGTATGGTAAAGATAGATGACACTGCAATAGTAGGGAGAAAAAAACAAAGCAAAGTATATCTATGTTAGCATTGCAAAAATAACATTTTGTACCATAATCAATTTAAATCAATCCCCACCATTTTATTTATCCAGCAATTTGAATAAAATGTTGTGAATGGCATATGGACAACCACCAATGTCAACACCCATGCTTTATGAAACAGGGTTATACTCAAAAGATCTACACAGTGGCCAATACCTAACCTGCATCCTCTTTGAGGTCAAGAAGCAGTTATGATGCTATCCCATAATGGCAGGCTTCTAAAAGACTGTAAATTCTAACTACCCTTTTTGCAAATGTACATTCATATCTGTTTGGATTTGTACCCAGCTTCTGTTCATATTTAAACATTCTATCTATGAATCTGTCACGTGGCTAAATTCTCCCGTTGAGTATCAAGTTATCATATGGCCAATCAGAAACTAAGAGAGGACTGGACCACACAACACAAAACAATAATCTTATTTGTATTTTGTTCTGCACAGCGCAGGGTCACTGTTTTCAGACAACTGAGACAATAGTTCACAAAAAATTGGCTGCGTGCATGGAGAAATACCATACTGGCTCCAAAACAAATGTTAATGTAGCTATAAAAGGAAAATGGGCCTTCCAAGCAGAGTTGTACACAATAGATGGGAAAATAAAAATTTAGTCAAAAGTAAATTTTGAACAGACAAGGCCAAATCCATTAATGCTACAATGATGTCAAATAAATTAGGATGGTAGGTTTGAGATCCATCGCCGCCTTTTAAGCCCAAACAGCCATTGATGGGAAAAACGTTTAGCATATGTCCCCTGATCTGGGGAGGGCGTCATTCTCCAAAGAAACTGGTCTGGCTTGTATGTAATATAACAGCACAACATACGGATTTTCCTGCTGTTTTTCAGCTATGCGCGAAGTGGTAATAACCATGTGTTTACTAAAGCAGAACATGTACAAAGCCTGTGGACCGGTGACCCAGACATCCCATCATACGATGCCTGTTGTTCCCTGATAATGAGTGTGGAAGCAGATGGAAATGAGCTTGCTGACTTACATGAAAATGCCTCTATCCGTCTAATTTAATTGGATTCCAGACTGCTGATTCGCAGAATGCCTAATTGGTCTGCCATTATCACTATTTAATTATGATTTCCTTTTCATTCCCGCTCATATTAATGTGGCCAGGCTGCAATCAGATTCTTCTTCTTTCCCTTTAAAGAAGGAGCCATGGAAATTTGTGAATGTTTTCCTCGTCAACATGATTTTTTATATTTTTCACTCTTTCTTTCTTTCTTTTTTTTTTTTGGTTTATTTTCCTGTTTTAGAGAGGCAGACTGCATTGAGGCAATTATTTATTGTGAAAATTCCATCTTTAACAAGCAAGTGTGAGTTCATTCTTAGCAAGGCTTGAGCAAAGCACAAATTATTCCTTCAAAGGACTGGGGTTATTCTGTCTTGTAACACCCAATATAAGGCTACTGTAACATAAGATTGTTACACAATTGACACAGAGCTCTGTTTTCTTTATAGGCTTGAATAATCAAGATCCTGCTGACACTCATGTAATAATAAATGCGAAACATAAACTGTTTCTGGCATAACGAAATTGTGGTCACTGATCTCCAATGAATTGAAAAGCATCTTTAAACACAGAACTACTTTAAAGCTGGGAATGGGGCTGCCTCCAAGGTGGCAACAATATCGTATTGCTTTGAGAAACTATTACCCATGGCCAGAAAATGTACTCTTTCTTAGTGGATCACAGATAAGCACCCAGCAGAGATTGTACGCACACACGTGCCACACAAACGACACACGACACAAAAAACAAATTTAATAAATATTAACAGCAATGCGTAATGACAACCCTTTTGTTGCCTTTACTTTACTTTATAGCCAAAAAGAAAAAATCAAAAACACATTATGACATTATACAAGTTTTTTAAGATTTGATTTTTTCGTTTTTCTTTATGAGTATTTTTGTGAAGAGCAGTATGGGGGTTGAACTAAAACATCCATATATAGACATTTACAGTAACATAAAAACAAATGAGTTTGAGCAGGACTGGGCCTCCCTCTTGTTTCTTTTTTTATTCTGGTAATTGTGTTTCTCCAAGCAAACCAGGTGATGATAGAATTGAAGAAATGCCTTTGTCAAGCAGATTTGAGGGTGAGTAAGAGAAGCTGAAGAAAGATGGAGTATTCATCCTTTGAGACAATGACAGCACCTAAGGACTGGTGTTTTCTAAGAGATTGTCATAGGCTATTGAAAGACCCCATAGTAGTAAACTTCTACCTATTCCGGTGACTAAGCTGATACATCTTCGCAGGTTTGTGAAGTAACAATTACAAATACTGCAGCAGAAAAAGCTATCAAAATCATCCTTTATATCAATAAAATACCTTTTGCATCAAAAGCTAATTATTCCTGAGATACATTAATTACAACATTAATTCCCTTGAGGAATTAAAAAAGACCCAATGTCTGGGTTATTTTGCCATAGTTAGTTGTCTCTAAAGATGACATGCAAGGCTGGTTTTAGGAAAAACCTGGACTATCCCCGTGTCCATGTAACTCTCCCTAAAGGGAGCACAGAATTTCCAGCAACCTCAATCCGCTGCCCGTATTTCTCTGATTAAGACAGTGACAGCCACGCAGTCCAAACTCAAGTCTGATGTTTGTACAGAGTTTGAACCAATTGCACTGGATTTGCACAGTTGGTGCAATGTGCTCTTGCATCACTCCCCAGGTCACTTTCACATCCTTGCTTGATATGCAATGTGAATTTCCTATTAAATTCCAACTTATTTCTAACATAAATGTTTACACGTTGGTCACCGCAAGAAGGCAGTCCGCTTGTTACATCAACATAATAGGATTCAAACTGTACAATGAACTCCATCCGTACTATATAGTTACTACATAGAAATACCAAGTAAGCGTAAAATAAATGTGTATATATATAAATATGTATACATACACATTCATTTATATATTTATGGGATAAATATATAATATCTATATATAATAGGATATAATATACATATATATTTATATTTTTTAACATATATTTATGGATTGTACGAGATGCATTTTGGTAATTAATCAATCAATTAATTAATGATATATATATATATATATATATATAATTTCAAGCTTAGCATCTCTGGAGTGGCCATGGTGCTAGCAGGGAGCCTGTTTATGATTTGAGATGAACACAATGCTGTGTAGACACAATGCTGTTTTTTTTTCCTGCATAAATCGCCCTGCTCCGATGAGTGAACACCTGTTTCCCTGCTTATGAGTGTGTGTGTGTGTGTGTGTGTGTGTGTGTGTGTGTGTGTGTGTGTGTTTGCTGCAACATTGAACATTTTTAATTCACAAAAGCCTGCTATAATTTGGTGGTGCCTCACGTTTTTTTTTCAAATATCAAAGATATGTGTCAAACATGACAAGGTCCAGCTGCAAAGGGGGGTAGAAAAGAGAACAGAGCTGACATGACTAAAATCTAAATGAGCGATCTCTCCTCACGCTCTCTCTCAGTGACGGCCTATTTTCTGATTCTTTTAAGACTTGAAAACCTGCTGGGTGCTGATAACAGGATTAATAATACTGTAAAACCATAATCAGAGGGATTAAAATTGGAATTCTCTCATTAAAAATACCACCAAGTCACTGGCAACTCATTCAGGTCTCTTGAGGAAGGGTTTTCGCATTGCTAATGAATCACGGCTTAAGCAATTGGCAGTGCATGTATGTGTGGTTGACATGGAGTCCTCTCTGACATATTCCTGATTTAACCCGCTTCTGGGGGAATGAATTTAAGATGTTGCATAACCGTGAAGCTTCGGATTTAGCTGGGACTTTTATATCCAAAACACAAAGAGGAAAATCTGTGTTATTATGAATTTAATTGTTTTCGAAAATGTAGATGTGTTGCACGGTTCAGGGTGTTTACATGGCCCTGTGTTTCCAACACTCGTGTTTGAATGACACCGTTGCTGGGCAAAAGAAGGCGTACCGAAGATGAAAAATCCACAACTAAGGAATGTATGGTAAAACCAGCTCTTTCTGCAATAATTTAAAAAGAGTTACAGGTACTGTATCTGCTACCTTCCATCCAGGTTAAAAAAAGACCTTTTCAACATACTGTTGCTGATGCAACCCAGTATAATGGAAGAGGGAGCGAGAGATAGGGAGAGGCAGACCTGTCGGAGAACCTTGACCCATGAATTCTATTTTGATAAACACGCAGATAGTGTGGATAAAATGTACAGTTCAAATTATTGCATATACGTCCAGTTGTACACTCACTGTATATTTATGGACTGTGCAATAATCTCCCTCTGTGCAATAACTGTATTGTATATTAATAGTGCCATAACCCAGAATATATACTTTACATGCCTTTATATTTGTTTTATAATGTATTTTATTGCTGTTCTTTTTACATTGACGCTTATATTTTTCATCCGTACCCTGTGAGCAGGAGCTGCTCCAACAAACAGAAATTTCCCCCTTGGGGATCACTAAAGTATTTTGATGCTGATGATTCTGATTGAGGTTTGGATTTTTAAATACATGTACATATAGAAGTAATTACATACATAGCTGGAGAAATGGGTAATTGATAATATATACAATAGAACCCCGGCTTACAAATGCCCCAAACATGAAACAATCACATTGAGTTTTCGATCAAATTTCGAACCGAACTGCGACAAGCCTCGGCGAAAGAGCACACAAACAAACTCATGGGGTTTCCCCATTGTAGGGTAGCGGCAATCGTCCGTGGTATTCCATGTTGTTTACATCGTTCATCGTTGTATTCTCCTGTTATAACACTTTTTTCTCCCATTATAACACTTTTTTCTACTGTTATTACACTATCTGTAAGTAAGCCCTCATTATAGCTCCCAAAAAAGTTAAGAATGCTAGTGGCACTGATGTTAAGAAGAAGTTAAGAATTGCAGTTGATCTGAAGAACGAAATAATAGTTAAACATGTTGTGGAGTTTGGGTCACTGATCTCACCAAAAGCTATGACATGGCAAAGGATACCATCTGTACAATCCTGATTCGGCTGAAGGGGTGACTACATCATTAATGAAGCAAAGGTCTCAAGTCTCTGAAGAAGTCAAAAATTTAATGTTAGTTTGGATAAGTAAAAGACAACTTGGTGGAGATAACATTAGCGAGGGTCTCATATGTGAGAAGGCTTTACTTTTGCATGCTAATTTTGTAACGGAAAGGCCAAGTTCAGGTGCTGGCAAGAGGAGAATGCAAACCAGAAACACAAAAATAATTAGGGTTATCTTTCTTTCATAAAAGAGTTGCAAAAGAGTACAGTATGTTATTTGGGGTAAGAAAACGGATCTGTACTTCTACAACTTCTGCTACTGTATTTTTTTAACCAAATGTGTTATAGTTTGGAAAAAAAAGCAAAAAAACATTTACTGTAAATATTGAATTAAGAGTTCATATCTGAATACTTCTGAGATGACACTTAATCCATCCCTTTATTTCTCCATTCCCTGTTTTATTTTTCAGTGTGCCTTTTATTGTAAGTATGGCGAAGAAGTGTGAATTGAGAAGAAGTGTGATATTGCCCATTTTTGAGAATAAGGGGGATGTGCAGAATTGCGGCAACTAGAAGGATAAGGTCGATGACCCATACAATGAGTTACGGGAAAGAGGAGTGGAAACTAGACTGAGAGCAGAAGTCAGCATCTGTGAACAGCAGTATGGCTTTTTGCCTAGAAAGAGTACTACAGATGCAGTATTTGCTTTGAGAATGCTAATAGAGAGGTACAGTGAAGGCTAGAGGGAGCTGCATTTTTGTAGACCTAGAAAAGCATATGACAGGGTGCCAAGACAGGAACTCTGGTACTGTATGAGGTCTGAAGAAGCAGAGAAGTATGTTAGACTGGTGCAGAACATGTATGCTACTTGTGAGACAGTGGTGAGGTGGGCTGAAGTGTTAACGGAAAAGTTTAGGGTGGAGATGGGACTCCATCAGGAATCAGCTGAGCCCCTTCTTGTTTGCAGTGGTGATAGACAGGCTTACAGATGAGGTTAGACAGGAATCTCCATGAATCATGATGTTTGCAGATGATATTGTGATCTATCCTGAGAGCACAGAACAGGTTGAGGAAAATCTAGAGAGGTGTGCTCTGGAAAGGAGAGGAATGAAGGTTAGTTGCAGCAGGAGTATGTATTTGTGTGTGAATGAGAGGAACCCGGGTGGAATGGTAAGGCTACAGGGAGTGGAGATCAAGAAGTACTTGGGGTCAACAATCCAGAGCAACAGAGAGTGTGGAAAAGAGGTGAAGAGACGGTTTCAAGCAGGTTGGAATGGGTGGAGAAAAGTGTCAGGGGTACTATGTGATAGAGGACCAGCCAGAATGAAAGGAAAGGTGTACAAGACAGTGGTGAGACCAGCGATGCTGTATGGCATAGAAACAGTGACAATGCCAAAAAGACAGGAGGCAGAGCTAGAGGTCGCAAATACAGACGCTCAGATTCTCTTTGGGAGTGACGAGGATGGATAGGATCAGGAATGAGTCCACCAGAGAGACAGCACATGAAAGATGTTTTGGAGAGAAGGTCAGAGAAGCCAGACTGAGATGGTTAGGTCATGTACAGAGGTGGGATAGTGAATATATTGGTAGATGGATGCTGGAATTGGAGCTGCCAGGCAGGGGGGCTAGAGGAAGACCAAAGAGCAGATTTATGGATGTAGTGAGAGATGATATGAAGGTAGTTGGTGTGAGAGAGGAGAATACAAAGAATAGGGTTAGATGGAGCAGGTTGATTCGCTGTGGTGACCCCTGAAGGGAAAAGCCAAAAGGAGAAGAGGAAGCTTTTTAATGCGAATGTGCCAACCACAGCTTTATAGTGTGTGTGTGTGTGTGTGTGTGTGTGTGTGTGTGTGTGTGTGTGTGTGTGTGTGTGTGTGTGTGTGAGTCCCGCATGGCAATGCTTTGTGTAGAACCCATTATTACATTACATTACAAGCTTGAAGCTTTATTATTAGTCACAAAGTGTTTTAATGTATTGTTGTTTAAGCAAATAGTCCTTTGCAGTGTCCTGTCTAACATTGTGGGATATATAATGAAATTTTTTGGGAGTAGAGGTTAGCTGTTTGGAAAATGTATTTCTAGGAAACTTCACTGTTGATAGAAGCTGTTATATATTTGACACTGCATAATCCAACCTTGGGTATAAAGACTTTTTAGTCACTCAACTTTTCACCGCCTTACTACTGTACTACTGCTTTAATTCAAAGTGTTTGACTTTATTCTTTGCTGTAGGTTAATTTATAGATAATTTACAATATTTTTCCACATGTTGCTAAACATCACTTAAATTATGTATATTCATATATTATTTTACATACTTTTTAAAATTATGCGAAACATGATTAATCAAATTATTCAACCAATTAATCAAAAAACTTAAATACCCTGTTTTTCAATGTGAGCAGGGTTAATATAAAAAGGCCGTTAAATTTAATTTAATAGCCTTGCTTTTTATTGAATTTTAGGATTTAATAGCACTGGCTCACAAAACTAAGTGTGAGCATTAAAATGCATTCCATTAACTCACTAAGACGGGAAATATTATTTCATTTGTTATACAAATGTTACACACATAAAAAGCGCAACGGCTCCACTGAGTCACGAGCATCGACCCGCCCATCTATCGACCATGAAATGCAGCATATGCATAATGCTGTGTGTGCGTATACGTGTGTCGGAGAGAATAAATACCTCTAAGAAGGAATGAAAGAGAGGAAGGGAGAAGTCACTCATGGCAGATTAGACTTCTCATCACGCTCTTTTTGCAGGAGACAAGGGGATGTCCTGCTCACATGCCGAGGGTCTGACCTCATGTGTTTATCTTCCGCGGATGGATAATAAAGTTGAACAGAGTTTTTATTTTTCATCGTTCCCTCATACTCTGAGTTTGATCAGATAAAGGTCTTGCTCTTTCTCCAGATGAGGAACTAAAATCAGGTAGTGATCTGTAAATTTGGGTGATCATAACCCTTTAGCAAAATTAACCCTGGTCAAATTCCCACACATTGAATTCAAGTTGTTGGGTCCTACGCTACACACTGCTTTTGTTTACGTACTGTCTTGAAGCTCCCAGAGCCTCGGCGGAAGGTTGCTGAAGTATTCATGGCTCAGCGCTGCCTGGGCTGACAGACGATTCTTTGGGAAGCACTGCAGGAACCTGGATGCCAGCTCCTCGGCGTGGTCCACATAGCCGAGCCTGTATTAAAAAAATTAAAAAAAAGAAACAAACACGTACAATTAGACGAAACTTGGGCGTCTCAAAGACAAAGCAGGAGAGAAACAGATTAGATGGACAACAAAATTAGCTTTTTTTCATTCTTTCATAGACCTGCTGAAAATATATAGGTCTGTGTACCGTGAATATTCCAGAGAAAGGCGGTGCATGTTATTGTTTGATCAAAGAACCTGACCAGGAAGATACAGATCATTCTTTTGTTTTTTTTTCTGTCAAATGAAGTATACAGATAAGTAAAAGGAGTAAATATATTCCTTGATCGTTAATCTCTATGGGCTTGTCAGGTATTATAAAAATTAACATTATGCCACTGCTTTTGGTGATTTGAATATGTATTTTCCTTTAACCGAAGGCCTTTTGGGATACATACAGAGGGTACCACCTCCCAATGCGGTTACATTTGGGACCTGACATTCCTTAATGTATTATGACTGTGTTAGACAAGATCTCAAGAAATTGGCGGTATGGCCTCAGATAAGTCCCTCTTGATTGAAAATAACTACCTGAAAATAGTCATTGTAACAGTATTACACAAATAATTACATACTATTGCTTGTGATATCTTCACAAGTATAGAGCGCCTATAGCCTTCAGTGATAGGCTGTAGGCGCTCCTGCAATACCCTGGATCATTTCCAGTTATACTGTCAATTTTAGTTTAAATTGGACTATAATATGCAGAGTAATATACAGCCGTATTTCTTTCAGAGTTCAGCGCGGTCATTCCCCGCTGGCCATTTGAAGCAACGCAGGTTTAATAGATGGTCGTATTGGCTTCACTTTCAAGCGTTCAGTGGGACTGTCCATCTTTTTTTATCCACTCGATGGTAATTAGGCATCGGCCACATAAAATAAACATGATGTTACTGAGCACGGCCCGGCAGCCCCAAACGCTCGCAGCTCCTCTCATGTTTTGCAGGCTTCTCATGGTCGGGCTCTCCAGTCTAGCAAGTCTGACAGCCCCTCCCTTGGCGCGCAATAGGGATCTCGACTTGACTTATCAGCAAAGAGACATTGGGAGGATAAATCTCTGTTCAACTCATCAACGCCACTCGGCGAACACAGCAGCACTAAAGTTAATGAAGTCCATCAGGGCCTTTTTTTTGTCTCTTTCTCTTGGCAGTAGCGATATTCTGAGGAATTCGACTTCAAAACTGTTACAGTCGTATGAGAACTAATGACGGGGTTCACGCAATTCGGGCTCAGTGATATGGATTTTTAAGGTCAAAGCCGATACATGTTATCATTAGTGGATATTTTCCAAATCTCTAATGGGGTGGTTTTGCACCACTGGTGGGATTCAGTTGCTGCTGGAGATGAATGTTTCAAAGCTACTAGAAAAAAAAAGGTAAAAAAGGTTGAAATAATGTTTTGACCGGCTCTTTGAACAAAGTATTTGCTCATAGTTCCTGTGTTTCTTGTTGAAATATCAATCACTATTAAAACCCAACCTTGATAGAGAATATTCATTTAGAGTTTTTTAATTATGTGGGTCTGGATTTTTGGCCATATTTTAGCCATATTAGCATCCATATATGTCTAATAAAATGTCTTCATAAGTGTATATCAGGCCTGGCCAACCTGTGGCTCCCAAGCCACATGCGGCTGTTATGTTCATGTTGAATTTTGTGTTTGTGTGTTGTTTTTTTTGCTGTGTGCAAAGAGTGCCTGAGCGGCACGTGATTGCACAAGTAAAAAACACACAAACACAAAATTCAACATGAACTTAAGAGCCGCATGCAGCTCGAGAGCCACAGGTTGGCCAGGCCTGATGTATATAGTCATATTCAAGGTCACAGGATAGAGATAAAATCCGCAGACATGCTTTCATAACAAAAATAACAACAATAACACCTTAAATTGTCTAAAACTGTGAAAGAGGGGTCAAATGGTTGTATGTCTCTGTACCTGGCCGTGTGATCAACTGGCAATCAACAGATACTGTATCTTGAATCGGCTCCCCATGACCCTGAGGGCAGGTGAAGCCGTTTGGATAATGATCTGCTAAATAAAATAATAATGGCATAATAATAATAATAATAATAATTATGATGATTACTGTTCAAGTCGCTTATTCCCTTCTCATCTATGCGATGACTTCGAAAAGCAAACACAACCGTAAACAATGGTCTGTAATGCTTCGATATCCATATGAAGAAGGAAGCCAGATGCGAACCCATCGGACGCTTGCGAGCGTTGGCAGCACCGAACAATGACTTAATCGTTACCAGAGGGACACCTGGCTTTGACTTGAGCAAATACCAAGGGAGGCAGTGAAGGCAACACACTGACCAAACAGGGTTCTCTAATTCTCATGTTTCAATTATTTATTTAGGCAGCTACTTCTAAAAAGCCAGTAGCAAATAAAGAAGTGATTGTGGGTTATTACATTATCTGTACTAATAAACATTAAGTGGAATTTCACATAAATATACATCAAACTTCCTGGAGTGATTACTCTAATCATTCAAGCCTGATCTTAGAAAAGACTGACTCCTAGGTGAGATCAAGGCGCCATGGTGATAATGTTACTTTGAAGGAGACTAATAAAAGAACTTGTTCTTGCTTCGTACCAAAAATAAAGGGTTCATCTAGAGGGCAGTAAATGGTGAAAAAAGCAAAGTGGCCTCTTAAACGTATTATCTTTCAAGTGCTGGCCCCACCGGTGCAATTTAATGGTGCTAAATGAAGGGTGGTGGGTAGAATCTAAGCGATATATTGTCTGATAACCATTTGTATGCAAACTCATGCTCAATCCATGAACCAAGTGGATGCATAATGGTCTAAAAATTCCTTATCATGAGTGGACTTTTTAAATGAATTTGGATTCATATGGTCTAATCTGTTTCAATGCCAATTTGGACAAGAGTAGTTTTGACGGCAAACTGGTGCAGAAACAAACAATACTCAGAATGCAAGCTGAAAACAAATGTGTCAGCCTGGTGGAGCTGTGAGTAAGTGCACATCTGCTGCAAGATCGATCGTATCTCTTTAAACTATTGAACAACTCCAGGTGATGATACATTGTCAGAGGAGAGTGGGCATTCCTTCTCCAGTGATGCGTAAGAGTACTTTTCATTGTATTCTATCAACACACCGCAGGGTGAGGCCAGGAGGAAACCCCCTGCTTGCAGACCCCTGTCTGCCTTGGCGGAAAGTGACGAAAAACCACAAGTTGGATGTCTGAAGAAGTTTCGTGACACTTGACTCAGATGGTGATGAAGGGCAGATTGCGAAGCTATTGCTTGAGACCAGGCAAGTTGAAGGAATAAAAACCTTCGACACGCAACCCTCCTGACTACCGAGTTCAGTGATTGACTGGCTTGGGTTATTTCTGTTGCAGGTAGTATGAGGTATGACTTCCTCATAGAACCTTGCACTCTGAAACTCTGAAAAGAACCATACCAAAAAGGAGACAACACTCCTTTAACATTATGTCTGTCATATATCATACATTGGTTCGCTGATTGATGAACTCGTCTGCTACTGTGGATATATCAACTGCCACGAACCGTTCTGAATACACTATTTAATTTAATATATTTTGGCTGGCACTGATGGCAAGACGTTAATATGGTTGGAGAAAAAAAAAAATTAAAAGGGATAAAAGCAAGCGCACAAGTGACAATCACGCTGTGCATAAAACACAAATCATATAAAAGTGATGTGCAAGTTTTAAAGAGCAAATGATAATTTGATGTTGACTTTTGCGTATGGCTGCATTCAAAATCTAACCTCCTTGTTGAAGAACAAGGATAGTGCAAAATTTTCCTTACATACAAACCATTACACACTTATTATTTTTATATATATAATGGCTGTATTTTGAGTAATGCTCAGTATATTGTAATTTATCTGAATATAGAGTGAAAAAAGTAGATATCTACCTATATATGGATATAGGTACACTACATGGCCAGAAGTATTCGCTCACCTGCCTTAACTCGCATATGAACTTTAATGACATCCCATTCCTAATCCATAGGGTGCACAATATGACATGGGTCCACCTTTTGCAGCTAGAACAGCTTCAACCCTTCTGGGAAGGCGAAGCACGAGGTTTAGGAGTGTGTTTATGGGAATTTTGACCATTCTTCCAGATGCGCATTTGTGGGGTCACACTGATGTTGAACAAGAAGGCCTGGCTTTCAGTCTCCGCTCTAATTCACCCCAAAGGTGCTCTATCGAGTTGAGGTCAGGACTCTGTGCAGGACAGCCAAGTTCATCCACGCCAGACTCTGTCATCCATGTCTTTATGGACTTTGCTTTGTGCCCTGTTTTCACAAAGTTGGGAGCATGGAATTGTCCAAAACCTTTCAGAGTTCCTTTCACTGGAACTAAGGGGCCAAGCCCAGCTCCTGAAAAACAGCTTCACACCATAATACCCCTTCTACCAAACTTCACAATTCGCACAATGCAGTCAGACAAGTACCGTTCTCCTGGCGACCGCCAAACCCAGACTCGTCCATCAGATTGCCAGACGGAGAAGTGCGATTCGTCACTCCAGAGAACGTGTCTCCACTGCTCCAGTGGCGGCGTGCTTTACACCACTGCATCTGACACTTTGTATCGCGTATGGTGATGTGTGGCTCGGATGCAGCAGCCCGGCCACGGAAACCTATTCTATGAAATTTTCTCCGCACTGTTCTTGAGCTAATTTGAGGGCCACATGAATTTTGGAGGTCTGCAGCCATTGAAAGCAGAAAGTTGCCGACCTCTTTGCACTATGCGTCTCAGCATCCGCTCGCCCCGCTCCATCATTTTACATGGCCTTCCACTTCGTGGCTGAGTTGCTGTCGTTCCCAAACACTTCCATGTTTTTATAATACAGCTGACAGTTGACTGTGGAATATTTAGGAGTGAGGGCATTTCATGACTGGATTTGTTGCACAGGTGGCATCCTATCAAAGCTCTAAACTGGAATTCACAGAGCTCCTGAGAGAGACCCAACATTTTCACAAATGTTTGTCAAAACAGTCTGCATTCCTTGGTGCTTGATTTTGTACACCTGTAGCCATGGAAGTGACTTATAGAGTATATTCCAATAAATTCACTATTTCACCTTGCAACTTGAGCTACAGTCTCACAATAATCATCATGTCATTAGCCATCTTGAGTGAAATATGCATACGACATAAAGAAAAAGACTGGTTCAAATGCATAACAAGCAACATTAAAAACATTTTTTGATGACCATTTTTTCCAACCACAATCAAAAATAGTCCACTTACTTATTCCATGCCTGTCTGAGCTTCTTAGCGCTGTACACCGTAAAGCAGTCTGTAAGGAGAAAACAGCAAAGAATGAACTGATTGAATTATCATGTGCTTGTACAGATGCTGCATTGTTCTGAACACATTTTAAAACAAAACTTTTAACTATGTAGCCAACACAATACTGTATAAATTTTTCCTTATATTCAAAGTGATAAGAAGTGTGTACTGTAACTCTGAGGGTCCACTGCTTTTCTTGCCTTGTCTGTGAGAGGACGCCATTTGACCTTTTCGCTGTGTCCATCAAACAGAACATGAATTTCTGATTTTATTTTTTTCTCCTCTATCTTTCTGACAACTCAAGGAAGAGCAGGTGCTTATCATTTAAGTTTCGTTCATTCATTCAGTATCTATGCTAGTTATCATTCACTCAGGGCCGCGGGGAGGACGAAGCCTATCCCAGTTGTTGTTGGGCAAGAGGCAGGGTTCACCCTGGACAGGTCACCGGTCAACATATAGAGACCTACAACCATTCACTCTCTCAATAAGGTCAGACACATACCATTTATATCACACACACACACACACACACACCCATGTGTATTCATATAAGCACGCGCAAATACTCAGGTTAAGTCAGATTGAGACTGACGTCTAATCAGTACGGTTCAATTTAACAAGTTAAACTTCTGAGATAATGTTTAATGTTTTGCAAAAAACCTTGGCGAGGTTCTGGAGTGGATTGTGGATTTTGGCACACAGCATCAGTGAGGGACGGGCCAAGCAGACCCGGCACAAAATTTGAAAAAAAAAAAAAAAAAAAAAAAAAAAAGAATTTGATGTCAGGTTCAATCGTGCAGGTCTGAAGTAATTAGCTTATTTATTTTGTGTCTGCGTGTGTGTGTGAAAAAAAATACTGCCAGTGTTTGGTGTTGGCTATGAGCAGCAACAAGAGGAGAAAAGAAGCTGGTTGCTGCTGAAGTGGCTTTTCAAATTCATTCTGTGAGGCTGTTTAATGGCACGGCGCAAAGTCAGAGCTTTCACTCAGTTCAAACATTGGGCTTGGGTCAGGGGTTGGAGACGGCTCCCTCGGCCTCATGGGGGGGCCTGGCTCTGGTCAGCAATGTTCGTCTCTCACAGTGTGTGAGACCTTTTTCTTCTATACCAAAGCCAGACAAAATCCACTTGAGGACATCAGTGATGGTCACATTTTATTTTTTACATTTTTTTTTCAAAAACTATGTTTATGATGCTATGAGAGTGTCTGCAGAGCCTCTCTTTAACTTAGCCAAAAGTGCCATGTGGCCACACAGTGAGGTTGTGGCTGCCAACTGACCAGCTACCCACCAAGCTAGTCTGCCTCTTACAGTGCCAAGCTAATCCTATAGCCAACCACCAGACCTGCCTCCCGGTCCTCTGGCCTGCCAGTGAGCGCTGTCCCATGGTGGGTCCAGTCGGCGGATCTACGCCAGGGCTGGTCTGATCTACCCACAGCTGTTGGGATGCCAAGGGAGGTGAGGGGAGACTGCATTTACCCGAGAGGAAAAAAAAAAAAAAAGATGGTGGAGGAGTCATACTTTCTACTCTTCAGAAAATGAGACATAAAATTCAAGTGATTAAGTAATAATAATAATTTACTACAATTACAATTGGGTTCCTCAAATAATTCTTATTATCTATAATGAGAGTTGAGTCATTAAGTTTGATGTTAATGATTAACTATTTTCAATGCCCATATTGGTTAGTACATCTACACTGTGCCCCTCCGCCCATAACATTGCCCCGTGATTCAATGTACAGGATAAGTGATACACAACTGCAGAAATGGATGGATGATTAAATGGATGAATGCATATTATTATAATGGCAATTAAGTAGCAGTACAATCTTCAGTGGACTTTCTGCATCAGAGACCAAGAGACTGTTTTCTGAAGTTATACCTACGACTAAATTTTCCAAAATTTGACATAAATCCCTAATGTTTAACTTTATCTTCAAAACGCAAGATAAATCACTTTACTCTTGATGTCCTTTTCTTATCTCATACAACCCCCCTCCCCATTTCATGTGTATTTGAACTTTATTCTCAGACTGCAAAACATGAAATTATCCTGGAAAGGTTAGGTCAAAAAAAATAAAATAAATAATAGCCTCAAGGATTGTGAATGCAGACAAAATGTGATACATTGGAAAATTTAGACAGATAAGCTGAGCTGCTTTCCCTGGCCCTCGGGCACAGGAGGGCTTTCCAGAGTGGTGCACTACTGCCACCTGCTGCTCACTGGCAGCAACTGCTGAGCCACTATGATGCTACTAATACATCATTTTCATTATTTTCTGCTTGAACTTCTTTAAAATTAATGGTAATATAGCTTATTCATGCTGCAGTGAATCCAGACCTGCTTTCAGGTGAGATTATGATTTGAATTTCAAGTGCAGTTTGTTTGTGTCTAGCTAAAATTAAGTGTATATTTTCATAACATTTCAAATGAAAAATTAGCAAATGTTAATAAATTGGTTATCTATAAATCCCTTCACATTGAAGGAACCTGATAATCAAAAATTCTTCATAGTCATGACAATATCATCCAACTTTGAATTGGATTATACGTTGAATGTTTAAAACCGAACAGATGGCTGTGTAAAGTTTTCGTGTTGAATTGAACTAGTGCTCAGCTGCAGGAAGCTCCTAATTGTGTGTTCATTTAAAAAAATAATCTGATTTTCAGTAATGCATGAGTCATTACATCACACAGCTGGGAATCCATTCCTGATAATGAGATCCAACTGAAACAAGCATGATGCCGAATCAAATAGCCTCAGGCTCCTTAAGGAGAAAGAGGAAGCGGACAAAGTAGTAAAGTTGGAAAGCTAATTTGCATACTCATGTTATGAGGAATTTAATCGGGGTAATTTAGTAGGTGGCGTTTAAATGATTTTCGCATGGTAATTATACTCCTTTTTGCCAATTTTGAGACTAACACATCAAGTATTTATGAGAATGTGTCCTGGGATCTGTGAAAGTAGTTCTTCAGGTTACTTATTGCAGAATAAACACCATCACATTCGAAAAAAAAGGAACCGTAATTGACAAGATAATGAAAATAATGAGGTAAACACATAATGGCACAAATAAAGTCCCTGGTTAAATGTTCTACATGTGCACGCCTGCCAGCTAGCAGCTTTTAGACAGAAACACGCACAAACATGGTTGTAGTTAAATAAATGTATGTTTGAGTCAAATGTTGGAATACAGGAATTCTTAACAAGTTAGCGCAGGGCTAAACACATGAAGATAAAAATAGTGAAAGGAAAAGAAAAAGTGCGTCTCTGATGTTCTGTCACACTCATAGTGCGAAATGTTGCCAGGTGTTACAAACAAAAATAAAACAGTATATTCATTTATAATACTTATATTCAACTGAAATGAGTCCATTGTGGCAGTTAATTCTGCATAAAGCCAATGTTACCAGAATACTCTTCCACCAAAATACTTCTGTGATAACATTGCTAAGGCTATTTGCAGTTAAGGAGCTCTTATGACATTTTTTGTTGAAGGTGAAAGAAAATGAAAACAAATAAATAAATGAATAAATGAATAAATAGAAATAGCTTCACAATTTATTTGTTTATAGTCAGAGCTCAGCCCATTGGCTTGTATTCACTGGTTTGTTGTATGATAGTAGTGCTACATATTTTTGACTGGCATTTTTTTCCATATTTCAATGTTACTTCATTTATGTATATTTTCTGTGATATTCTTTGTTTACAGTACAAATGTATTACTTATTAATATTTCTTGCACTCTTCTACACTTTAAATCAATGTCATTACATCCCTTTTTATAGGTGGAGATTTTTTCAATTGTAACAATGCATTTTTGCAGGATTATCCTATTTCATATGCTCTTAAATTATCTTTTCTTCATGAACAAGGGTGGTCTGCAGGATCATTTCCAAGCTACAGGTGTTAGTCTTTAGCGTCTCAATTTTTTTTCTTTTTTTTTGTATTTTAATTTTAATGAATTGGTAGTTTATAATGTTAATTCTACTAATAAATACTACTGATTTCTTTGACTGGGGGTATTTCAAAGGCTTTAACTATGGGTGATTTGGGTTAAAAGATGTGTTGTGGTAAAAAAAAATTCAGAGATACAGACATCCATCCATTCATTCATTCGGTTTAGATTAGTTGTCTTTTTTAATGAAAATATACATAGGATGCCAGCAACCAGTGCTATTTTAACAGCTTTTAAAGATGTGGGTGATACTATATTATTTATTCATTCAACCATTTTTTTTTCATTTCACTACTAGTACTCCAATACTTTGGAGTCAAATACTTAACCAAGTATGTAAATAGAATACAGGTGCATAGTTACAGCACTTGCTAATGCACTTGTAGACAGGAATAATTATGCTTTAAAAATGCATTATTGGTTATATGCCAGTTCACAGTATTTATTAAAAGAAAATCCATACAGGCGTCACAGCTGCAGATTGACTATGCGGCTACATTAACAGATGCAGCGCTCGAAGGCAAGCACCAGGAAATGGAGTGTATGTGTACCTGTCTGTGTGTGTGCGTGTGTGGGCACGTGTGCATATGTGAATGCAGCTCAGACCCTGCACAGCTGCTCTACACAGTGTGTGACAAGCTAACAAGAGCCAACTGCCGCCAAGGCTGCAGGATTAGAGATTACATTTGTATGAGGGTATGTGTGTGTGTGTGTGTGTGTGTGTGTGTGTGTGTGTGTGTGTGTGTGTGTGTGTGTGTGTCACCCTAGTCAGCACCTAATTGGCCACGCTGGGTCACATAGCCTTGTGATGCCTGACTGGTTGAATCAAACCCCCCCCCTCCTTAAGTCCACCCCAGCCTCTCCCCTCGACTCTGGCTCCTCTTCCCTCTATCAGCTAACACTAATCTGCAATCCCTCTATTCATGTTTTCCCCCTAAAAAGCTCTAATGAGCTCCCAGAGGGCAGCGCTGCCATCCCCACACCACACCAACCCATCGCCTCCCGCTCTATCCCACCCCTGCTACACATGCTGGGCTTCTGCAAGATTTTCCATTGGTAAAAATAGAAGTCACATTTCAAGCACAAAGTGCAAAGAAAACCTCAAAAACTCTACCTGCAAGGATGAAAGAAATCGAATAACGTGTTTGAGAATGTTCCATTTTTTAAAACTGCAGTTAGATTATCAAGCTAAATCATCATGTTGGTGTTGTTTTTTCTTTCATCTGTAATGAAGCAGCTTGAGTATGGATGCAGTAGAAAGCCTTTGCAAATGCAATTAAATAAGCAGCACTGCCCTCCCCTGAAATGGCTACATCTGCCTTGCGTCTGAGATTTCCTTAGCTTTTCGGTCCAAATACCATTTTTTTTTTCCTTTAAATAGCTCTGACAAATTGCCTCGTGTTACATCAGTGGTGCAACATTTGTCTCTCAATCGAAAAACTTTAACTGACGGCATTAGTAATGGGTTTATGACTATGTGACAAAGTCGCTACGTTAACCTAAGTGCATAGATGTAAATGTAGTTAAGCCATCCAACATGTCATCCTCTGTTAAAAGACAGCAGCATCCTAAAATAATACTTTCTTGAAAGGGTTACAACTTTGCTTGATCCTTGTAACAACTGCATCCAGATATAATATGCCTGAAAATTCAAGGAAACACAATGCCAGCAACATCAGCTGTGGATTCTCATTGTCAATCCACTGTAACGAGAATCGGACACATTCATTTACTTGAGGCCTGCTCAACCCCTAGAAGAAGCAAAAGAAGATGGAAATAAAAAATAGGAATAATATTTGCACTCGAAACAGTTAGCCTTTATAGAGAATATACAAAAAAAGGCATGATGAGGTACGATGTACAATTAAATTAAACAGTGCAGTCGATCCATCCTGTCCACCGCTATGGCGACGGGCTCATCAGTGAACGGCGATGGATGTAAGGGTCAGTGGTGTTTCCACTGACCTCCTCTGGGAAAATGCCCACGCTTTCAAACACAGACTTTTATATCTGCGGGGCCTCCCGAAAACAGGTGTGAAGAGGAGAACCTGTTTGTTGACATTGAGGGTAAACATGTGTGACTTGCCAGTGGCGCAATGTGGTTGTAATTAATGGGTATGACAAAGACGACGGTATGAGACGAAACATCACAGCGGGTGAAAGAATCCAGATATGCAGACTTTTTAAGAAAAAGCGTCTGATGTCACTTTCACAAAGGCAAAATGACAAAGTAAAGCTGTGAAAGCTTGTTTGAAATCACCCTTGGACTTTTGGACGCAGGACTTTTACCGCGGGGGTGTTTTTTGAAAGACTGCACGGGTCCAGATAAAAAAAAACAAAGCAAAATGGCATGAAAGAGAAAAGAAAAATAACCTGTATATTATTTTATTTTCCTTTCTTTTCCTTAAAGAAAGATTTATGAATTTCCATCAGTTTAATTTTTTTCTAATTCCCCTCATTTAGTTTGCAAGTTTTATTGAAAAACACAATTATTTTACATGTCATTGATTTGTTGGTAAGAATTCTCCCTTTAGTCCCTCTGTTCAAATTCACATTTCAGTTTAATAAATGCTGAATAAGTGTCTTTCCTGTCTGATTGTTTTGCCTTTCTAGAATTGAGTCAGACAGCCATGTTCGCTCCACGAATATGGCTTTGGTTCGGTCTGGTTGAAATTCTAAACTGGCAAATCAGCCTAGGCGACAAAAATCACATGGTCAGCCCATACTTATGCTGCAACAGACGACTGACGGAAGTCCCATGATGCACTTCTCTAATTCATCCCTTTTTCTGATCCTATCTGCACTCATGCTGGGATGCTCCTCCATTGCTATTTCTACAGTAATTACTATGAATATTATATTATGTAATTTATATAATGCAGTATTAAAACATATAATATTAGCATATTTGATTATAAAATTACCATTTTGTGAATATAAAAGTTCATTTGTAATTAATGTTAAACATTAAACATTAAAATGAATGTGTAATTTCAGCTAGTTCCATGTAACTATCAGCACTGCTGATATAGTAGCATCAGATAATTTGTGCCTGTTGCTGCCAATCCTGATGCAACCCGCTGTCTCTATCAGTCTTACTCTGTATGCTATCTCTCTTACACGCTTTCCTTTCTTTCTAACCAAACTGGTCAAGACAGAAGGCCCCCCACACTGAACTCAGATCTGTCCCAAGGTTGCTTCCTCACCACTGTTGCCAAGTGCTTGGTCATGGGTGGAGAATGGGGTTTCTGCAAATAATGTAACAGTGGGGTCTCAACATGCTCTACATGGAAAGTGTCAAGAGACAACTGCGTTGTGATTTGGCACTGTATGAATAAAATCGGACTCAACTTGACTCAGTATGGGGTGGGGTGTTCTCTTCATTAGTTTGAAACTCTTGGATCACGGTATCTAAGATAGATATGCAGAATCTGTATGGATTTAAAGTGGGAATGCATTTTTTTGCAAGGATATCCAAATGAAACTGAATATCTGAAAGCACAGCAGGGGAGGAGGCAGGATGTTCTGAGCAAAATGTGTCAACACTAAAACTTAAAAGATGAGCTCAGTGGATAAGGGAACAGGTCTGATCTTATATGGCAGGTGGTTCAGGTCACCTGTTGAACCGCACTCACAACTGCAAACAAAGAGCTGGTTTGAGGAGACCTTCCCAGAGGAACACATGTTGGTCCAACCGAGTGCTATTGTTTTATCGGTGACCGTGGGATTGGCATCAAACGAGAAGACAAACTCAACTTTTACTTAAAGTGGCGGCAGACAAACCCTTAGCGAATAGCCATGAATTCCTTCCCACTCCAAAGGTCTTACCGGGTTTAAAGTGAGGCAAGGAGTTGACGCCAGGCCAGGTGTCTTCAGATGGGGTGCCAAGAACCTGGAGAAAAGAGACAAAGCAACATGAACACCAGAAAGGTTTTCCATGGCAATACAATCCATTGTTTTTTTTAACCTTTCAATCTCTTTTTTGTTAATGAGCTGAAAAAATCATTTTATGGTAGTGAGCAAAATAATAACTAATTCAAATAACTTTCTCTGTATATTATATATCTATTATTTAGTGAAAAGCCAGTTGAGTTCTCACGCACGCCGCTGGTTTTATGATGACAAAACACAGAAGAAGGCAAACATGCCTTTGGCATGATGTACTGTGGCTACGTGGCGTAATGGTTTCCAGATTTGCCCAGTTGTCTTGTGATCGACCAAACACACTCTTACAATGTCGACTGCTGGATTTCAACCGGCTGCATGCAAAGAGGGGGAGTTGCTTTCCAGGATCCCTGGAGTGGATCTGTTTCAAATACCTATGTTTGGCAACGGCTGAGGGACGATGGCGAGGAGGAATGGAAAGAGAAATACTCTTTGAAATCTTATGGCTGACTTTCAACGAGCTGTGAGCTGAGCAGCTAATAAAACATGGCTGTTCTTAACAGTCAAAAAAAAAAAGAAAAAAAAAAAAGCATTGATTACATTGACATTGATAAAATCTTGAGCTTTAGAAATTGGAAAGATGCCTTATATTTCACTTTTCTGAGCTGTTTCACCACTTCTTATATATTTCTCATATTTATCTGATATCTTGTTATCCACTATGTTCATTTTTATATGAAATAGACTGGTTACGGTGGTTGTTTTTTTTTTTTTTTTTCTGTTGTAACACCACAGAACACCAGCAGGGAGCAGTGAAGCTTCATGAGACAGTGATAACTGAAACCACAAGAGTCTTCGACTGAGGTCCAGCTTTGTTTTCTCTTGACTGGTTGGCATTTGTATGCTGAATGGTCTGCCACTATGAAAAAAAGAATTGTATAGAAGAACGGCATATGTCCCTTTTATAAAAGAATCTCAGACAAAGTGAGACTCAAGGACATGTAAACATTGGGGACAGGCATCTCACCGCACAGAGAAATACTTTCATGCATTTCAATCAGGAACTAAGTAATTAGATTCTTTAGTCAATGGTAATTAGACAAACAAAAACAAATCAAATTTCAAGTAAAACCCAGCACATCTATGATTAAACACTTCCAAACGGCATATATATATATATATATATATATATATATATATGTGTGTGTGTGTGTATATATATATATGTATATATATGTATACCTAGCACAACTATGATTTAAAGTAAGAACAGATAATGTTATAATTGAATTATAACAATGTGAACTGACATTCAGAAAATGATGATCAAGGAACATATCAGTGGCTTTCCTAGCATCCTATGGTGCCCCTGCCAGAGCAAAGCAGAGCACAGGGCCAAAAAATTACCAAGTAATAAATAAACACAACCAAATTCCAACAGTTTTTTTCATTTTTATATGAAACCTTTAAATACTAGATCAAAATTCAAGAATTGGAGCAAAGACTAAGGAAGTAAAGTCGAGAGAAATGTGTCTCTGTGCCGCTGATTTCTGACAATATTAATTTGACACTGTTGAGACACAATCAGTCTTAATCATAACGATAATAGCTGTTCATCAATGTGCTTTGCCACAAATACGTGAGCGGATTGATATTACATATAAATGATATTGATATTTTGGAAGTAGCCAATGGTTTTATCACTACACTCAGAGCAGTATTTTGTTTTTGTTTTGTTTTTCTTTCCCACGGGTCCACAAAAAATAACAAACTTACTTTTTTCTAATGTTGTTCACAAAACCTAACTTCTTTTTTTTTATGCAAATTCCCTGTGCAGTGTTGCTATCTCAGGGACAGCTATTTTTTAGCGTAAACAGCTTGTACATCACGCCGCAGCTGGCCCTGAAGCACGGGTCCTTGACACATGTGTGAACAATATTTTTCAGGGCTTAACTCGCACTTTCATTGTGTTAAGGACTGCGCCTGCTGCTGAAACCACATCAGAGCTAACCTTAATATTCTTTTTTTCCTGTGATTCTGCCTATTGGTGGATTTTGAACACACTTTAATTAGAAAAAAAAGGGTTTGCATGCTCTTCAAGTGTCTGTTTGGGCTTCTGCCTGGTTCTCAGGTTACCTCCCACAGTCCAAAAACATACAGAAGGTTCATTTGAAAAATTCCCCAGATGTGTGAATGAAAGAGTGCAAGATAAGTGTTAGATAATGAATGACTGAGTGAACGAATTAAAAAAAAAAAGGACTGAAGAGGGCCCCTCTAAACAATGCACACAATGGTAACACCCTGAGCTTGCAAAATATCAGGCGATTTAATGTATTCCATCTGTGCTGAGTGCAAGCTGCATTTTGCACCACAAAACTAGGGGCCGATATAGAGTTCAAACTGATGGACGGAACTGAGGGCCAAGGGTAAAAGATAGTTCGGAAATAAATAGATAAGATGGATGAATAATAGAGATATGAAAGACGTGACAGTAGCAGGACGTGTCAGTTCAGCAGCAATGGTCAGTATGTCTCCAATGGGATGGGGGGATGTTGTGTGAATGTCTGTGTATGTGTGTTGTGTGTGCATGTGGGAAGGGTGGTGTGGACAAGGGGAGTTCCACAACTGATATGAATTCCTGAAAGGGCACAGGTTACAACCCCAAGTTCTTGCAAGCACATTTTAGTTGTGAAATCCAGTCTGTTAATCCCCCAGGAGCCAAGGTATGGACCACCCAGGCCACCAGACAAAAACAGAAATGTCTGACCTTCAACAAGGAACCCCCTCCACTATTTATATGCTGCCGGAGAGAAAATTAAGATGACTGGAAACAGAGCAGACACTCGTGCCGAATGTTACAGCTAATAGGATATACGTAAAGTCAAATATACTGTATTTCCAAGCCTCAAGATCATATCATTCTTTCAAGACACACAGGTATGTTGAGACAGATGGTATGACATAATTATATTATATCTGCGGGTATGGCGGGTTATATTGTAGTCAGTCTTCTTCTTCTTTCCCTTTTGGCTTTTCACTTTGTGTCGCCACAGTAAATCAAACTTCTCCATCTAACCCTATTCTCTGTATCCTCCTCTCTCACACCAACTACTTTCATATCTTCTCTCATTACCCCCATAAATCTTCTCTTTGGTCTTCCAGGAGACCTCCTGATTGGCAGCTCCAATTCCAGCATCCGTCTACCAATATATTCATTATCCCTCCTTTGTACATGACCTAACCATCTCAGTCCGGCTTTTCCGACCTTCTCTCCAAAACATCAAACATGTGCTGTCCCTTTGATAGACTCATTCCTAATCCTATCCATCCTCGTCACTCCGGAAGAGAAACTCAACATCGTCATCTCTGCGAGCTCTAACTCTGCCTCCTGTCTTTTCGGCATTGTCACTGTTTCTAGACCATACAGCTTCACTGGTCACCGCTGTCTTGTACACCTTTCCTTTTATTCTGACTGATCGTATAGTACACCTGACACCTCTGACACTTTTCTCCACCCATTCCAACCTGCTTGAACCCATTTCATTACCTCTTTTCCACACTCTCTGTTGGTCTGGAATGTTGACTCTAAGTACACATAATTTTTCCAACTTCTTGATCTACACTCCTTGTCGCCTCACCGTTCCACCCGGGTTCCTGTCATTCACACACAAATAAATACTCTTGCTGCTCCTTACCTTCATTCCTCTCCTTTCCAGAGCACACCTCACTAGATTTTCCTCAGCCTGGTCCCTGCTCTTGCTACAAATCACAATGTCATCTGCAAATGTCATGGTCCATGGAGTTTCCTGTCTAACCTCATCTGTAAGCCTGTCCATCACCACTGCAAACAAGAGGGGGCTCAGAGCTGATCCCTGATGGAGTCCCACCTCCACCTTGAATTTTTCCGTTACACCTACAGCACATACTGCAACTCTGAAAACTGGATTGCAATGTAAGGTCATTTTTTTTTGTCCTTTGTCTTTTCAACTTTCAGTTGACTTTACTTTTAGACTCAACACTGGAATTCTGTTTACATAGCAAAGTGTACTAAATTGCAACCGTTAGAAACATCTCAAAAGCTATTATGACAGGGTAAGGAAGACATGGAAAGACCAGCAAGGCTTATATCACATATTGTCTTTATCTTGAAGTAAAGTCACCATTTTCACGAGTTTAAAAAACCATTCATTTCAGTTGGGAAGTGGTGATGATGATGATGATAATAATAATAATAATGATAGTGAAGACTCTTGCGACTCTTTGCCACTGCGAAATAGGTTTACTGTGTGCCTGGCATAAAACACACACTTTCGCTTTACGCAAGATTTGTAACAATAAAAAAAAAGAAAAAAGATGACTGTCAAAATCTGAATGTTGTCCCAAAGTTTTTTCAGATTTTCTGGAGAGATATGTAGGAGGATGCTTCCGATCAGGGTCAATAAGCTGATGAAGTACTGTAAATGACTAATAAATAAATCCTAGGGTAAAGTACCTGTGATTGTGTCATGCTATTCATTGGTCACAATATGAAGAGGAATAGACCAGGAAAAAAAAAAAAATCAGTGATGTTGTTTGCAGAAAAAAAAAAAACATCTTTACAGTAATACAAGTGTTTTAAACATAAGGGTAACTCAACTAAAATTCTGTCAATGCCATTTCACACCTGTAGGTGCAATTTTGTAGGTATGCATATGTTTTTCTTACCAATCAACCCCACCTGCCCCCGGTCCTGGTGGAATCCAACCCCTCCACCTCCCTAGTCTTCACCATTCCTCCTGTCACACTCTGTCTTTGTTTTAACAGTGATTCCAATCTCCATCTCATCTCCGTCTAAAAATCCCAGTCCCACTTCAGGGGCCTCCATCGGCCAAGTAGATTGGGGTCACCTCTGGGCAGGGGTCAAATGGGTCAGAACCTCAGCTGAGAGCTTGAGTAGCTTTCCCACAGCAAGCGGGAGGAATGTGTCAGCAAGCCTTGACTATCCTGTCTATTTTCGCAAAGAAAGATGCTCGTGTCACAGTTGCGGCCGCTGTTCGAGGAATGCAGTTATTTTGTCTCCCAGCAGTATCTTGCTGTCTTCTGAGGAGGAATCGGCTTCTATGTACACACACTGTGTTAGACAGCAGAGTCCCGTCCCTTGCATATTTCATGATTCTTATCATGTTTGTTTTTTTTTAATTTATTTTTTTTTACAAGCACTTTAACACCAAGGATTCGATTGACTCACGAAGCTGCCATTGTTTCAGTTTCTCTCTACAGAAGGAAGCAATTTGGGAAAAATCCCCTGTAAACTATTATCAGGAACAACAAACAAACATACCCATCAGATAGCAAAGACGCGCTTTGCGGAGCTAACAGAGAGCAGCTACCTGTTTAAGAACTCGGTGTGAAATTGAATGATATTGCTTGATAAATGCTAAAAAAAGTGAATTCTAAAATAGCAATTTAAAATATTAATTGATATAACAGGAAGTTCCATGACGGTCATGGTTAAGTACTTCATAACCCTTATGTCCAGAGCTGTAGTTGTGTAGTGTATCATAAAATAAAAATAAAATAAATAAATAAATCTAAAACAAGGCTCCATAAATGTGTGAAATATGATAGAACTCAAATGACATCAAAATATTTATTGAACTTATTGCTCGATATGTATAATCACATTGCTTTTTTACAGTTGACAAGATGAGATGATATGAGATGAGATGAACTTTAATGATCTCATGCTTGGGAAACTGTTTATAAACTAAATATAACTGTGGGTTAAGCGGCAGGTGCTGCGTCTTCTTAAAGTCGCTAATGTTTGGTTGCCTGGCAACCTCGATGACAAGATTCTAGGATACAGCGTGTGAAGCTGCCACAAAAATGGATGTTTTATTACAGTGCATGAAAAAAAAGGATTGCTGATGTATGACGGCAGGGTGGGAATATGACCTGCAGCTGCAGGTGTGCAGGAAATTATATTGATATTAATTAATAAGCTTATTACACTGACACACACACACGCACACACACGCACACACACACACACACACACACACACACACACACACACACACACACACACACACATGTGCACCTTATGCCATTTTCCTGCAAATGGAGCTGTCCACACTCATACTGATTCTCTGGTGGACAATGTTGCTGAATGGTGACAGCTGGTTAACCAGCTGGAACCGGGCCAGCCTCATCAATGTAACTTCCACTAACACACACATCAGCTACAATTTATCAATTTGGAGTCAGCACAAATATGAGCTGGAAAAAAAAATGCTATTGAACTCCTTTGCTCACAAATATATGTGTAAGTCTGATAGTAATGCTAGTCATGTCCTGACCCCAGATACATTTCTGGATCCACATTTGTCACAGTCTGTTATCTTCACGTTAGGTCTAAGCTGAATTACAGCAGGTTCTAGTTTTATTTATCATTAATTCGAACAACCAACTTGACCTACAAAGATGTGAATGTGACTGCAGCTGTAAAATACGACTGTGCACTACAAATTAGCAATGATACTGTTAGATGTGGTGGAAATGGAGAAAGTACCTTTGTCAGCTACGCACGAGATCCAACAAAACTAGCTAAATCTAAACTTCAAACTTAATCAAATTTTCCGTTACATTGATAGAAAGAGAACTAAAACAAAAAATTAAATGAGATCACCTGGCTGGCTAATCTCAGTTCTGCACAAGCCAACGCTAGAATTTCAAATATGAGACAGGTCCTATTTAATTCTTTAATATAGTTGTGTCTTTTAAAGTGGACGGATGAAAGTCATTGATGATTCAACTGTTAGTGATGTATTAGTCTGCTGCAAAAGTCAGCTGACTTATAAAATGCAATGGGGCAATAGGTTTTCCTATACGAAAGAGAGGTGCATTGGACTTTGTTGCTGGGTTAATGCCTGTGACATTCCAGCTCGGTTGATACTCCATGGTTGACGAAATTCTTGGCAGTGTGCTTCTCAAACAGTGATGGGAGCTGACCTTTCTGTTCCTCTCTTCAAACAAAATGCCCTTTAAGATGCTTCTGACTCTGCATAATTCATAGAGCGTGCCCTTCACATAAGTTGCCGAGGCTGCGGATCCTCTGTCGTCCGACAGCCATGCAGCAGACAACATCAACATTGGGATGTTGACTGGGGAGGGCAAGTTTTGCTGATCACGCTTTAGCTCGCCAGTATGCAAATCTCCAAATTTCAATGTTCAGTGTGTTCTCTCCATGAAATGAATGCTGAATACAAACAAACACAAAAAACCCCAATGCTTGTTGGGAGAAAAAATGGATTGGATTCAGCTTGGCATATCGGTATGCTTGAGGCAAAGGAATTAATTTCGTGTTCTGACATAGCGACAAAGGTGCACTTGCATGAAAAATATCATAAAACATTGCAATGATAACAAAGAGAGTCCAGTTAAATAGATATGTCATTTATTATGAATGACATTAGATCTGCTGCTTGGCAGCAAGAAGGTCCCTGGTTCAATCCTGACAAGGGGCATTTTGTGAGGAGTTGGCATGATTTCCCCATGTCTGTGGCATTTTATTGGAGACCCTAAATTGCCCAGATGAGTAAATGTCTTTTTACTTGCCCCTGCGACTGACTGATTGGCAACAGGTCCAGGGTGAATCCCACCTCTCAGTGACCCCTGCTAGTACAGGATAAGCGGTATAGGTAATGAATGAATGAATTAACTTCTTGTGACTGGTGATATTGGAAAAGCTTATAAAATACTGTGAATTCGATCAATGACTAAAAGTGGAAAGAAAACTTAAAGCTACAGGACACAGATGTTCTGATGATGAATACTACGGCATACCGTATAACCTCCATATCCATTCTGCAGTAGCACCAGCACCCTCCGTTGTGCACTGATTTAGTCAGTAGTTATGGTGGAAAGAGAGTGAGAAGCACTTGCAAAGGAAGTTAAATAATCTGCAGCCATGTGATCTCATAAATAAGGTTATGAGCATAATCGAAGTATCGTTGGTTGGGAAACCTTGTTTGTCCCCAACCTTCACCCTGGATTGGTTGCCAGTTTATGTCGGGGCCACATAAAGAGAGAAAACAACCATTCACTCTCCCATTCACACATCTGGGCAATTTTTCCAATTTCCCCATTACCATTCCACATGATTATGGATCGTGGGGGGACATCGGAGCTTCCCGGACCAAATGGTCGACCCCAGTGGTGGGGTCATGGAATAACATGATTAGGTGGTTTTCTTATTTAACTAACTCTCATATTTTATACTTTACCACAAACAGGTTATTTTCCTGGAACTCCACAATATAATTGGAGACAAAAAAAGAGTAGAGTCAAAAGGAAAAGCCTCTGAAGGGAAGGAGAGTGCAACTGAGCCTCATCCCGAGTCCAGCCTTTGGCTATCTCATTGTTGGCCTTTCCACTCTGTCAACCTATCGTGGAGCGTCACTGTGTCTGTGAAGGTTCAACTGGGGCTGGGGGTATATTGTACATCTGCACGGCTCGAACCATCTTCCAACTGGGCAAAAAAGGCTATCCATTAAAAGCCCCCCCGCCTGCTCCACGCTTTGTAAGATCCCCTGCCTGCAGGGCCTCCTCCACCTCTCTTCAACTCTTCCATCCATTTCCAAGATGCGAATCACTAGCCCTCTGCCCGGAGGCAAAAGCAGTCTTTGTCTCCCTATCATGGCTCTTCCTGCGGTCAAACTTTTTATGCTAACATCTCTGTAATATTCCAGATTAATTATTCAGTCGCTTCTAGTCTATGAATATAAATCCTTTATGTCTATTCTGCTACACTAGTTCAATTAAGCAATTGGATATGAATTTATATGGAAAGATGACAGATGATGGTGCAAGAGACCTCCTGTCTATTTGAAATATTAATGCAATCCAACAAGTCCACACAGACACATACACGCTAAATATACATTAAAAAACGATTCATAGGACTAATGTCCTTCCTTTCTGAAAATTCAAAAGGAGCCCTTTGTTTTCAGAAAAACTGAATACAATGAAAAATCCCTAAACCTATGACTTGAGACTACCAAGGGGTTCATTTAGCAGGCTTTTCTCCAATCTGTTTCAGGGGATAATTCAGATTTAGACACAGTGGTGAGGTACTAAAATACTGAGGAAATTGGTGAAAGATACTGGGATAATTATCATATATCATGACTTTAAGCTTTGACTGAAAAGCAAAAATGATAACGAAAGTATCTTTTGATCATCACTTTTTACCCTTACTAAAAACATTGGAAAAAACATAAAAATGCTTGCTTTTAGAGTACAATGCAAAGTGCAATCACTTCATTTTTAAGCTGCTAGTTGAAAGGAGCTGCAATGATTTTTAGATAATTAATTATCTCTTAAATATTTGTACAATAGCAAGGGGCTTATATTTCAAGAATTTATCTTACTGAGACTGAGTCCTGTAATTTTTTTTCCAAGAAGAATACCACAAAGGTTTCCTGCCCAGCTTTTACTCTGTACTTCCAACAGTTTGACAGCACATACAGCTGAAAAAAGGGAAAAAAAAACCAAACTGAACTTAATTAATTGCTTCTCATCTAAACTCAGATTGGATTGAGGTCTGAATTTCAATATTTCCAAGCAACACTTCTGACTTCACAAACCATCATTGTGAATATTCAGCTGTAGAAAAGAGTGGCTCCAGTGTGTGGTGACAAATGCAAGACTCCCATCATCCACACACACACACGCGCACACACACACTCACACACACACACACACACACACACACACACACACACACACACACACACACACACATACACACGCTCACCAGGAATATCCTCTCCAGCTGGTCCTGAATGTCTTTCATCCCAGGAAAGGCAGCAACTCCTTGGATCATCTCGATGAAAATGCAGCCCACTCCCCTACAAGACAAACACATAAGATACAAGCAAACCAGTCATAAATAAGATTACACGTGAAGGGTCGTCAGTTATTGTAACTGTCATTATAAAATAATAATTGTAATGACATTGTTGTACTTTAAAACAATATTTCCATTTTGTTCTTTTTTTTATTTCCTCAAAATAATTCTAATTGGCAATTTGGTTGCAGACAGGCCCCTGAGAGTTGCTGCAAGACCAAGAAAGACAAACATCAAGTTGAAAATATGAAGAAATTGTAGAGGAGGGTGTCTGCGTGTGTACGTGTGTGTGTGTGTGTGTGTGTGTGTGTGTGTGTGTGTGTGTTGTCAGTGCTCGTTTGTCAGAGGGGTTTTGTTTCTTGACAGATTCACTGTCTGGTTCGGTGCACGCTTGTCTGAGCGGAACCCCCCGACGAAGCAGGCAAAGGGAGGCTGATGATTCGCCGAGGTCTTCGGTGCTAGCAGAATCTCTGATCCACGCCATCCATCGCTTACAAAGGAATAATGATTGCGGCATCTTTAAATTAAATGCGTCGGCTGAAACGTCCAAAAATGTCTGTTTTGCTTTAAGAAAGAAAGTATTTGTGTTGATCTGATGGAACAACACAATCTATACATTGAATTAAGGCATTGCAACACCTTCTTGAGGGCAATTTGTCTACATAACTTACATGAGCTTTTGGAGTTTATTGTCTCTGTACTATTAAATCATGCGAGGGCTGATCTAACTGTCATGTAAATACTTTGGTATCATTTCCTGAATCAAGCATAAACAAATGAGAAAATAAATAAGTAATGCACTACTTGACACGCTTTACATATGCAGAAAACTGGCCCTACAACTTGCATCTTATATGTAAGATTGGTAATAAATACAGTATATGTATATATACATGTATATGTTAACATATACGTGTATATGTACACTCACACACGCACACACATACACACACACACACCAACAAATAAATACATGTAATAATGAGGATGTTGATGTTGGTGCTGAAACAAAAATAATTACATGCAAATGTTGTAACTATTCCGTTGCCATGCGCTACATCATTGCTGCAATTATGACAAGTGGCCTTCTGATATTTTCTCCAGGCGTGAGACTAATGGCCTTTTTAAAGACATAATGTCCATGCTGGACAATTGTCGTATTGAGCTGATTTTGCCATTTGCCTAATCCAGATAGGCACTGAAATTCAATTTTTCTGAATTCCTCTTTATACTTTTATTCAATAAATGATTGTTTTGAATTGTTAATGCGGAATTACATTTAGTTATGAAAGTTTTAATTTTTTTTATTTTGTTATGTATGTATTTATTTATACAAAAATCTGAGAGAATACTGTAGCACAGTTTAGTTTTCCATTTATTCTTATGTTGGCACTAATCTTATGTTTGTTTTTTTGAAACATTAACTTCTCAGCGGTCATAAACCAACAATAAGTAGGACAAGTCACCCGGACGTGGATGACTGAGAACCTCCACAGACCATAAGTAGAAAGCTCTCTAACAGCAGAATTGTGTAACAGACCATTAAATCGCTGCCATTTCTTTTGATCACCTGCATAACCAGATGCTGTTTCTTTCCTTTATTTTTTTTTTTACTTTAATTTATTTTCACACATTGATTGTGTGCAAATGATTGTGAGTATATGCAAGTATGTACAAGTACTTACCTATTCATTGGTATATACATAGATGCATATTAATATACATTGTAAATGAAATTGTATGGCATCAACACTGGCAAAGTAAATTATTGTTTGTCTTTGTTTTTTGTCTGAAACTTTTTATCTTTTTTTTCAGAATAACAATGAAGCATTCAACACAACAATCCAGCCTAATCCAGCGGTGAAATTCAATTCCTGTGACATTTGTTTCATTCTTTCTTTACTTAACAACCAGGAGTGTCCTGGTGGTGTCACTTGTGTTCTGTGGTTGTGGCCGCCCGCGCCTTCGGTTAAGTGTTTTATAATCGCTGTTCTGGTAATTAGGGGCTTGTGTTGGAGGTACTTTGACTGTAGGATGTCGGTAAATCAGTCAGTCCCAGAGACCAGCTGCGCTCCTTTAGTTTAGCACACAGTCAATTAGCCTCAGTAAATAGAGGCCTGTTTGTTCGCAGACAGTTAATGAACCTCCCTTTGGCAGCAGACTTGACGGGTAAGACGTTTGTAATGCGATTCTGCAACGGACGGAGAGATAACTGCTGCTCTCAGCCGGTTTTGCTGCCATCTTTTAAGACATTCAGACATTTTGTGAAATTGGTGTTCTTGAAAAATCTACCTGCAGTTTGTCCAAGGTGAACGGACTATAAAAGGAACAGTATGCCCGAGTACTGTTCCTTTCATACACTTTTTTCCTTTTAGACACAATGTGGTTTTTTGACTTGAAATATAAAGAAGCAGACATTGATTTTCTTTCACAAAACAGCTTGGTATTTTGTAACGTAAAATCAGCGCGTGATGACATAAAAGCAAGATTTTACAAAATTTGCAGCCAGTTTGCAGAGAAGGGTAAGGGCACTCCTGCCCTGCATCCCATTCTCCCTCCTGTCAGAAAGCAACCTGCACCCTTTGGTTTGTCTTGATGGGTTCTTGTCACGGTGGAAGACGGATCTGCGCAACCTTTGGGAGCTCCGTCACGGAAGAGCGATTACTATGTGGACTGAAGTGTGTCTCCTTGTGTATGTGTGTTTCTGTGTGCGTGTGTGTGTATGTTTCAGAGTATCACAGTAGGATGGAGCAACAATCTATGGATTTGCCACCTGCAAATACCCCTGACACAGTCATACCATCCGCTTCCTTTCCGGACCCCAAAACCCCCCCTCCCACCCGGTCTCTAATTGGGTGTTAAACAGTGCAGCTGGGCTTCATGAGATCCATCCAAACCATTGTAAACAATACTGGTGGCCAGAAGCATCTGGTTATGTGTGTGTTGTGCAATTTAAATTTTCTACCCATTCATCTCACTAGATATCATTACTGATCACATTTCAGCAGATTTGCAAAAGAATTTTAGAGTTTGAGAAAAACGGTGTCACCGCTGCGTCATACTAGTCCATGCGGTCCTTTTAGTGATTCGCTATCTCTGTTTTAGTTAAAAAAAAGCCACAATTTGAGGTTATTTTGCTGACAAAGGGCCCTAGAGAAATGTTCATATTTATGTATGTATGTATAGGCATGTGTGTATTCAACCAGTTTTAAAATGTAGTAATTAATGTTAATTTTTGGTGGTTCTTATATTGCAGGAGTTGGCTTCACATTAGGATTATCAAGAACTTGCCTTAAAAGAGCATGAGAAATGAATAATAAACTTACAAAATGACAATAAAATGAACCCCCCCAAAAATACTTATGAGAGAAAAAAAACAGAGCAAGTGGAATGCATATAATTTGTTACAAAAAATTTCACACATCAATTCTACTACTACTGCTACTAATACTACTACTACTGTGTATAATAATCATCACATTAAAAGGAATATTAATAATTATAATAATATTTCCACTAATATTTCTACAATAATAGCAATTATAATAATAACAATAATCATTAATCACATAATTTTGTACATAAAAGAAAATAATTATCCATATATAGCACTATATTTATGAGAGATGGTTGCCAGGCTGTTCATTCAGCTAAAATGTTTTTTTTGTTGTGGTTGTTTCTAATGTTGACTGAAATTTTCATTCCAAAACAAGCAAGTAATGTAAGTCCTAAAAGAGCATAATGATTCATATATTCATATCCAGATCAAGAGCTGCTCTATCTGGATGATAGAAAAGTATGAGAGTAATTATTGAGCGCTCGGTGTGTGTGGGAAGAGGGATGCGATAGGTGAAGGTTGACCAAGAAGCCTAAAAATACTCTTCAAAGAACCCAAGATGAAAAACAACAATAAGAGCAGTGTACTGCGGGGAGAAGGGATACAGCTCTTATTGATAACACTGATTTTCACCCACTAAATGATTTATGAGAAAAATTAAACGAGGGGTAGGCGACTCAGACTGTATTATTACCCACCACATGTCCAAGCAGGTGGAGTAATCTGTGGATCCCAGCAGGACATCTGGGGGTCGATACCATAGGGTCACCACCTCGTTGGAGTATGTGTGGCTCGGGACTGACTTGGCCCTGGCCAGTCCTGAAGAGGAGGGGAGAGAAAAACAAACCAAAGTCTCAGAGAGCATTATCAATGGATAACCTTGACCTGACCCCTGAAACCTGGAAGATATCAGCCAGACTAACTTTAATGTTATTGTCATTGGCAAAGATGAAAAAGATGGTCAGATAAAATGACCTGGAAAATACATATAGACTTTAAGGAACAAAATATCCCCACTTTAAATTCAAATAGGTTGTTCACCCATATGATTTTTTTTCAGGGAGTTGACACAGTGAATATGACAACACATCAACCATGGCGGGGCTTGTTTTGTATCTCTGTTCAAGATAGAGGTCTTCCAATTTCAGAGCATAACATTCTCATTTCTTCTTCAAATGGCATGATGCACACACCCTTCTAAAAAACAAAAGCCTCAGATTTGCTCTGCTCGAGCACGGGAGTTTCTGCACTCACACTCGGAGTGATTGTCCGTTCTGCCTCCGCGACACTTCTTCATGGCTATCCACGCAACAACTTTGGCAGTGCCAAAATCCCGAGATTGTCTTTCAAATGGAAACTTGATGGAAAATCTTAAGGTTCATTGAGAAACAGGGGGAAACCAAAGAATCGACAGGAATGGCCTCCTCTCATGGAATGATGGTTGATCCCAAGTGACCCCTACCACTTTTCCCTACTTTTACTTTGAAATAATCCTTATTATGACAACACGTAAAGGTGCTACATCTTTACATTAAGCATTTCTCCAGGGTTTAAATCAGAGAATGGGTTTCTGTGATTGTACCAATTTTTTTTACAGCGGTGTTCAAACATTTATCGCGTGTGTGCTGCGGCAACACAAACCCAGCCTGGTGTTCACTAACTACTCCCTAATGGCAGCTGATGCTTAAGAGAGCAGATGCAAACTTTAATGACTGCTTTGTTACTCCCCCAGTGGTTGGAGGCCTTAATTAAAGTGTTCAGCTTGGTAAAAAAAAAAAGGACTTGTGTCCTGCTTCCTTATTGTTTGTGCGTTGGAGGAGGACAGGAAAGTTTCAGGCTGCGCTGCTGGCATTTCAAAAATTTCAGCCTGACAAAAATACACATTTGAAGTAAAATCTTCATTCAAAATATCTCATGTTTTATAGGTAGCGGATAGTTCACTTTTTCCCACAAAATACATATTTGTTGAGCAGCCATTTTTTAACAAACCATGAGCAAACATGCTTATTTCATTGCTGTTTGCATCTGTGTTTGTATTATTTTAAAGGTCTAATAGACTTTACTGTTGACAGAAGTATTTTGTAATTGTGTAATTTATTTTTTTTTATCTTTTTTTATCTTTTTAAATACAAGGAGATCTTTTTTAAATACCAGGGGATCCCCTGAAGTGTAAGCTATGCCAAAAAAATTAAGCCTGCAAAGCACTGGAATTACAATGCATCCCAACATGCTATTTAAATACAAAGAACAAAAAAGACACTGCTAGCATGAAGTACTTGCACAGCAGGGTGTCACTGCAGTCCTGCCTGTGGATTACTCAAGATGCTGCTCTGTGGGACCGTACCATTTTTTTCAGTTTTTGTATGAAAATCTATAATCAGATGAGATATTTGAGATATTATACTTTCTGTCATCTGCTCGTAGGAGTGTTCTTGCGGTACCTCAACAACACCCACCTGTCCACATCTCATACAAGTGTAGGGAGCACATCAGCACTCATAACGTCAATGTTAAAGTCAATTTGGAAAGTGGTGCTACAACAGATGGTATGAAATGTGTCATTTCCTGGATTTTTTTGTAGTTGCTCTGCAAATCTGAAAATGAAGCGAGCTTAATTTAGCCAAAAAAACACTGATATATAAAATAAAAAACACAAAACTTCAGGATGCCCTTTCTGCTCAAAAGTGCTACAAACATTATGTGTTCGCCATTCATTTTTTGCCTCATTTTTTGTTTTTAATTTCATATTACCACAACACAAAAATGATTTTGCAGGGCAGAAAAAATAATCCCACTTAACTATACATTGTCGGTTTAAGAACAGCTGGATAAACAGTATATGAAGATGTTGGTTAGAATGTCAGTTTTCATGTGCTTTGACATTTTATATTACCTTGTACAGATTTAATGTAAACACTGACACCTGACTTTCCACGTCACCCTGCCCAGTAACACACAAACACACACGCATAAGCACACACACACACACACCTTCATCCATGTTGTGTTTCACCACATGCTCTGCCATTCAGGTCCAGGTGGTCACACAGATGAAGGTCATGTGTGAATTATATATGACTGTCGCACACACACATAACGCTGGCAATCAGAACCAGAAACAAGGCAGACTGAACAAGAGAAGCGGGACCAAAATAGCTGGTTCCCAAGAGAATCAGCCCACTGTTTATTTGAAGCTCCATTGAATTTTGACGCCAGTTTTGCAGCTTTCTCTCCTCTTGCTGTCCTGCCAGACACGACTGCAAATACTGTGCAATCGATGTAAAAAAAAAATTAAAAATTACAAGAAAATTAAATATAATTATAAAATGAAATAAAATAAAATAAACAAAATAAAATAAAATGAACCACGTCTTTGAGTATTAGTATAAGCTACAAATTTCTGAAGTTTATAAATTCATTGTTACAAGTGCAACAAATCCATCAATGAAACAACAGCAGAACATAAAACTGAAAAATAGAAAAAAATACAATAAAATTAACAATAACATTAATATATGGTATGGTTCTTCTACCCGTTGCTCCTGCTAATGTCCCTGTCTCTTTTTCAAACATGAACATCTAATTCAAATATACACATAGATAATGTTCAATAATCACTGATAATAATCGCCACTGATCCAGGGGCAGTTCATGATAATTATTTCACAATAAGACAACTTGAACTGAGTTGAGCTGCTTGTGTACCCAGACATGTTCAAATTAAAAATGAGACAATCACATAAAAGCATAAAAAAACAAAAGGAAAGAAAAAGACTTGTGACAAGAATGGCTGGTTTCTAAGTTGCTGGAGTAGAAGAAGATATAAACATCAAAAAGGGTGTTCTTGAAGGCTGTTTTCCACACTACTGCTGTAATATAGCATGTTTCCCATATGAGCAAACACATATTGTTAATGCATTAATGTTGCTGATGTTGAGTGACCCCCCCTTCACTCCCACACACACACAAACACACACACACATATTGCCAGCCTCAATTCATGTAATGGACTTAAAAAGACCATCTGCAGGCTTCGAAAAACTCCACATAAGTATGCACACACAGCGAAACACACAGAGACACACAGGCTCTAGTACCGTTGCAACGTCCTCTGTGAAACAGCACCCTCGGGAGGAACAAGCGATCTGCTCTGGATTGTCTCCTTCCAGGTCCACTCCCTACGCATCATTTTCACACCAGCTGTTGGTTTGCCCGCTCGAGCATTGGGTCATAACTATGATCCTTTTGCACAAACAAAATATCTGTTCAATTCGCCATAATCCAACAATCCCAGCCGAACATTAAATAGGACATCCGTTCACTAGCTGCCCTGTTCACAGTCATCTGTCAATTCATTGAGGTCTGCCTCAATTTGCCTCAGAATTATGCCACTTTAGCATGAAACACAATATATATACAACGACATACTTGACATATTTGAAACCATAAAATGTATTTAATAAAAAGTCAGACGGATTAAAGTATCTGGTCAAGTCAGGGTTTTGCTGTCTGACACCATTCGTTGTAAAACTGCAAAGATGACAGAGTTCAGCAGCAAAGAAGTAACATTGAATTGAATTTCAAAAGGCAGATAACACCCTTTTTCCCCCACCACAGAGCTCTGGATTAAGTTATTACATGGTAACAATGTAAACCATGGAGTTTGAATGAAAGAAAATTGAAATAAACCCAAAAAATGTTTCTGCTTTTGTGAGTACAGGTAGCTATCAATCAATTTATTTGAAGATAAAATTGATTCGATATGTTGTCGATATGTTACCACAACAAATCCCCATATTAGTAAATCAGTGCAAAACAATCATTGCATTATGTGCAGCTATTTATAAGACTGTAAATACACCCAAGCAACACTGGTATTATTAGTGTTTCAACACATCTCGAGGGACCCTCAATTTTCACACTTTCACACTGTTTTTTTTGAATGAATAAAAAAAGGAATCCAAATATAATCGTTCATAACATAAAAGACGAAGAAAACATACGCTTTTTTTAGCTTATGTTACCAACAGGGAAGGGACGGATTACCTGTCTAAAATGGATTATGTATTTGGAAGTGGTGGACAGATTTATTTAAGTATAGAGATAGAGACATCGATTACTTTCTGAATACGCCCACTCCTACTACTACTACTACAAAAAAGCACCTATACATACAGTTCCATTGGTCTCAATAGTTGTCACCCTGTTGTGGAACAGGGGCTCTGAGAAGACTCATTTATGTGGTGGTGGTTGTGCCGTTCATTAAAAAAAGGGGAATAAATCCTCAGAGAAGCAATTTGGCAACTACGGCTGGTGGGTCATCAGCTGCTGTTGTCAACCAACCCCAGATGAATATAACATGTAGATAGCTTGCTACTCATCATCGGCACACATGTCCACTCAGCTTCAGAGGTCTCACTCTGACCAAAGACATCGACTCAGACAATCTTTTACTCACATCCCCAGTGAATTTGTCTGAGCGCTGCCTCTGAGACCACCTATCCAACTTCAAACTACCATTAAATTTAATTTCAATGTCGTGCAGTCACACTGTATTTTCAGTCTTTCGCAGCAAAAATGCGAGTTGCTGTCAAGCTGTGTTTTCATATTCTTCTTGAATTCTTCACAAAATTGGGACTGTTCTAAGCCATGTCAAATATTAAAATATCACATATGAACCTTGGAGATGATTGAGTGGTTGTAGTAGCCACAGGGGTAGCAGCAGTCAAAGCAGTGTTACAAGGTATTTAATTGTTGTAAATTACAATTTGTTATGCAGTTAGATTGGCATTAAATAAATTAAAAAGAATAACTAAAATGGTATAATATTTTATCTGTGCATTTATATATATATACACACACGTGTGTGTGTATATATACATATAAACCTGTGTGTTTTTTATACATATATGTATACATATATGTATATAAGCGGATATGGAGAATAGGGTTTGGGGGAGAATCCTGATACAGTTCTATTTAGACGGATAGATAGATAGATAGATAGATAGATAGATAGATAGATAGATAGATAGATAGATAGATAGATAGATAGATAGATAGATAGATAGATAGATAGATAGATAGATAGATAGATAGATAGATAGATAGATAGACAGACAGATAGATAGGTAGATAGATAGATAGATAGATGACTGAGTTCCTTTGGCGCATGCAGGACACTGTTAAGGACCTTCACTGTGGCGGCATATGCACTGCCCGATGGCCCTTCATTCCATCGTGATGTTCAACACCACAGCACATAAACATTTTTGCCGTATGTAGCACAGTGCTGATGCTGCTAGTGGGCATCCCAAGATACTCTTTTCTTTTTGCACTACCCAACTACCACCATCCCTATTTTGCATTACCTCCAATTACAATGCATTTCTTTCGTTTTTCTCATAATTTTTTTTGTTATTTCTGCTTTTTATACTGTTGATTACCGTAATTTCCAGACGATAAGCCGCAACTTATTTCACTTAAACAACGATACGGCTAATATATGGATTTTTTGGGGGGGAGCTAACAAGCTTCACGCTGCTAAAACACTTATCCTCGTCACATTGGACCAATGAAATGACCGGGAAATTCTCAGTCCGTTCAACTCCTACACCGAAGAAGACGACTGACAATTTTAGCCCGCAGGAGGAAGCCCAAGATAGCGTAGCCAGTGTGGCTTATATTGAGGTACACTCATTAGTCTGGAAATTACGGTATATATTTTTTTTCCATTGCTAAGAGACAGACAGATAGATAGAGATATGCTTCTGGATGCTCAAAATTTAGTTTTTTAATTGGTTACAAAGACTACATTTCTTAAGGGGCCGGTACATCCTCCACTTAATTCTATTGGATATCAGCCTGGTTGTTGGGTCATCCAGCTAGCAGAACCCTGTTATTTGTCTGAGCTGCCCAAAAATGTATTTTTTCACAGCCCGTTTCCAACATCTCTACAACTGGGATGTTTTTTTTTTGTAAGTCATCCCACAAATAGATGAAAAAAAGGTTCAGCCACTCCTCTTTAACATCCTTAGTGATGATGGTAATAATAAACCAACATTTGTTAGCTCTTTACCATTTCCCATCTTTCAACTCTTTCCCCTTTGTTTCCTCCATCACTTCCTCCTCATGTTAAAACCCTCAACCCCTCCTTTGTTGACACTCTACCCCCATATCGCTCTTCAGCCCAGCCAAAGCCTCAGCTGTTGTCCGGTTGTATCCCTGCTGCCATGGCTGGGAGCATATAGACACACACACACACACACGGACACAGACAAACACACACACACGGACACAGACAACACACTCTCTCTCTCATCTGGTCTCCCCCTGGCAAATGCTGATTTTGTGTTTTGTGCATGTTGTCTGAGGACTGCTCTGGCGACAGACTAATGGGCCGGGGATTTTCATTCTCGCTCATTTGCTTTTTTCCCCATTATTTTCATCCTCTCATTTCTCTCGCAGTAATTTTTTTTCATTCACTTATACAAGGTTTGAATTATTGATGCAGCTGCTGCATCCCTCCCCCACCCACCCCCTCATCTGCCAGCCCCTAGGAGTGGGGAAGCATAACATAGAAAAATAAAAGCGATGGACAATTACACAGATGGGTGTATGTATGTTTAGTAATCAGAGTAATACTGGAAAAGCGCTCACCTCTCATCACTGTGTGTCCTTCACAAATTTGAGATATAGTTTTTGCCTTGGGGATATTTAAAAAGTACGAATTTTAAAAGATAAAAATTTCCTGTTTTCCTGTCAAAAACAGAGGTTCTCTGTCATCCAGGTCATCCAAACATTATCAACATTTTTGTAAAAGCCTCTTGATTTAGCCTGCCACATGTCTTATTTAATATTTTTAGACTGCTAAATTAACTTCCAAGTCACTCCTCTGTCACAATGCAACGACGACATGACATATCACCTGTTTTCCACAGATTGACAACCCTTCAAATCCATATTCAAAGCCATTTTGAGTTAAATACATCAGCACATGGGGGTGCAGCTCAGCATTAGTGCAGGACCGCTGCAAACAGAAACCGAAACCAATCTGGGCAGCCAGCAACATCTTTGATTGTCTACATCTAATGAAAAATGCACGGTGAACAGCTGACATTGAGAGGGTGGAGTGACAAACATGATTTGTGACATTCTAAATATTCTGAAGCTAGCCCCGGTTCACCTTGCAGGAAAAGAGCATATTGTATTCAGGAACAAAAGAAGTCAAAGGTGGTATTTAAATGAAACTCCTATGTTTATATATGTGCAGTATGTACACATGAAAATCCATTGTTTTCTTGTATTGTAGAGGACCAGTGTTTTAAGTACAAAGTAAAAACATAATAAATCTATTTTTAACAAATTATAGCACCTTTAATTCATGCAGCTCAAGTGTTTCAGAGAAGCTTCCTGTGGCATCTTCTTCATGCACTTCCATCCACCTACATTACATTTCGGTTTAATATGTGAGCATAAAACAGCTGTTTTGACACGCACCACAAAATTCAAAATGTTCTGAGTCTTAATTGAAATCAAAGCGTACAAAGTATTTCTTTGCGTAATTTCTGACTGAAACTACCACTTACTGAAAGTAATAACCATAAAGAACTCTCTCGCCACGGCAGCTCTTATCGAAATTACTCTGGCGGTCTCAGTAACCGGTTCACAGCAAAGCTGGTGGACTATATGAATAAAATTAGGCCGTTAATTCTGGAAAGAAATATTGCCATCAACTTTTTTTAAGTTCATGCATTCTAGAGAAGGAAGACACCTGAGATTTCCAGCATCTCTTGATGTAAAAAGGATAAAAAACATTATGGATACAATATCATTTGGAATCGGAGTGTCCATTTAGCTCCCAGTGGTAACAAGATTTTTTTTTTTTTTTTGTGAGCCAGGCAGTGATTTTGACACAGCAATAAGACTGCGTTTGATAATCAGGTAATGTTGTGTTTTAGTATGAGGGAACAGCAGCAATCCTTTACAGGTAACAGTGGTAACAGTGTTTTTTTTGAACACTGAACCAGCATTCCAACAACCTGGAGAGTGTGATCCGGTTCACACGCAAGACCACAAATCTTAGATCTGTTTGGAATTTGAAATAAATCCCATATCAATCCAATAATGTGTAATGTTACGCCACATCGTTGAAAATGCAACAGTATGACATTTTAATAACATTGTAATGTTATTAAAACAGACTCAGTCCCTGAGTCTGTTTGACAGACTCAGGGACTAAAAACCTGCTGCATAAATGTGATACTGAATGACAAAATATACAATGGTTGACAAAGGCGTAGGCCGAGAAATATATTCCCTGTTACTTCATGTCAGACACTTTAATAGTGGAACACACAGCAAGTCCGACATGTACGAAAAGCTGTATTAAGGCTCAGAAAGGCTAATCAACTAACCAAGCATACACTGTGACATAAAGCTCGACATGTCGACGGCTGTCTGACTCACCAAAGTCAGCAAGTTTGAGCTCTCCGGTGTCACTGATGAGCAGATTTTGTGGTTTCAGGTCACGGTGAAGGATGTACCTCTGGTGGATGTAGGACAGGCCTCTCAATAATTGGTACAGGAACAGCTGAACAAAGGAAAAAAAGACAGATCTGATACGAATTCTTGATCACATCCCCCAAAAATATTTCCAATACAAAAAAAAAAACTTGAAATCCAATCAAACTCGCCATCAATCAAGAGAGCAGCGTCATTTGCACAACTGGACAATGTTCAAGCAACTCGCTGCTTCCGACTCGAAAATGATGAATCCATCCTTTTGAATCACCCATATCAAAATTTCAACTATCAATATTTATCGAGATTTATTTTGTATTTGTAGGGATGTCTGTATCCTTTTTGTCCTGTTTTTTTCTGGTTCAAGCTCCTGCAGTTAGGTTGGGGTGTTTAGTTCAAGATATTCACATGGGCTTTTTGAATTTTAGATTATTGGATTGACTGTGGATTAAAGACTGAAAATGTTTTAAACATTTCCTTTTTGATTATGTTAGTAGTAACATAGTAATCTTTATTAAAACATGTTATGATCACTTAACCATATTAGAAGACAGAAAATAGATCATTTTTTAGAAGAAGGAAACTGGGAGTTTGTTTGTTTATTTTCAAAAATAAACAAAAAGGGGTTTAAAAGGTTTAGTAAGAGGGCTAAAATGTAGCTGGCATGAAAGAATGGAAGCAAAGCATAGGTCGAGATGGACGGAGACGATTTGCTGCGGCAAATCTATCCATCCATCCATCCATCCATGAAAATTATGAAAAATTGAAATCATTTACCATCAAGCACTTTTCTGATACCTTTACTAAAAAGAGTAATACAAACAAAATACCAGCTCTGGTTTGAAAAAAAAGGACCTTTACAAGTGAATAATAATTGCCAGCATTTTAAAAGTACCATGAAAGGACATTCAATGAAATGCATATTACAAGATTGAAATTAGACATTTAACTGGAATTTGTATTGAATTTTCATGGAATATATTTGCTTCAAAAGTGATAAATTCAACCACAAAATAATGAAATATATAAATATATAAAATTAGCTGGACTTCAAAAAAGCAGAATCAACAGGATCCCACCCAATGCCTCATTATTTTGTCGATTAGATCTGTAAAAGCCCACACGGACGAGATAATCAACAGATAATGAGGCATGAATGATCCTCACACCGTTTCATAGCAAATACTGTATTCTCAGTCAATTAAGCTGACTTGAGCAACAGCCAATCAGGGACAGGCTCTATGAAGAATCTAGAGGCAGCAGGTCACCAATTAAGTATTCCATCCCCGAGCATATGAAAGATGAAAAAGTGGTACAGAGAATCAGCACGGGGTGTGTGTGTCTGTGTGTCCGTGTGTGTGTTTTCTCATGTATATCAAATGCATATCTGACAGCCTGTGCACTTTCAAAAATCGCAGTCACGCTGTAAATAACAAACCCTCTCTTTCTGTCTCTTCACACCGCTTCTCTATTTTAGGATCAAAATTGTCTTGAGGAAACCCTCCCCCCCGTTTGACTTTTGAACGCCTCGCGCCTATTTGCATTTTAATGTCCGTGAGAGATCGGGCGGAGCAGCCTTTTCACACTAACAACCCCTGACAGGTTTGAAAAAAGTAATTCAGCCTGATTTTTCGAACAAATTTTTGTACGTGCCGACCGTCATTGGTCATTTTATGAATAGGCAGGTTTTTCTTTATTTTCTCCTGTTATATAGACACTTGCGTACGAACTTTTTCAAATAACCGGTGCAGTCCAACGCTAGAGGAGCTTCTCGTACTCACTCCTCACAGAGAATTTAAAATCAGAAGCCTTTTTTACCCCAGTAAGGTCAACGGTCCTGTGAGGCTGCACGGACCAGAAATGTGAACAATCAGCCCAACAAAAACGGTAGATAAATCTTATCTCACCAAGTAAGTCTGTTGCCGGGACGAGATTTATCTGAGGGGGACCTGGATGACTGAGAACCCTGACAGGTATTGGTTATTGGGGGTTCATTTGACTGTAACTAACAGCTTTCCGTGCACAGTTCAGAAGGAATCGTTTGACGTAATAAGTGTATAATGACTGTGTTCCAAACGCGGGGGGTGGGTTAACTCTCGAGCGCTCACACGCCAAGAGGATGCTGGTGTAAGAGGATGACAGCAAGGATGATTCAACAGCCACACAACCAGCAGCTGAAATTAGGATGGCGTGTCTTCTGAATATGTTCCAGGCGAAGCTCTGATTCGGTTTGCTTCAGGGGAAAGGATAGATTTGTGCCGCTTTCAAAATGACCAGGCTTGCCACTGGATGGCGACGCTTTACCTGTATCTCTTTAAAGCGTGTATCAGAAACGCACATCCCCTGGAGGGATGTGTTGACTTTCCTGTTTAAGTCTCCTTGAGCCTAAAACCGTTGAACTAATAAAACACAACATATCATTATAAAGACTTTTTCTATGTAAACAACAAAATGCTCTTTTTAAATTATGCAGCTTCACATTTAACTGGCTAAGAGAACCGAAATTGTACTACTTTGTTTGATGGCTCTACAAATACTGAATATTACAAAATACCTGTTATCCATTTTCTAGCTAATATTTATATATTTTTAAATAACAAAGGCTAACTATTTGTACGGTATTCTTGTATTTCTAATGTTACTGACTGTTCTGCTCTTGTGTTGCAAAACCTTGTCAATGTGAGGTATGAAAGAGTTGTCTCTTTGTCTCTGTGTATGCTAATTTGTATGTGTTTTTTTCAATACAGAAGGTAAAAATAGCACTAAAACTAATTCACAACCGCAGATAATTGGACAGTTAAGCTTGGTGAGACAGTTTCAGCATTTGAACATTGCTTGCTTATGCTGTTACTTTTTTTTCTCGCTCTTTTATCTCTTTTTTACGATGCTGCTACACTTTAAAACCAATACCTTGATTGAACTTTACAGTTGAATTTTTGTGGTATAGAAACAGATTTGAATCTCTAATAGACTCAGTGTGCTCCGAAATGACTCTCACCTTCCCAAGTCATAAAGCCCCATGCTTTATTATTTTTACGATGTGTGTTTATTTAGAATTAGCATCTAATTTAAGAAATGCTGCAGTGCTGTTAAAAATGACAGTGAAGTTAAAAAAAAAAAGAGAAAAATAAAAAAAAAACCTGCACCCAGACGATGCTACATCAATTTATCCACTCTTCATTTATGGCTTTAGCTACTAAGAGACTTTATCTATGAGAATGTACAACTATTTCATTGAGAAGAAAAAGCCTACAAGGTGTTTGTGTCTGTGTGAGAGAGGGAGAGAATTATTTTATTGTGGTGAATTATTAGCTCCCACTGCAGGAGAAACAAACTGTGTTACAGTATTAACATAATCTATTACCTGAGGGCTGACCCCACTGTGTGAACACAATTCCATCATCAGAACAGGGATAAACAAGCTGCCATTCTACTGATGAAAAGAAACCTCCGCCATCCATATGCAATAATGAGAAAAACAATGCAGTGCATTACCTGTAGAACGTGAGGCGATGGGACAAAATGAGCAGGATGTGACGAGAACGTGCACAGAATGAAGAGGATGAAGAAAAGCTTTATATTTACACGCACATATATATATATATATATATATATGTGTGTGTGTGTGTGTGTGTGTATATATGTACACACACACACACACACATACACATACACACACATTTATATACTGTATATATTTGTTTTGCACATATGTCACATATGTAAATATTTGTGTGTGTGTGTGTATAGATATAGATATGGATAAATATATAGATACATAGATAAATTATACAAGTGGTTTGAATTGTAACTCACTTCCTGTGATGGCATCTCTTTTTTTGCTCACTTTTTTGACGTCTGTATCAGTCCTTGCATTACCCGCACACATAAAAACACCTGCCTATCAAATAGCCCTCCCCTCACCCAAAAAACAGACCCTAGACCTAAGCCTTAAGCTCTGTTAAGAGGACAGACAACCACGGTAGCAACCAGAGGACTCTGCGAGCTTAAATTTAATATCATTTTGCAGATTTATCACATTCCTTCTACTGTGATAGGATTTATGTCTTACCATATCTGCTCACAACGGGTCTTCAGTCAATGTCAACAGTTAATACCCCCTTAAAAATCTGATTTTAAATGACTAACTCACTAAGACGATTTGGTATAGCACAGTGATGCTCACACTTTTTTTTTAGCTTGCAAGCTACTTGCAAAATGGCCAGGCCAAAATGATCTGCCAAAAATAGAAACGTGAAACATATATTTATTTATACATACCAAGTATACTTTATACTTAAAACATATTTAAACAGTTTGAACATGTTGAGCACAATACAATTTTCTACATTTTATTGCCCGACCCTAATCTGAGGATGTATGCACTGACGAGAGGGATCGCGTAGTCTGGACAGAAGTTGATCATCAATCATGGTGGAACAGTATTTGGATCAAGATCTTAGACTGGCTGCGCTGTATGTCCATCAGGTGCCAAAGGCCATTGGGGATGGATGATAGACTAACAGCTATTTTTTCTTTAATAACATATGATCTACCCACACTACCTGCACTGTGGTATACTCTGGGACTCGCGGTTCACTCGCTTTTCTGTTGCCTAGCCTCTTAAATAGAGTGTATTTTGAAAGGCAGGCTTGCATTAGTGATTGGCCACTCCTGGTCTAGAATCACCAGGCAAGGCTGATACTGCAGGAGCAGAGGAGTTGTACACATATATCTGAATGTATCAAACTCACTCACTGGCGAAAAATAGTCAATGTGACATCCAATACTGATCGACATCATTAAGATGTCTTCACCTGTGACATAAAGAACCATTACGTCAGCCAGCAACACCAACAAACCAAACAACATAAAGGCATTGACTCGCCTTCTATCCCTGAGAAACGGAAGAGTTGATGTGAATGTGATGTGATGTTTGGGAAAAAAAAGGTTCATTTGGTCAAACGCCATCGCCACAGGCAAAAATCAATGTCGTAGCCAGAAGCCATCTTTTCTGCATTAGTGCCTTGCAGTGATTCACGAGACATTAACGAGAACCCGAAAAAAACGGTTGCCAGACGTTTATGTGCATTTTGATGAAAATCGTCTAATGCCAAAAAACGGTGTGTTCACAATTAATGTCACATATCCAGGTTATGGTGACAATAACACACTGAGCATCAACAGTGACTCAGTTATTGTGTGTCTGCTGTATTCTTAGTAATATACTGTAATTGGAGGAATATTCGTTTTACTTCCCCTGCTGTAAAATCAAAAACACATAAAAGGAATTAGTGACAAAGGACGGGGAGCTTATGTGTTCAGAGTTTCCACATTCATCGTATCCACATTTTTACATAGCAGTGATGTGAAACAACCTCCGAAGCCTCAATGATTCTCCCCCCCCAAAAAATTCCCAAAACAAACACAGGAAGTCAAGCAGTCTAATTAAACATTCACAAGCGCGAGAACAGAACGGCTTGGAAAATGAGGTCGACGGATAAAGTGCGAAGTTGATCAAGTTCCATGGCTGCCAAACGCGAGATGCAATGTTTCACTTCCGCAAGGACAACAGGCAGGAAAATAATGAAAAAAATCTTTCATAAATCCATTAAAAATGTATCTCTCCATTAAAGCATTTCCCTGGACAATTGCACGGTAATAATCCATTAATTACCTTGGCTGCAGAGGCTTTTACTTCCTCCCTTTACTCAAAGCTACTTTGAATTTGTTTCAAATAACCTACGATTCTTAAATGCTCATATTTTAGGTAGAGGCTGTCTTGTTTTGCTAAATTACTCCAAGGTTTTATCCATTAAGGGTCACTCGAGATGACTCATTAAAAAGGTGAGGCGGGCAACAAATGCCTACATTTATCTGCTGTCTGCAGACAGTAAGGATGGCGTGATGCATGAAAGGATGAGGAGTGCTGATGCTCACATTGATTTCAGACTCTGGCCTTTAGTTAATTCAGTTTCTTGTTTCGTTTTTCCTCATTTTGGGCAGAGTGGCTTTTTGAGAGTAAAAACTGATAAATAGTAAATGTATTGCTTTCTGTCGGTTACTGTTAGTGTACAATATTGGAAAAAATCTTGTAAGGTATATTTTTTGCAAAAATGCTGAATATGTCACGAATTTAACATATTTGTGGGCATATTACTCATTGATCTTTTTTTTTTCCTATTTTCCTTGAAACCAATGACTCCTGAAACCGACTATGAAAGATATAAAAACAAGAATATGCAAAAATGTTTGGAAATATTGCCAGCATGCCACTCTATATAAATATGAATGATGCAGTATTACCTTAGCTTTTGAGCGATGGGATTTTATTTCAGGCTTCTATAATTAAAAACAAGTAGAGCATTTAGGTCTGAATCATTGACCCATTAACAGAAAAGGGAGCAAAGAATATACATGTTTTTTTTTCTTTCTAAATAGGGCAATTACAAAAGACTCATTTGAAAAGTAGACTGTGGATCAAACGGGACCGGAGATAATGTATGTTTTGTCAGCCCTCTGCAGCTTCAGCGAATATGAGGGGACAGTAAGAAAAAAAAAGCTGACAAAACCATAATATCTATCTATCTATCTATCTATCTATCTATCTATCTATCTATCTATCTATCTATCTATCTATCTATCTCTCTCTCTCTCTCTCTCTCTCTCTCTCTCTCTCTCTCTCTCTCTCTCTATCTATCTATCTATCTATCTATCTATCTATCTATCTATCTATCTATCTATCTATCCATTCATACGTTCACTGTGAACAAATACTAAATGAGGGGACAGTGAAAAAACAGAAGTTTACAAAAGCACAAAAAGATTAATATCTATCCATCTATCCATCCATCCGCCTTTAAGCTGCTCACTGTAACCAAATCATTTGTCCCTGTAAAGTAATACTAGTAAAAGCAATGTAATAGCAAAAGTTGATGCTTTTACACTGCTGCACGCAGCCATGATCTCCGGGCGGGTGTCAGGTTCCCCAATGATCTATTAGGATGCCAATGAGACAACCCCGCCCTGGCTAATTGAGTATGATCTACTCAGAAACACAGTGAAACTGCTGCTTAGATTAGGTCACAGAGTCACCAGTGGTCAACTACAGCAACAAAAAACTGGGAAAACATGTTGTAATAATCACAATGTAATTATTACATCAGCAATTAGTCCCTTTGTGTGCGTCTCCATGTGCTCATCTGATCAAGTACCACTTGAGGACCAAATAGATTTTAGGCCACCGATTAGTAAATAAGGAATTGATTACACATTTCCTCACAGTCAGTGTTAAATCCAGAGGAAATTTATGCAATATTCCATTTTAATTATCACATTTATCTACCCTTTTCTTTTGAGTTATAGTCAGACTATGCATTCAACGTGAATGATGTGTCCATGTTATTTCCTGTCAAATCAAAGCAATGTTTCAGCCTCAGTTTAATAACCCCCCCCTCCCATTTACTGCATTATCCCATTAGCGTCCCCACTTATGATGTACCTCCATCCTCATTATGGCCTGCTCCTCCAAATTCTATTATTGATTAGTTTTAATTATGGATTTCCACAGCTCGATCCTAGACCTCTTCTCATGCTACTTTGTCTTTCACTTCCACTGTTGCCCATATTTTCTGGGACTGGTTTTGAAATTAAATTGCTCCTAAGTAGGCAAGCAGTTCCTAACACAGCAGCCCCCGGCACACCTGGGATGCTCCTGTTTTGTTCTTTGTAGGTGATAAAAAATAATCACTATAAATTGTTATGTTGCTGCAGGTTTACCTCTTTTTCTCCAACAAAACCATGGGTAAAAATCTGACCAAACAATCACAAGGAAAAAAAATCAGATGCTCCTGCTTTGCAAAAATGCAACTGAATATATTAGAAAACCTGTACACTGTCTTTGTACTTTCACTCAGCAGTGTGCACTTGTCATGCTGATTTCTTGTTTTTTTAATATTAATTTATATTATCTCTTAAATTTAATTATTCCAGATGCAGACTTGGAACTTTTCCGGTCCACTCTCTCTCTCTCTCTCTCTCTCTCTCTCTCTCTCTCTCTCTCTCTCTCTCTCTCTCTCTCTCTCTCTCTTTTGAAATAAAAGTGAATGGTCCTTTACATAAGGAAGCAGAAAACACATTAATACAGCTTTGCCTCCAGCAATTTCAAGCCATTAAGAACTTAGGAATTAATACAATTAGAAATCCCCCAACAAACCTTGCAAACCTCAACAGAAAAGGATGGTTCTTGACACAATGTCTTTTTTTGCCATTGTCTTTATTAAGGGTATTTCTCAACAGTTATTAATGTTGCACAAGACTAAAAGAGAAATAGTACCCAAACCATTTATTTCTGCTTTGCAACAGTGCTGCTACTGCTCAAGCTAAGCTGTACAAAGCCATTTTTTTTTTTTTTTTTTCTGAAAAAGAGGGTATATTTTAAAGGAAAACAGTATGATAACACATGGGACCCTAGGATGAGGGGGCAGCAAGTGTCGTGAGCCCCCCTGAGCTGTGTTCAGTTTTGGCCAGTTTTGATGTGCACACGGAAAATAATGGGCAAAGCTGTTTTGATGCATGCTATGTGTGTCAGCCTTTATAGTTAATAGCAGGTTAGCAAAGCCACTCTGAGGAACCATTCCTTCACCCTGGGCTTCACATTTTGTTTGACTATAAATTACATATTTCAAATTTGAGCAAATACCAATTGATTTTTTTTTTTTCTTATGAATTGTGAGTTTTTATGCAAAGTGTGAAAGCTGTTACAAGGGCACCATTTCCCTGCAGTTTCCTCTTGCAGCTGTACAACATGGCTAACTGTATGCAAATTTTTCACTGCATTTACTTTTCAAGCTTATTTTTGAGACATGGCAGGCATGGATAGTCGACAGAGTGGCTGATGCCTTCTCCTGACTGGTCACATGACAACTGATCATTTGAAGACTTGTCCATCACAGACCTCAGGCTCAAATGATAATATAAGATATAGTTTTTGTCTACTTGCCACTCTTTAGACATAAATTACCCAATCAGTGGCAATCATTCATTTACGACAGAACCTGATGACAAGAGGTGTATAAGACACCGCTTTTTCAAACAAACAAGCTGAAGTTTCGCTCATTATAAATCCTGAGGTCGCTTGCTGATGAGGACTTAAGGAGACAAGTTCCTCAATTCCAGTATAACTTCCTTTTCAAAAAAACTCAATCGGGGCAAATCTGATCATTGCAATTCAATAGAGCCTCTCAGAAAGTTTTACCCAACATTTGCCGTTGGCTAAACTAAGTATTTGACTGCAGTATTACTTGGACTGCCCAGGATGAAAGTCTGCTAGAACACAGGAAGCATGCTGAGCAATTATAACCACTGTTTGATCTTCTGGTTTAAATGTCTACATTTATTAGATCAATATTTATGAGTGCATGTTTAGTGGTTGTTAACCGAAAGAAAGCTATTATGCTCAACATTCATATTGTCAGGGTTGTTTTACTAAAATACATTGTCCATGGTGATTTATACTTTCTACATCAGTAATGACAGTATTACCTTATAGGTATTTTCATTACTACATCTTTTTAAGAAAAACTACAACCAAACATGCATCTTTTAGGCAACAACAAGCTCTGAAGTATCAATGCACTTCATTCAATTCATTGTTTCAATGCTGTCAACTTCCAGTTCAGTCTCGGACTCACAAGAAGAGGCATCACCGACAAAGTACATATCAAAGGTCAGTGATGGTCAACCAAGTCAGACTGACCTACTGAACCTCCCTCTGTGCTCTTTTTATGAATACACATCCAAATCAGGCAGATCATTACATACAGCAAAGATCCCTAAGAGACATATATCCTTTCTATTTAAATGTTATACATATTTGGATAAAAATTCAAGAAATAACAAAAAGGGGATGCTCAAATATCGTTTCACACACTCAGCCCAAGTCTGCAGACATGCTGCTACAGCTCAGTGATTGCAAATGAACAAAGACAAGTGTAAACAAGTGTCAGCATGCAGTCAGCCGCAGAGGATGGCAAACTGCAAGAGGCTCATCAGACTCATTTTCTATGTGCCGATGCATACCTCCCATTCTGTCATTAGTTGACCCGCATCTTTGCTGATTTGCAAGTCTTTACAGGAAACGAAAAAAAAATAATGAATAATGATGCCGGGAACCTGTGTCGTTGTATTTATTTACACCACCCCACACACCTACAACAAAATTCGAGGTAATCTCTAATGAATAAATGTAAATAATCAGGGCTCATCAAATGCCTAATGGTTGTCTATGAGATACTGTACACTTGTTAACGACAGCTATTTATGCTATTTTCTTTTTTCAAGGCTTGAGATGATAAAATGCCTATCATTCAAAAAAGGGTAAAAGAAAAAATCAGAGCGCTCAAAATAATCCCAAGCACATACAGATTTCAATCTTCAGCAGAAAAGGACTGATGAGTTTATCCACAGTGGAAAACATAAGGCTGAAGGAAATGATTCATGGTTCCTGGGTTTGGTATAAATATCAGTTACACATTTAAAATGGCAATTTTGGTATTTTTATACCTTGGGCCCAATAGCCTCATGAATTTTGCCCATTTATAGACATCTATAAATATCAATGCCGCCTCAGGGCTGCAGCGGTTGGTGTCTCCCTCAGCCAGCCCCGGGGGGCACGAAGCAGTGTCTCCCTGAGCCGGTCCCAAGCCCGGATAAATGCAGAGGGTTGCGTCAGGAAGGGCACTGGCGTAAAGCTTATGCCAAAACCAAACATGCAAATCGACAATAATAACCAGATCACATTGGATCGGTCGAGGACCAGGTTAACAACGACCGCCATTGGTTCTGATGACCTACAGGGAACCAATGGAAACTGGGCTACTGTAGGTCAAAGAAGGAGGGGAGGAAGGCGTGTTCGGAAGCAGAGAGAGAAGAGGAAAGGAAAAAGCCTAGGACTGAGAGTAGGGACTTTGAATATTAAGACTATGAAAGGAAAAGGTAGAGAGAGTCGACATGATGCAGAGATGGAAGGTGGATATACTGTGTGTCCAGGAGACCAGGTGGAAAGGTAGTAAGGCTAAAAGCCTAGGAGCAGGCTTCAAGTTGTACTATCATACCACTGACAAGAAGAGAAATGGAGTAGGAGTTACCTTGAAGGAGGAGTTTGTTAGTAACGTTCTGGGGTTGAAAAGAATGTCAGATAGACTTATGAGCCTGAAACTGGAACTTGAAGGTGTGATGCTCAATGTTGTTAGTGGCTATGCCCCGCTGGTGGGATGTGAATTTGAAGAGAAGGAGAAGTTCTGGAATAAGTTAGATGAAGTGATGCAGAATATCCCCAGAAATGAGGGAGTGGTAATTGGTGCAGATTTCAATGGACAGGTTGGTGAAGACAATAGAGGGGATGAAGAAGTGTTGGGCAGATTTGGTATCCAGGATAGGAATGCAGAGAGACAGATGGTGGTAGATTTTGCAAAAAGGATGGAAATGGCTGTAGTGAACACCTTTTTCCAGAAAAAAAAACAGGAACAGGGTAACTTATAAGAGCGGAGGTAGGAGCACATGGGTAGACTACATCTTGTATAGACGAGGTGACCTGAAAGAGATCAATGACTGCAAAGTAATTGTAGGTGAGAGTGTAGCCAGACAGCATAGGATGGTGGTTTGTCGGATGACTATAGTGACAAGGAAGATCAAGAAGACAAAGGCAGAGCAGAGGACAAAGTGGTGGAAGCTGAAAAGGGAGGAGTGTTGCATGGTTTTCAGAGAGGAGTTGAGAAAGGGTCTGGGTGGTCAGGGTGAGCTTCCAGATGATTGGACAATAACAGCTAGTGTTATCAGGGAGACAGGTAGAGGAGTACTTGGTGTGTCATCTGGAAGTATAAGGGAACTTGGTGGTGGAATGAGGAAGTGCAGGAGTATAAACAGAGAAAGTGGTTAGCAAAGAAGAAGTAGGATACTGAGAGGACTGAAGAGAACAGACAGGAGTACAGGAAGATACAATGTAAGGTAAAGATAGGGGTAGCAAAGGAAAAACAAAGGGAGTACAATGACCCGTATGCTCTGTTGGACAGTAAGGAGTGAGAGAATGATCTATACAGGCTGGCGAAACAGAGAGATAATGATGGAAAGGATGTACAACAGGTCTAGGTGAAGTCAGCATTTGAGGACAGCAGTATGGCTTCATGCCTAGAAAGAGTACTACAGATGCAGTATTTGCTTTGAGAATGCTAATAGGGAAACACAGAGAAGGCCAGAGGGGGCTGCATTGTGTTTTTGTAGACCTAGAAAAAGCATATGACAGGGTACCAAGAGAGGAGCTATGATATTGTATCAGGAAGTCTGGAGTGGCAGAGAAGTTAGACTGGTGCAGGATATGTATGCTAGCTGTGTGCTGTAGGGGTAACAGAGAGGTTCAAGGTGGAGATGGGACTCCATCAGGGATAAGCTCTGAGCCCCTTCTTGTTTGCAGTGGGGATGGACAGGCTGACAGATGAGGTTAGAGAGGAATCTTCATGGACCATGATGTTTGCAGATGACACTGTGACTGTAGTGAGAGCATAAAACAGGTACAGGAAAATCTAGAGAGGTGGAGGTATGCTCCAAAGGAGAGGAATGAAAGTTAGTCGCAGCAAGACAGAATATATGTGTATAGACAAGAGGAATCCGGGTGGAACAGTGAGGGAGTGGAGATCAGGAAGTTGGAGGATTTCAGGTACTTTGGGTCAACAGTCCAGAGCAACAGAGAGTGCGGAAAAGAGGTGAAGAGACGGGTTCATGCAGGTTGGAATGGGTGGAGAAAAGTGTCAAGGGTACTATGTGATAGACGAGTATCGGCCAGAATGAAAAGAAAGGTGTACAAGACAGTGGTGAGACCAGCAATGCTATATGGACTAGAAAAAGTTACAATGACGAAAAGACAGGAGACAGAGCTAGAGGTTGCAATTAAAGATGCTCAGGAATAAAGAGGATCAGGAATAAGTCTACCAGAGGGACAGCACATGACAGATGTTTTGGAGAGAAGGTCAGAGAAGCCAGACTGAGATGGTTCGGTCATGTACAAAGGAGGGATTATGAATATATTAGTAGACGGATGCTGGAATTGGAGCTGCCAGGCAAGAGGTCTCGAGGAAGACCAAAGGGAAGATTTATATATAGTGAGAGAGGATATGAAGTTAGTTGGCATGACAGAGGGGATATAGAGAATGGGGTTAGATGGAAAAAGTTGATTTTCGCTGTGGCAATCCCCTGAAGGGGAAGCCGAAAGATGAAGAAGAAGAAGATAGACATCTATAAATATCATTAACTTCATGTGTCGTGCCCCCCCCCCCCCCCCCCGACACACACACACACACACACATGAGTAGCCTTCAAGGTACACTCAGGTGTCGTTTGAGTACCTTCACATTGTCTGGATGAAGACCCCCGGGGTGCTTGTCCATGTACTGACACAGGTCCGTATGCTGAAAAATAAACAAGAAAAAAAAACAAATGTTAATACAAGTGTTCCTTGGAGACACTCACAGCAAATGGTTTTTCATATTCGCACAAGTTCAATGTTGATATAAGAAACCTTTATGGACAGAAAGGTGTGTGTAAATGAAGTTTGCAATTTCTGATGGGTATCGTTGTCAGATGGCGAACAGTCATATGATGCATACAATCAAATCGAGATGATATAGAGCAGGGGTTAGCAGGGATTCCTCTGATGTAGCTTTTGAAAACAATTAACGAGTATTTAATTTAAATGTGTTTCATTTAAGTTTGTTCATTTTTAAAAGGTAATTTTAAATTTGAAGATTATGGCAGTCTCGTAACATCTAAATAAGACGTGTTAAATATTTTTGTCGCTCTTATTAAGCGACTGCATGCACTAGTAAAAGGACAACAGCACACAGAGAGAGGACAGCATTTTTGGTTTGCTGCCAGTAGAGTTTAAGTTCAGCCTTTTTTATATGGAGACATGGAGTATTTTCCTTAAAAGTAAACTTCAATCCAACTTCTTTTTTTTCCGGAGTTCAAAATGTTTTGTTGCAGAAATGAAATATTGTTTTCTCTGCAGTTGTTCATTGATTTAAAAAAAATGCAAGCATTTTGATTTTACATAGCATAAAGGCAATAAAAAATAATATTATATGATGCGTTCATTCATTTTAAATTTCAAAAGGGTTGTGTGGCACCCGATGTTTTCTTAACCTTGGGGAAACAGGTCCAAATGGCTCTTTGACTGGCAAAGGTTGCCGACCGCAGGTATAGACGATGTCATTAGCATTATTAAATGTGTTGATAAACGGTCAGAAATTGGCACATTACATGAATATGTAAATGTTACCGTTTGTACTTTTACAGCTTATATCTTATAGTTTTAAATTTTTGTTTTTGTTTCCATGCGCTTTGTTTTATTTGCTTCTTGCTGCATGTACAAAAACACACTTCACTGCAAACTGTATTGTTTATAACTGTGCATCTATCAAATAAATTCAATCTTATCTCATCTTCTCAATGTTGTTGTTTTTTTCTGTTCCAAATATGTCAATGTTATCAACTACAAAAGGGGATATTGAATTTCTTTTTTTCCTCTCACATGTGTACTTAGCCTTGCAATTTAAATACCGTACAGCAGAACACATATCTACATATTATATATGAATTAAACAGTAATTGTAGACCGTCCCAACGCCTGGGGACGGTCTGCAATTACACATCATAATATATGAATTATCAAATGCAGGGAATCTATGTTTTTTCTCTAAAATGCTTTGAATCAAATTCTCCCTCAGAGGACATTCATTCAGCACCGCAGATGCTCTGTCACCTCTTTGCAAATGGACAAATCATGCTGATATTTTCAGTCACCAGTCACCACCCTATCATTTTTAATAATTAAAGTACCACCAGGGGTTATCTCATTGAAAACAAACTCTTCAATCTACGCCTCTTCTGTCTTGAATTTTTGTTCAGTAATGCATTTCATTGATTACCCACACAAACTCAGCCTGTCAATCATTATTTGGACAGTGATCAGATTGTGATGATGTAAAATAGCAGGAGTTGATGCCAAGGTTATAGGTTAGCGCAAAACTTGAAGATGAAAACCAGAAAACCACTCACGAAAAGGGGTGCATACGTATATGTCTGAACACACATGAGCAGATTTTATCATTCTCGAATGAATCAAATTTTACCTTTATTTTCTTCAAAATTAAAATAATTTAATGGGAAAACTGTGAATTCTGAATGTGCTGAGTTTAAAAGAGTTGATTTGCTGGACAGCAAAAGCGTTATATGGTCATTTAACATATTCAAAAATGAAAGATGATTCTCTTACGGTAATCTTAAATAATAATAGAAAAAAAGAAAAACTGGAAATAAATGCAAAACATTGCTCAACTATGTACTAAGTAATAAACACGATTAAAATATGAAATACAGATTTGAACAAAATCAATAAAAACTGTTCTATTATTGAGCTCTAAAAACTGATGATTTTTCCATAAATATATGATTTATTTTAGAAGCTCAGTACAATGTGCCCTTTTAACTCACAAAAATCAACCCCAGTCCATACAGTCAAAACTTTATGGGTAGAATTGAAGTTACCTCCATATATCCAATCTAATGAGCCAGAAATCTGCACTTCCCACCATCAGCTCCCAAAATCAACTCTTAAAAATACAAACCGTTGACATGACTCACACCAGCCAACAGAGGGCATCACACTGTTTTTAGTCCTGATCGATGCAGTAGGGTTATGAGGCTGAATAAGCTTCTCTGGTGCAAAGATTTGACCTTGCTCAGCGGAACTACTTCCAAGTCTGCCCGTGAATATAAATGTTAGCATCACAGCCCATTTGCAATGAGCCTAGATGACAAAAAGAGCTGGCGTGAAAGTGAGAGTAAAACACATTTTGCATTTATGTGAAGGACTAATAAAATATCACAAGACATCATCGCCAAGCTGGGGTTGGGTCATTTCTAAAAGACGGAATAAAAGTAGATTAAAAGTCTAAAATTAGATGCGATGATTCAAGCGCATGAAAAAAAATACCACTCTACTGTAAATTACTTGCTTTTCCCTTCTTGGGACTGCTTTTTGGGCTCTGTTCATTTCAGCCATTGTATACTTTTGTAAGAATGTAATTATATATAGTCACATTGAAATAAATATATAAACTAAATGATTATTCTTAAAAATAATTATCACTTAAAATTAATAATAATTTTAAATCTAACCCAGAATATCTTTTTCAGTTGGGCATTTCAACAAAAAGCAAACAATGGGCAATGCAGAAACATAACAGAATTACAGTATTAGTAAGCTGTGTGTATGAGCCACTGAAATTGCATTGTACCATATTGTACATAAAACATGAGGGACATGAGAAAATGAGGGAAAAATGTAAATAAACTCATGTAGGGACAATCAAAATAGGGGTCTTGCACTCTTACACTAGTAAATACCCTATTCAGTCCAATTCTGAATATTTTGGTAGAAGAGTTGGGAACACCATGGGTTTTTTTGGGGAAGCCAATAAACTAGCTACAGGCTGAAATGAGTCATAAGGCAAGAAATGCAGTGCCAATCCTAAAGAAATTAGGCACACTAGACCTCTGTCATGTGGAAATTTGTCTCCTGATTTTGCTATTTTCATAATTTTCACCAGATTAACGTGCCCAAAATAGTGGAGGAACTGAAGTTAATTAAATTGAAGGGAGAAATTGAGCTGTCAATCATTTCTCAGAAGACTTCAGACAAGAGGTTTCACAGCAGGGGAGCTAAAGTGACTTGGAACCAAGAATTGTGATGGTATTTCACTGGCATATGCCAAATCAGCGTTAAAATGTAAAAAAAAACTGACAACCAGATCATTATGGTATATAAATAAATTGATATGGAAATCATCAAAGGAAGAACAGAGATCTTAGTTCTAGAGAGAGTTATTGATTAAAATGGAATGTCAGTGACCTTCATATTACAATGATTTTAAATAAAATCATAAAAGCAATAATCTGCCTCATTTCTAAGGTATAACTGTGCTTAAAGCATCTAAGCCTTTATAATGATAGCTTAGTGGGACTGAGTCCTGCTGTGACCTTGCAGTCCTGCAAAGGACACGAGCAACAAGACCTCCTTTCAGCAGTGTGCCGGAGGGTATTTTTGCTTTTGAAGGGCAAACATATAAATCAATAAAAAAGATACTTTGTCTTTATTGGGTTCCACAACGTGTGGGCAGGACAGCTGTGAAAACATCCTCATATAATGACCTTGCAAGAACATTTTTTTTTTTATCTGGACCCAGACGACCCAGGCCGCAATCCTGTGTCTCAAAGCAAAGGGTGGAAAAAAAAGTCCAGTGAGCCTTGACCTTGTTCACCTGAACTGTAAATTAGAGCATGCCAGTGAAAATACCAGACATCCACCGCTCATGGGACGGTGGTGTTGGTGGGGTCAATAAACAACAGGTATTTAAAAACTGATATTTTCCCCCTTTTTGACAAACACTTAAAACAGACTTGACCTCAGTTGTGACTTCTATGGTACGTCCATACAGGGGTCAAAAAACATGTCAGTGTGTGTGTGTGTTCCTTCACGCATGCACATCTATGGACTTACCACATACTCAAAGACCAGAGTCAGGGTTTCCTTGGTGTGGATGATGTCATGGAGTAGCACAATATTGGCGTGCTTCAGGCCTTTCAGGAGGGACGCTGTAGAGAAATATAGGGAGAGGATTAGAGAGAAGGAGACACAGGAGATACAGGAGGACTTTCTATGATCTACACCTTCATTAGGTGCATCATTATAATGCAACATGGGCCTTGGCGGGCCGAGCTTCATGCAGGGGATTAGAAGAAAAAAAAGATTAAAACAGAAAATAAAGTCGGGGTGGATTTAGCCATGTAGGTTCTCACACTCAATTGTTGTAACATTAATGATGCAACGGATACTGTTAACAGGGAGGGAGGGAGGCGATCAAACTGCCCGTTACTTTGTTGGCAAATGCGTTTGTGTCATCAGCACATTCCGGGACAGACTCGCTGAGTATATCAAATGTTCTGAGGCAAAAGTGACAGACAATCAGGATGACGGCTATAGATTTGGTGGGATGTGTGGCCATAAAGGTTTTTTAGGTCATTTACAAAACTTACAAAGGGACATTATGGATCCTTTAAAGTGCCAGAGGAGTTTGTCACAGAGACACGGTTGCACCAGGCCATCACGATCGCGGTTACACACCATGCTGATTGAATTTCAAATGTAAACAATCCATATCGCTGCATTATTGATATTTTCGCCGTCAGTCTTGTCTATTTTCCATCATTTCATACGCCCACGGGGTCAGGAACCCCCTAACATATCTAGAATTACCACTTTGCCATTGGACACCTCCTTCAACCAATAGGGTGGTTTATCATCCTAATTTCAAATTACCAATAGGTATGACAAATATTTTAAGGTGAAATTTAAATCAAATCAAATTTCACCTAAATTTTACTCCCAAAAGGAAATGTTTCCCTTTTTGTATTAATTTGTAAAATCTTATACATACATTCAAGAAGCAAAAGCAAAAAAAAATTCATCATGGTTCCTATAATTGATAAATTAATGCATATGAGGAATGTGTGAAGCAAATCTGTCATTGTTGGACCCTTGACAGCAAAAACAAACAAAAAAAAAAAAACAAACAATGGAAAGTGAATAGTTCGACGCTTTTAATTTCCTAATGTTTAAAACTAGGTATTACTATTTTGACACAAATTGATAATCTTAATAGAAATAAATCCTCCCAAGGTTGTTGCCAGATGTTAATGTTAATTTAGTTTTTCATGGAACTTCCCAACCCGTGTATGTTTAACACAATAATCTGACATGGCCTTGCTGGCAAATTGGATTTTCTAATTCACTGGACGGGTAAAATTTAAAAATTTCTTCCCAACAAAGAGTCAGAGAGGCACAAGCAAGATATCTGTTCCATCCCACTACCCATTATTATGTAGTCCTTTGACCCAGTGAAATAAATAGTTGGAAAGAGGCAATAAAAAATTATAATAAAAATAACTTTGTTTATAAAAAAGTATAATTATATAATGAGAAATTCAATTTGGAATGGTAAGAAGCTATTGCTAGTGCCCCAGTGATACAGTTAGATCTTCTTCTTTCCTCTTTTCCTTTTGTTTGCTCCCTTCTGTTTGCTCCCTTTTGTTTGCTCCCTTCAGGACTCGCTACAGCAATTCATCTTCCTCTATCTAACTCTACTCTCTGCATCGTCTTCTCTCATATCAACTAAACTTTATGTCCTCTTTCACTCCATCCATAAACCTCCTCTTTGCTCTTCCTCTAGGCCTCTTGCCTTGCACTTCCAACCTCGGCATCCCTCTTCCCAAATATTCACTATCCCTCTTCTGTACATGGCCAAACCATTTCGAAAACATCTAACATGTGCTGTCCCCCAGATGGACTCATTCCTGATCCGACCCATCCTCTCCAATCCCAAAGAGAACCTCAAAAACTTCCTCTCTGCTACCTCCAGCCCTGCGTCCTGTCTTTTCTTCCATACCATTCTCATCACCATCTTGTTATGGCTGGGAGATGGGAACAGGCACATGAACAAGTACAGGAAAAACAGGCAGTGGGAAAGCAGGAATCCTGGGTGGTCAGGGGGCTGCCAGGTGGAAGGCACTGCTATACACCAAAAGGTATACAGCAAAAAAAAAAAAAGTATTTTCTTTTTACTTATCAATGTCATCCTGTCCTATTCTTAAAAATAGCTGCGTTTTTTTCTTTGTTTGGTTTTGCTCGAATAAATTCCTGTTTGACGGCTTTCAAAATGTCATCTACTGATGGTCCTCTGCTCTGCTTTATTGGCACATTTCTTGTGTATCCCATGCACCCATCTCAGCAAGTGCCTCTCAGTAGTCAATAATATACTGGCTGCGGTTTTCTGATGCTTGTCACTTTCATCGAAGTGGCTCAGTGTGTGATCAGGTCTCATTTTTTGTGTTATCTCCCCAAGGGATAAATCTGGCTTGTTTTTATATGGATCTTCACTTTGCCATAATGTATTTCAGTGTTGATTGTGGGTTCATCTCCCCTATATGATCCCACAATTCACCTCAGTCTTGTATTTAAAATAAGAGTAGCAAAAAGTGTGAAAAAGAAATAAGAAATAAGTACAGGTAAATGTAATAAATAAAATCACTGTGGAGATATGCAGGTCAAAGGTTAGATGGACGCTCTTCTAAACCTGACCTTATACTTTTGAAGAAAACTACCAGTGCGGAAGTAATATTTAAGGCACTTAAAATACACCAGACAGACTGATTTGTACTATAGCAACTACAGCAGTTATAGACACAAAATTTCAGGCGGGTGACAGCCGCCACCGAATGAACCCAAAGACTCCTCTCATTCAGAGTTGAAGCAAGAGTGCAAACACAAAAGCTCTCCTTATTATGAGGCATAAAATGGTATTTTGGCCGAGCTGCCGGCATGGTTGGTTTAGAGACGTCATCCCAAGGACTCGGGGAAGCTTTAATAGACAGATCCTCAGAGAAAATGATAGAGCTTCATGAATACATTCATCCCATGTTAGTTCCAAAAGGCTGTTCAAAACTCAGTTAAGCAGATCAGACACAAGATTCAGCTGGCAGGAGGTTACTCAAGTCAGATACCTCAAAGAAACTGTCACCGGTTTCCAGATCTGACCCACACTCTACCTCTGGTTCATACACAGTGTGTCTGTGTGTGTGTGTGTGTGTGTGTGTGTGTGTGTCTATCACATCATGACGCCTGGATCCTGGGTAGATCAAACCATCACCAATTTTCAGATTTTAAGTGTGAGAGCAAAAGGAAAAGTTAACGTTTTAATCTAGAAAACTACAGAGAAATTAAAAAGAGGACCTCCCCCCGTATATATGTACAACATTTATACCATCAAAAAAAGCTGGTATTCTATGGTATACCAGAATAAACATATATATTTATATATATATATACATACTGTTTTTTGCAGGAAAATTTTGAAAAAAAATGAAATGAAATACATTCATAAAAAAATACATTAATATCTAATTTTAATACTTTTAATACAATATAACATTTATCTATATTTTAGATGTACTATTATATTATATTTCAAAAACACTTGTTTGTTAAATGTTCAGTATCTTACAAAATGGAAAAATAATTTGTGAATTATACATTTTCTGAAGTTTTATGCTGAAGTTCTGTTAGTAAAAACTGTTATCTCATTAGGTAATTTTCCAATTGTAATTAGAACACAGTCTTTATATTTATGCCAAACAGATTAATTAATTTCAGATCCATAAATTACAAAATCTGGTCTAATATATGTGTTTTTATTAAATCTGAATAACATGAGCTCCCAAAACAACTTAAATCAAAATAAATCAAGTTGCAAAAATAAGAATTATCACAAAATGTACCAAAATATGTCTCATTATATTTTTTTTCCACTTACCCGGAAAATTACGGTAACAATTTAACTACCATGTAATGCAGCCAAAACTCAATGAACACATACACATCAGAAGTCTCCTGTGGTCTCAGCAGCTCTACAGGCATGCCCTAGAGGCAACGCAGGGAGCCGTATGCCGGCTGGGGGCTTCCCAATCAGGTTCTTCTGGCAGGTTGACAGAAATTGACAACGGACACACGATACGTTCAAAAAAATAGCAATTTCACTGATATTGATCAGCAAATATCAAAGCTGTCTGATGTTTTACAGAGCAGCCTGCTGCACCATTCCCACGTGGGTGCATCTCATTGGATATAACAGGTATCATAAATCAGTAGATCTTTTGTCTCTAAAGATTTAAAAAGATTTTTTTAGTATTTCACAGAATTTGAATCTTTCTATAATGATCCAATCTGGGGAATTCTGTGTGAATCATAAAGTATACTGAATAACCAACTCCCACTGAATACATTTTGAGGTCAGTGGACCTGCAAAGTTTGCAAAGTAATGCTGTCAGCGATGCAAATCCAAACTCCACTTTGCATTTGGTCAAACAAAACACTGAAAGAGACCTTCACGGCGCCACTTGTCAATCACGGGAAAAGCTCTTACCTTCCCTTATAGCAGTGAAGGGCGTCCCCTCCTCTTCCTGCAGGCGAATCACCTTCAGAGCAACCAGCTTCCCATTCACCCTGGGTTCAAGCGAAAAAAAGAGGACAGACGGTAATTTGGGTGGGATTTTATTTATTTTCTGCCGGACAACCCTAAAAAAAATGAAAAAAAAAAAAAAAATCTGTCGGAGGAGACCGAGGACTGCGGGTCGATTGAATTCAGTCGCAGTGGAGTGAGGCATGGGCGCAAGCCTGCAGGACGATAGAGTTGTTTTGATGAAGCAAAATAACATCATTACCGGAGGCAAGAGAATTTGACTTGAAGACAATTACAGTTTGTCGACTTCCATTAGTCAAAATTCAATTAGCTGAGCCAGAGGGGAGATGCACAAAGCCATAAAGAGTGTTATTACTCAATCACTATCGAATGGTGTCTGTTAAACTATTGATTAATTGAACTGAAAATCAATCTTGGTGACTAAAGCCGTAGTGATGACAAGGAACTACTTTAGTGAAATCCTGCTATGAAACTCACCATGCTGGAATTAACATACGCAGCTTATACATGAGGGGTTACATGCAAACAAGAGAATTGATACGCATCAGTGCACACGCGTGCACGTGACTCACTTGCTTTTGCCTTTGTAAACGGTAGCATATGAACCTTCGCCAAGTTTCTCCAGCTTTTCATAGGAGTCTGCTTTTCCAAACTTGGGGCTTGTAGGCTGTGAGAAAGAAAACAAGAGATGTGTAATGATATTAAAATGATTCAGTGACCCAGAAAAGAAGAGTCATGGGATTCAGCAAAATGTTCAGTGTAAAAGCTATACTCAAATCTGCATTCTGCCAATGGAATCTCAATAGAGATTCACTTCATCACTAATTTTGTCCCAACTTTAGAACACTTCTTATTGTTTCACACAGACACAGGTAGCGACTACGGCTCAGAGGAAATGAAAACAGACTTTTTCTCAGCCTGAAAAATTTGGTTTTATGGAGGGCGAGTTCAACTTACGGAGTGACTTTATTTGAGATATTTCACCCACTGGGCTCACCTGCAAATTTTACCAATCATTCAGTATTTCACCATGTCATAACCAGATGCTGCAAAGATAAAAAAGCCTAATTACTAGTTCATTACTGGCTTATTGTTTCATTTGTGTTTTGAAGTTATGAAAACATAAATACGGTGTGTGTGTGTTTGTGTATGTTGTTTCTTTCTATATTTATTTTTTAACTGAGCTACATTACAAGCAGCTGACAAAGCAGGAAGTGAATGACTGCAGGCTGATTGAAGGTCAGACGAGAAAAAAGGGAGAAATGAAAGCTGTTAGAGCAGAGAGTTTGTTTGTCAGCACCGGTTGTGTGGTAATGGGTCATACTCCATTTTATCCATTCATTTACTTTTATTTTTTTCGGACAACCCCTGGACATGCAGGGTATGAGGCATTTGGTTAAAAAAGATGAATTAATTACATTGAAATAAATCAATTTAAATGATTTAAGAAAAATCACAACTGCTTTGAGATTAAGATAAATAAAGAAAACAAGCCAAAAGATATCCCTAACAGATAGACAAGTGACACTTAAAGTGAAATTACTGAAGTATTGATTCAATTCATTATCACATGAAAGATACAATTATTTTATTTTCAAATCCATAAATCAAATCAATTTATTCTTGAAACTAAGAAACTCTGTCAAGGAACTCAGGTTTTTCATAGTCTTATTGCAGTTGCTTAATAAAAACTTATGAAATTTTTTAAATATCAACCAAAATGTAATGAATCATGCATGGATTCATGGAGATGTTCTCAATACTACACAACCCCAAATGATAAAAGCTGGCACTTTCAGAGTCATCACATGCGGAGAGTAAACAAAGGCAGAACAACTTAGTCGGGTCAATGTCACTTGACACAATGTTGTAATTAATCTTGAACAATTGTGGAAAAAAAAATAATAATAATAATTTCTTTACTGATGACACAGCTTGCTGTTATACTCCAGTGAAGAGGGAGAGAGTGAGACAAAGAGAGAGAAGACAGCATTGTGACTAGATGGGACCAGATAGCAGATGTTGATGGCTGAGGTGAGAAAACACTATCAAATCTAAAAAAAAAACCAACAAGCAGTGACTTTGAAATAATTCTTTGTAGGATTTTTAAGGTAACTATAGCCACTTTCCCACTTGAGGAACTTTTTGAAGTTTCAGCAACCTTTTCAGGTACTAGGTGTTTTTTTTTCATGCTTTCGGACGAAATAGGAGAGAGGGACTATGGACCTCAGTCTCTCACAAAGGTACTTGGTGATTGGTAGAGCTCATAAGCCACGACCATGACTAGATACTTGCAGACTGTGGAGCGCCATTTTTAAAAGTAAATGTGGTCACTGGTTAGCTGTTTTCTTGGGTCAATGAGAGGCAATGAGAAATGAACCGATGACGGTCTTCTATCAGAGGGATTTTGAGGGCTCACAGCGGAACATAAACATTCATTCACTCATTCACTCTTTCATTGACTACTGTTTATCCAGCACTCAGGTTTGGAAGGATGCTAGAGTCTCTGCCAGCCGTCACTGGGGAATAGAAATTCATTCACACATCTAGGAATTTGGGTCTTCAATTCCGGTTTTCACAGTGCAGAAAGCAGCACAGGGAGAATATAAAAACGCTTAAAACATGTTTGATAAGACTATGGTTATTATTCCTCCCATGCAGAACATGACTGGGATTGGCAACTTCGCCCTCCATGCTGTTTGTGTTTGACCTCCTCTTCTTTGCACCGGTTTGTTTTTGGAAAAACTACTGCAGAACGTCACAACAGTCTCAGGGTGGTCCCTTACGGCTGGTGTGAATACAAAACTAAGAAAAAGTTCCTCCGGGTGAGGGCAGTTCCTACATTTCTTTCCAAAAGCAGCTAATATAAATTCAACTATGAAATCATGACATAACTCATGACAGCACAGAAAAAAATAATGATTTCCATCCTTCCTGTCTGAAAGTAGCTATTGAAATAAACCATCCCAAAACTCATAATCAAACATGATAAGATACACTATAGTCAACATATAACGATAAAGTTTTGGATCCAAAAGCAGACTCACAGAACTAGGGCTGGAGTGACGGCGCAGTTTGGGCGACTCCTTCCCGGCAGATGAACTCTTGGCATTGATGCAGGCATTGTTTTCGGAGTGGACCCTCTTCACCTGACTGGCAGGCTTCTCGAACGGGTCGAAGCCACTCTGAGTGCGCTGAACCCTCACCTTCTTGTCCTCAGGGATGGTGTCCAGGGGCTTGATGACCGAGTCTGTTCCCTGGCAGTTGCGTGTGGACATCTTTGTGACACATATCTGTCAAAAAAAAAAAAAAAAAAAGTATATATATGTATGAATATTTAAATATAAATATGCATATATATATAATAAGTGATCAAAACTGAGCAATATAAAAAAAAAAAATGTCCATCTGTGATTATAAGTTTTAAGCCAAAAACCCGGTGGGTGCCAGTCTTCCAGATCCTTCTTTTGTTTTAGCTCTCATCCCTCCCTGCGAGTTCTCTTTGAGGATGAGAGCTGTTTTATCTCCTTCTCTCTTTTCGTCTGATCAAAACAGTTTCGGCCTCCCTCTACTCTGCCCCTCACACACACAAACACACACACGCACATAGGCAAGCACATAGGCTTATGCTCTCCCCCTGCACATTCAGACAATTCCACTTATCTCTGGCAAATATCTACACATTCATACAATGGCCTCAGACAAGCTACAGACTCTGTCCTACAAGCCCACCGGGCCCTCCACTTTCTCACCATCTATCTTATAACGCAAAGTACCCCGCTGGCCACTGCTCAACCACACTCTGTGGTTATTGTACACAAAAGACTCAGGCGGCATGACATGTTTTGCCACAGCTGCCTTCAGATTAAATATTTAGGCTCAGGCTCCCCTGCAGGAAGAACTCCTAATTACTCTGATACACAAGGAGGAGTCATCTTTCAGTGGGTTGCCTCCTTCTTTAACCTGGGCTGTGTTTCACAGTACAAATGTGAGTATCTCCCTTCTCTGGGACAGTTGATGCCACATAATCCTGACTCCACGGTAGCGCTATAAGTCAAGGATCGATATTTTAGTTTATTTGTTGCCTTTTTTCTTGCCTCAGATTTTTGTATATGCCCTTTTTGGAAACGGGACAAGGAATTGCGGGCATGAAGAAGTGTTTGCCAAATGTCTAAAAATTTCCAAATCATGATCAGATTTCCAGATCAGATTTGCCGACAGGACGTGGGCACTTTAACAAAGAACCCAAAATAAAGAAAAATGATTACATTTAAATAAAATAGGATTGCCTTGCCAAATGACAGCTGGGATTGGCTCCCGCCTTCTCCGCGACCCTGAGTGCTATATAAGCTGCAGAAGATGGATTGATGGGATCAAAGCACTGTATGGATTGGGCAGCTGTATTCAAAGTTCACTAAAGCGTTTCAAATTTTGATACTTTTTAAAAATCAACCTTTGCAAGTGAAAAAATGATAAAGTTGAGATTTGCAAACCGAACTCGAAACACACAAATGAAACTATTTGCAAATGTATACAAATGTATGTGTTAATTTTCATGCAGAAAAAAATGTGATGAAGCATATGTTTGGTTTTTTTTCTCCTAAATCTACATTGTTATTTTGTTACTTCTACTTCATGTCCATCAGTTCATTTCAAATTAAACCACGAGTTGGAGGAAGCTGTTAGAAGGAGCAGTGCTCACGCATCGATCTCTCCCTTTCAAGCACCTCTGGAGCCTTCGCATGTATGGGCAATTCTACTATGATTGATGGCACAGAGGAGTGTGCAGGATAAATTAAGAGAGTGGAATATTCACAGATTGTCTCCTAATTCCGGTAAACAAAAGTCCGATCCCAAGCTAAAGGAAAGGGGATAACATGGCTTCAATCTGGATTCTTCCTCTACATGGTCTGATTTGACAGTAGTGATGATAAACATCCCTTCGAACCATTCAAAGACACTGTCAGCCAATAAAGCGCAACAATAATATCTCAAATGCTAAGACAAATAAAATCAATGTCAACTCTATAAATTCCGACAAGCCCCTGTCCAATATGAGAAACAGAAATGGGAGTAGCAGCCCTGTAACTCATTTTATCTTAAGATTATGTATTACACTTAAAAGTTATGTAAGTCTCTCTCTTTCTGAATATGTGTGTGAGTATGTACACACACACACACACACACACACACACACACACACACACACACACACACACAGTTAGGCCCAGAAAAATTTGGACAGTGACACAATCTTCATGATTTGGGCTCTGCATGCCACCACATTGGATTTGAAATAAAACAACTACAACTCAACTGAAGTGCAGACTTTAAGGTTTGATTCAAAGGGTTGAACAAAAATATGATTAAACATGTAGGAATTGTAGCTATTTTTATACAAACGCTCCTCATTTCAGGCGCTCAAAAGTACTTGGACAAATAACCATAACCTTAAGTAAAATGTTGCTTTTCAATATTTTGTTGAGAATCCTTTGCAGGGAATGACTGACTGAAGTCCAGAACCTATGGACATCATCAAACACTGGGCTTCAATTCTTCTCCAAACTTCCTTCTTCCCATCATTCTGGTACAGGTTATTCTTAGTCTCATTTGTCCAAAGAATGCAGGTTCAGAACTGGGCTGGATTTTTCAATTCTGGCCTTTCTATTTTTGAGGCTGATTAATGGTTTGCACTGGTGAATCCTTCGTATTTACTCTCATGAAGTCTTCTCTTTATGGTAGCTTTAGATACTGATGCACCTACTTCCTGGAGAGTGTTCTTCACTTAAGTGGTTGTTGTGAAGGGGTTTTTATCACCATAAAAAGGATTCTGCGATCATCCACCACTGTTGTCTTCCATGAACATCCAAACTGTTAATTTGGCCACTCCTAACATTTCTGCTATCTCTCTGATGGATTTCTTTTTTTTCAGCCTCAGGATGGTCTGTTTCACCTCCATTGAGAGCTCCTTTGACCGCATGTTGTGTGTTCACAGCAACAGCTTCCAAATGCAAACGGCACACCTGGAATCAACTCCAGACCTTTTAACTGCTTCATTGATGACATTTACTGAGGGAAGAGCAGCCTTGTTATTTTTTTGCAGCTTTCTGAGTCAATTGTCCAATTACTTTTGGTCCCATGAAAAAGTGGCAGCTACGTATTAAAGAGCTATAATTCCTAAACCCTTGCTCCAATCTGAATGAGAAAAATCTCAAATTTCAGCTGAGAGTCTGCACTTTAAGCCCATATTAATTATACAATTGTATCCTGTATATGTTTTCGTTAACAGCACACACACACATACATACACATATAAATATATAATGATTGCGCTGTGCTGTTTACCCAATAACTTAACTTAGCATTCTGCTCTTAGTGTTCCTTATGTTTTCTAGAAAGAGCAAGTGTCCTTTCTCATGTTATGGTAGATTGTTGACATGTTACACTAATATGTAATATGTAGGCAGAATAACTGGGCCAAAACTATTGACTTGATTTGTTGTTTCTCTTGTTTTAGGTTTGTTGTTGCTTTTTTTTCTCCATATTAAGAAATTAAAACCAAATAAAATTAAATAAAATGTGATTATATGCATTTCTTATAAACATATTATTCTTATAAAAATATGCATTCATTTTTTTAGTTATTAATACTACAGATTCATACAGTAGCCTTGTGTCAGATAATATCCCTTGATTCTTGTAAAAGATTACATTATAAGATAATTATATACTTTGTGTCTGAAGTGAATTCTTAAGCACATACAGCTGAACATATAAATGTCAATTAATGGACTTTGTTTTTATTCTTATTCTTTGAAAGTGATTCTGTTAAGATATTCATTTAATTAAAAATGAAATTAGTAAAGAGATAAACAAGGGGACATTTACCAGACTATTATTTTAAAGATATAGGAACAAAAAAACAAACGAATGATAAAAAAATGGATGGCAATGTTTCCTTAGACTGATTTTCAGATCACATCGGTGATGCTGAAACAGACCTTTTTTTTTTTTTCATTTGTGAATGCTTATGAATGTTTAAGAAATATTTCCATATTTCAAACAACTCAAACAAACTCAATCTGTGCTGAAAAATGAACAGAAAACCAGTTGTAATTTCCCCATCTTGGCATCAAAGACATATTATATCAAAGCTTCATATCTAAAACATTTAAAAATGTCCAACATAGGCACAGTGCACTCAAAGCAAACAGCAGCAGCCCTTTCTGACATACTGTATGTCTCATGAGTCGGCCAATCAGTGGACAAGGGACCACTGTCACTCATCTAAGCAGCAAATGCATTCAATTTGATTTAAATTATTTGGGGAAAAATCCATGTACAAATCCAATGAAAATTTGTATCAAGAAATGATTTGAATGCTTCTTCCACTGACAGGGTATTTGCTACCAAATGAGATATGAATATGTATGTTTGTATCTATGTATACATGTTTGTATGTCTGTATTTTTATATAAATTTACAAGTTAGCTTGCAATTGACTTGTTTTATTTATCTCTATTGCTTCATTTGTGGAGGATCTATACACTTTAGATCCTTTATTTGTAGTCGTAAATTCACACTTTGCACTTTAACTATCTATGTTGTGAACCTTGAAGCATTTTAGGTATCCTGCTTGCATAAATGAAACATGAACACAGTTTATTGCTTCAGCCATCCCCATGGTTCCATCAAAATGGATTTTCAAATTGACATACTACAAATGATGAAGATTAACTACATGACAACTGGTTTTGTATTGTGCTTTGTGATCGTCTTTCATTCAGTGGGGACAACTCTGGAATATGATAGCCCACTACATGGAGATGATTCATTAGTGCAGTACAACACACAACACACTTCTGCCTAGTTACTGCTACCAATTAACCTGTTCACACGCTCACACACACACAAAGCAATGAGTGATTTATTTAATTCTTCCCATGCATGAATTTGAAAGTGAAACAACTCTGTCTGCAATTGACTTTATCTAATTCATTTCCAAAACATTACACTTTGCCAACTAGGAAACAATAACTGTACATTTATAACACATTCATCTCTGCTTTACACCTCCAAACAATGCAACATGGCTTTGTGTGAGTAGTTTGTTCCATCCCAAATGTCCTTTGTGATGATCAACAACAAAGCGCCTACGAGGCTCATGTCACAACACATGCATGTGAAACCAACGCGCAAAACTGAATCCAAAGGCAAAAAGCCCTTAAATCAAAATGGAGGGTTATTTCTGTATTATTTCTGCAACAGTTTCTGTAAGTAGATAAACTAGTGATGAAATCAACCTTCTATTTGTCTGTAATAAAAAATGAAATAAAATAAAACAATTTAAAAATCAGGGAAATACAGAGCAGTAAGATATCTCACACAACATCCATGCTGACCTACAGTCACCTCAAACCATGTCGTCTGATATGGTCTGGTCCATGGACCACATCCATTGGCATGTTTTCTTTCTTGTTTGCTTTCCACCAGTGAGCATATACACCGGAAAAATTAAGGTACTTTATAATTGTGGTTTTCCATTAAATCAAAGATCTAGTCATGCTCTACCCGGATACAAACCTAAACAAAGACAGATTGCAAGTATGCAATTTTCCCGGACCATCTGTATCAAAGACAAAAACGTATCCCATATACAAATATTGTGATTGCAAAAATCACTGATAAAAAATGGATGAGCATCACTAGGAAGGATCAACTCAAAGTCACAGCCTCTCTTTTTAGGGGACTATAATTAAATGCCACTATGGTTATCTAAACTAATTTGGTACTTGTTTGCGACAGTGGTGATTTTGTTGGTTATTTTTCTGAAGATTAGGATAATTTTTCATACTAATAGTTGTTTTCTTATTTTCTCATATGTCAGGTGAGGTCATGCTTATTTAAAGTTATTCAAATGTATCCAAAATGTAGGTAACTTTCTTTTGCTTCTGAGTGATATCTGCACAATGTATTTATTGCATTTGCAAATTACTGCAGACCACTCAATGAATTTGCTGACATAAAGTAATTGGTAAAAGTAATGACTACATGAAAGATGTGCAATAGGAAAATGAATAAGGAAAACTAACTTCACTCCATGAAGTAAACGGATCTATTTTTCACTCATTCATTATCTACACCAGTTGTCCAGCACCTGTTGTAGACTTGGAGCCAATCCCAGCTGGCATTCGGCGGGAGGCGGGTACGCTCCTGACCAGTCGCCAGTCAATCACAGGGCTACATATAGATTAATACAACCTCTCGCTCTCCTATTCACATATCCTGGCAATTCAGGCATGGTTTTTGGCATCTTTCCTTTGCAAGATTGTGACATCCGACAAATAGGAAACTGCTGTTTCAGATGTTGTTACACTAATCAGTTCAAGTTCAACAACCTTTTTAATCACATCAACCACTGTCTTCATGTAAACACGAAAATAAATGAGTTTGCTTGCTATCTGGAGTGCATTCTGCAGTGCTGTGGTAAGTTTAAAGTCCTTTAAGATTCATCTTATCTGGGGGTCATAAAAGAGAAATTGAAAAATGAATGCTGCAACACAGTGGGCAGGCCAGGCTAATAAAACTACCCCTAGAGAAGTAGTTACTGATGACATTAGCCTGAGTAATGACAAGTACAAAGGGCCAATCAGCCATAAAGCCTACTTATGTGCTCTGGTAACTCAGCGCTATCAGCCATGTTAACTTGGCCACACTCAGAGCTTACCCACTGTGTGAACGCATTTTCATTTTACGGAGACAAAGCAGGGCTATCTGCTTGCCTGGCTTCATTATTCAGGGTTCCGCATGACAGTGAGATGATACACCAGAGGACAGAGTGGAAAAAAACACCTCATCCTCCTCCCATCTACATGCGTTTGTGTTAGTGAATGACAGACAGCACTGTGTTTGGCTCTGAGCTAAATATAGCATAATTTGTTTGGCATCTCTGGCAGCTTTACTATTTGGTTGATTTATTTCAGACTTAAAACACCAAACATCGGGGAATCGAAAAGAGCATGAATGTGAAATCTGGAAAAAATGTGATAGACATCATACAACACAGAGCAAGAAGGAATTCTTTTAAAATTAATAAATTCATCACACACACAGGCAATCACACACACACACGCACATGCATGTCTGTGTGTGTGTGTGTGTGTGTGTGCATGTGTGTGTGTATACTCCACATGGATTCATCCATTATCTATGCTACAAGAGAGACAACTCCTAGCCCAGTGTTCCAACATTCACAGATGCTATCAAAACTAAAGATGCAGGGGGGACAATGGACAAATTAAAGCAAAGGTGACAGGTCAGGGAGAGAAACATCATTATCCCCACTCTCTAATTCATATAATTCCAGGGAAAAAGGCCAAAAATAAATACCGGTAGTCAAAGCTAAGTTGGACAACATTGGACCAGAGTAGCTTATCATCAAGGCTACGTGACATAGTGCCCTCTCAAAGTCTGCCAGAAGATGCCAATGCAATGCTTAATATGACAAATAAGACCATAACTGAGATTAGAGAGGTGATATACACCACTACAATAGTGATTCTACCAACAAAATAAGATAAACGCCTGAGGATTTGAGAACGCCTCATTCAGAAGGCGACTGGACACCAAGATCAAGACAACAGAGCAAAGTTCATCAATTGACGCAAAGAGAGCTGTGATGAAGAAACAGATACCTAGGAAGTACAGCAAACTGTCCATGCCCGAATCATTGAAGATTATAAAATAAAAACCTGCTACGCGAGCTTTACAACTAAACAGATACAGTTGACAAGATGTTCTACACTGCAGTACCCAAAGTCTACTCTCAGTGGTGAGTTGTCAACGTGAGAAACAGTCCAACTAGCACTAACACTGAACAGTTCAGAGAGTATATGGGAGAAGGAAGCATCATACTGTATAACACCAATATTCAGTAACTAGCTGCTCTACAAGCACACCCAGGAAACGATCCAGTAACGATTGCAATAGCACACATTAAAGAATTTGTATCAGGTATGAAGAGCTGGACGGCAGCAGGCACAGACATGCTGAAAACTAAAATAAAAAAACTACCTTAAATTAACTGGACCACCTACTTATGGGTGTTTGACCCAAGGGTAGATACTCATGTACTCAACAACCAAATATGAGCCAACAACCCAACTCTGCAATGCAACAAAGCTCCTATCATGCATCGATTCATGAAGAGAGCAAAAAAAGTAATTAGTGGTAAGGAGAGCAAAGAACTTGCTACTGGTCAATAAATAATCAAGACTTCAAGATCAGAAAGACTAACTTGCACATTGCCTGGACTGACTGTGAAAAAGAGTGGAATACCATCAGTGCAAAATATACCAAGATGATGCACAATGCCTGCTTCTCTTCTAAAAAGGTCTAAACTTCATCACCAGAATAACACAAAGAGAATCAATGGTTGCAAAGCACAGCAACCATTAGTCACCTTGTGCACATGGATGACACTGTATGTCAGAACTTCATCGGGATCTAAAACAACAAAATTAGTATGTTGATCGGTGTCAAAGAGAGGAAGATAATTCCTGTAACAGAGCTGCTAGAAAGCTACGCATGTCTTGGGATCCTATAGACAAATGGAAGCCTTAAGGACGCCACAGCAAAGTCAGCCACAGCCTATACTGAGCGAGGCTGGTCCTGAAAAGTCAAATGAATGGAGAGAACAAGGTCTGCTTAGTGAACATATCTACCAAGCCAGTCATAAGAGAACCCACTGGTATTACCAAAAGGAAGAGATTAGGAGGAAGGAACAGGAGCTACATAAAAAGACATCAAGGGTTGAAAGAAGAGCTAAAAAAGACATACAGAGAAAAGTTAGTCGTGAAATTGGTGGTAATTGGAGCACTGGGAGTTGTAACCCACACATTGGCTCCATGAAGAGCTGTCCATGGCATAACATCTGGAATATATGTCCACAGGAGTATAGTCTGTACAATAATTCAGACTGTGCAGGCCACTCAAACTCCCCTGCCTCTAGAGCAGGACCGGCAAATAAGGAAGACACGCCTACCCATGAGGGTGAGAGGATAATTTATATCCTTTCTCTTTCTCAGGAGTAGCAAATTATTAGAAATGACACAGCACACCATTAACTCCATCTCTGGCCAAATGCATTTGAATGAGTGCATTATTATCTGTCATGTTAGCTGCTAGGGTCCGTGCATGTGTGTGTGTGTGTGCGTGTGTGTGTGTGTGTGTGTGTGTGTGTGTGTGTGTGTGTGTGTGTGTGTGTGTGTGTGTATGTGTGTGTGTGTGTGTGTGTGTGTGAGCGTACAAATTATCAAAATATTGCACTTAAAATAACATTTATTCATGTTTCAACATAGTCATGGAAAAATGCCCAGGTAATTACTTACCATACAAAGACCTGCAAACATTTTTTTCTTGGTGCCATGCAATAAACCCAAGAGCTGCTTTGCAGTGCCCTTTGCCAGTGACTCTTTTGCAATGGGTCAGGCTATTACAATGCCCTTCGGGTAAAATAAATGAGAGAGAATTCTGATCAGTTTTGCATGTTTGATTAGTGTTTCTTCCTGATGCACGGCTCTTTTCTTTTCCTTTTAGACGTACAGAGTTACAACATAAAACGCTCTCCAGTGTGTTTACATGATTTCATCTTTGATGTCTCGTCAATATTCCTTCAAAGTTTGAAGACATTTCTCCAATCCATTACTAAAATATGGTATTTATATCCATTGGACAGACGGAGAGACATGCAAGTGGACAGAACTAAAAACATGAAGCCAGAGCTTTTACAGCACAGAGGTGTAATCATATATATCTCTTATCTCACTTTCAAAAAAAATTTGCATTGATAGTTAAAGATTCAAATGAATGGTTGTGCATCGTATAATGCCAGTTTTAAAAGGTAAAAAGAACATCAGTTTCTATTACGTTGGTTTAGAATATTAAAACTCCACTTCTGTTTTTTTGCTTGTTTCTTTTTTTACAATTCAACTTCTCAAAGTACACTGCAAAATGATTACAGAAGAAAATAATATAATCACTTCTGTCAACATGTTTCATCAAGAAAGGAAAATAAATCTATATATTTACATTACATACATTACTTTTACATAATAAAAGTAAACATTTAACTATATGGGGCCACATATTGCCTTAAAGATTCTTGATAGAGATGAAGAACTGAATTGTTTGATGAAAAACTACAGAATGACTTGTCGAATTTGTTAAAGGATGTGCTAATGGAGAATGAGGTGGACATCTGTTAGTCCAGTCAGGTTGGTGTTTAGTACAGTAATGCATTACATTGAAGTAATCAAATTAAGCTATTTTGGCATAGGCCTTCATTCCTGTCCTTATCCTTGAGCTTGTTTGGCATCTTTTCAAAGCCAATGTGACTTCTGTCTGCGAGGCAATCTCAATAATTGCCAAGGATAAAATGTAAAATAAATTTTGGTTACAGTGCCACTTTGACTCCAGCCTTCCCCCCACTTTGTCTGAACACCAGGATTACACGGAAAACAAGTAGGATGCTCATGAAGGACAATATCAAGTTGATAAAAATAAATGAATACATAGATGTATGCGTACACACAAATATACATACAATCATAGATACCATATCTTCATAGTCATCAATAGTTGATAGGCCTTTGTATTTTGTACATGCTGTCCATCACCACACACATATTGTTTTTATTACAACAGTGAGGACTGAGTTGGACACATATTCAATGCCACAATAGCTTTCTTTATCAGGATGAAATTTCACCTGTCATTTATGCTTTTCCCAAGAACAGGACCACTCACAATAGATCCCACCACAACATTTGTTGAACCATATCGAATTGTTTTACTCTGCATAGGCAGAATGCTGGCTTGTTGTCCGTGCATATAAGGTGTGCAGATAAATAAATTGGGTATGCATGTGTAATGTTGCCTTGATGTGAAAAAAGCCTTAGCACTGCCAAATGTAATGGCTAAAAATAAATGAAGAATAGCCATGCATTCATTGTCACAGCACCCTCTCACTTTGCAGCCTCCTCAAGCTTCTAGAAAATAGTGAAAGGGGTAAATAGTATATGCAATCTTTCCAAAAATGACTAAGCCTTTTATTTTTTGGTCTGTCCATAAGGGTCTGTAATTCAACACATTCTTGGAAAGTTGCATCACATGGAACTAAATTGTCATAATAAGATAGTCCAATTCCGCAGTGATAACATTCTCAAGTTTCAACCCATGTTCGCTTTTTCCTCCAATCCATTGTGACCATCAGTCTCGACCAACATACGAAGCATTTCAACCAAACAAACCACTGTTGCCGACATTACGAACAACCCCAAGACATTACCCAGTCACTGGAAACCTTTCAGGGTAACCACATGTGCTTAGTAATAAAGCAGGGTCTATCTGCTCACTACCAAAACTAGAGGTATGCTTGAGCTAGAAGGTAATTTGCCCCTTGGAAGAGGCTACACAGAATGATATGACAGTCAGCTGTTGGCTCCAACTGTGGCAACGTTCATGTGAGCAGAGAGGCCCTTTTCAAGTTTTTTTCAACGGTTAAACATGTAGCTGTGGAGTTCAGTAGGAGTCACAATTTATAGAAATTCCTATAGTTACACATTTGGAAATGTGTTGGCATGTTGTTGCCACCTCTTCAAATGGTTTTGATCATACTTCTATCTTACCAACAGCAGTAAGGGACAGTTTACCATGCCAGTAACCAATTTAGATGTGATTTCATCATATACTGCATAAGATTGAGGTTCTGTCAGCCTCTAGTAGAGTCCCTCCTTTCCTAGATCAGTTTGCTATAATTTCTAAAAGTTCATTATTATATTCGAGTACCGGTACTTTAGAATTGCAGCCTTCTAGTCTCTGGTGACAGAGCACCATATCCATATGTATAATTTTTGAATAGCAAGGACAAGACTGATAAGACTTTAAATGCATAAAATATTTATATATCCATCTATATATATATATATATATATATATATATATATAGAGAGAGAGAGAGAGAGAGAGAGAGAGAGAGAGAGAGAGAGAGAGAAAGAGAGACTTTGTGGCAGTTTTTTTGATTTGGCTTTTCTGCATTTGAGTCATTTTTGTTCTGTCATCTCCACTGAAGCCAAACTGTCTCAAGAGTGGACATGCTGTTCTGTCTTTCAGCTGGTACAAGATGCTCGCATTGAGGCCTTTTTGTTGACCCAGTCCTTCTTTTTCCTTTTTTTAAATCGATGCTTCCTTGGTTTGAAAAAAGCAGACTGAGGTTAGTTAGATAAGATGGATAACACACACCAAATATGAATTGTCATACAAAAGAGAGCACCCCTTAGAAGTTATGTTTGTGTTTCAGTACATATTTCATTAATTGCTAGATGATGGTGGTGATTACAGATTTTGAGCAAGTGGCATAGACTGAACAGATGCAGCATGCTCTTCTCGCACAATAATAACGCCGCAGTGCACAGTGCTTGCAAATGCATGCACAACGGCCTATATCATCTAGTGCCAGCTCAATACATGCATCGGCTCTGCCCAGATGCTAAGAGCCAGGTCCTTCAGCTCCTTATTAATATAACCAGCTAATGTCTTTGATTGGACTCTCAGAGAACAAGAAGCGCAGACAAATAAATGACTTATCTGGCCGCCTTCCCAGCAGTTCCAGATACAGGAAAAAAGCTGTGACGTGGGCAGCCCCTTACCTCAGTCTGCTCTTGGCTCACTATACCAGCCTTTTTCATCGATCACCTTTAAAACACTGTCATGTAAGGCTATGAATCCTGAATCTTTTTAATGAAAATACGTCACCCATTTGAAATTTGCTTTGTTGGGATGAAAATAATGAAGGACACAAATCTGCTATTTATTTGGCTAAAAACAATTGAAACACTAACACTTACATACACATACACAAAAGGGTTGGTCGATATCAACCAAACTGGAATATAATATACATTTATGGTGTTCACTAGTAATAAAACATTTTAACTTAAAAATCTCACCTGGGGGCAACTAAAGATAATAAATGGTTCATGGAATCAATATTATAATTGGACATTTTTGACAGAATCCATAGATTGAGACTGCGTCCAACAGGTTAAAAAACATTGTCACTAATAATGGCAGGGCACATGTGTGATTCCTAGAAAGTTTTGATGAAGAAATTATTATCAGAAAATAATAATTCTCTTGAGTGAAACGCCCAACTTCATAGTCTCGGCATGTCAAGGCAGCACTCCATCCACTGGCAGTTTAACTATCATCAAGCATGAATGACAGCTGCCACACTGCTTAGATGCACCGGTCTGCTAACAACTTGCCCAAGTTGTGCAGTTCACAATTAATGGCCAATAACCGATTGCAAATTCATAAGGATGATTAACCCATTTGGATTCAGATAACATCAGCAGCACTCCCTGCTCTTCGAACTAAAAGGCTGATGCTTTACTTGGTAGCTTTGTGACATAACTTTAGGTCCTTCCCTTTATTCCTAAAGAAAGATGTGAATTGAGATTTCAGATGAAGCTATGTTGGGAGTATTTAATGACAAGCTTGTTTTTGTTTGTTTACATGTTGTATAAACATCTGGCAAAAGCAAAAAGAAGAAAAATTTAAAACAAAAAGTCTAGTGCTGTACTATAAAAGACAATAATGTGACTTACTCGGAATCAGCGCTGATATAAAAAAATCACATCTTCAAAACAACTTTTGATCGGTTACTCACGGAATGGTATCTGGTTATATCAGCTGAATATATTTGTTGTTGTTTTTTAAAAATGTTGACTATCTATGATCTATCTAGCTTTGATTTTTGTGTCATATGTTACTCTCCTCTCATTGGTTGCAAGCCTTGCGTAGTATTTTCACAGAAATCTTCAGTCTGTGGTAGGACTACCTTCTCACCTAAAGGAAAATAAAAAAAAATCGAAATAGGCTTGGAGGAGAGGTAGCTGGCATTTAATGACTAGAATTACTTGGATGTGCCTCACAATGATGACACCAAAAAGGCAGATAATCTGGGAAAGACAAATAGTGTGTAAAATGACCCTGAGATTGTCATGCTTAAAAAATGCCTGAGAAAAGTGTTCGGCACTGAAGACACTGCCCTAAATAAAACTGAACTCAATCCATACTTAACTCTATTGCCTGGTGACTGACTAAAAGTTTCAATAATACTGTTTGACTTCTGTTTCTCTGGGCCTTTGGGCTTCATTCCTGATCAAACTCTTTTATTATTGACTTTCGCCTGAAACACAATTTAATCATTCTTAATTGCCCGTTTATTGAATTGGAATCTGATGCATTGAAGTAAAAGCTGTAGACTTTATCTGGTGCCTGTTATTTTAGAAAAGGAAACTGATCAAGAGACTAGAAAGCCAATCGTTTTATGCAGGCTTTTTGTTGTTATTAAATTACCTGTACTGCCTAAATGTTACAAGGTATCTAATTGTTTAATTGAATACAACCATCTACAACCAGTATACTGATATTGACGATCTCATGACTATCTTACCAGGTTTGGTATGACCAGGATATGAAGAAGAAAATACAGTTATAAATTTTCCTAACTTACTATGTACATTTTATCTGTATTCTTTCATCTTGGTTTGGCTTAGTTTTATTGTCTTGTATTGATCTTTCTTGTGATTTTAGTACTGTCCTAGATTTTGTTGCGTTTAAAGACTGAGATATACTCTCATCTGATGCAGCAAGAATGATTTTGAAAAGTGTAAGCTATTAAGGTATTAAAAAATGAAGACCATCATCTTTACCATTTAAGATGGTTGTATTCAATAAATATGTATATACCATATCCCCAAAGCTTCGGATAGCACACAATGTAGCCTTGATCATTCATATCTCACAATCTACTCTCCATGACTACAGTCAGTGGAGGTTCCCCTTAACTTATTTTACTTTCAGGACTCATGGCTCAACAGGCTTTTACAAATTTGTCTCATGTCACAATACACAGACTCAAAATAATAATATGAAAGTAACAGGATGTAAATTACAGATCTAATAGGGCATTTGCTGCTGAGTCATTAGCCCAAGCAGCACTTAAGCAAACTCTTCAGTTTTGCAGCCCCTACATGTGAATCACGCAGTACACCATTAACTCTATCTCGGGATGAATACAACTGAATGAGGGCATTATTATAATTTGTGGGTGTGTTTTGGCAAAATGTGGTCCTGCAAATGTCTATGAATTGAAGGAAGTTTAGAGCCATTTGTTGAGAGTTAATAAGGTCGTGGGCAACAATGCGCAAGATCCATACATGAGGAAGTATGAAACTTTATAGAGGAGATTACAATGTAGGTTAAGTTTGACAATACTGCGGCCTGAATGTGTTGCACAGGTAATCCCCTTGATATTTAGCAACTTCCAAACGAGACTCACCAGACATGCACTATAGGATACACTTCATGGCCCAAGTGCAGAGAAACATAACCCAATGCAGACAGCTTAATGCTCAGTAACAAAATATGATTACGTTCGGGAAAACATTGCCTATCATTGACTGAGCATGCAAACAGCGGGTGAGGGTTCCGTACCTCTATTTGCCATATATTGTTAAACTGCATATAACCAAATCCAATTGGAAAAATACGATAAAGGGTCCTAAACGGAAAACAGATTTATTTTTTTTTATTTACCGCAACTAATGGATATGGAAGCTGTTAAATGAATACTCAGATATAAATGGTTTGTCCCATCATAATTTCAATGCCCATGAGCTTATCTACTCCCTTTATAAATGCTGGAATGGATTTTATACCATCCTGACAAATCGTCATACATTAATGCAAAGAGGAAAGAATGCGCGGCCCGAAGGGCCATTTCATTTCTGAGCACAACAAACGGCATGTCAGTTTGAAGTATCTTTTCATGTAAGCGTAAACATCCAATGTTCGATAACACGTCTTACTCGCTTCAAGTGCCAGTCAGTCAGAGGGCAGCATTTACTGCCATGAAATCACTCACTCCAATATTTAAATTAGGACAATTAAATTGTCAATTTTAATTCCCTACATGTGATCGGAACTGTGGAGGAAAAGTGGGGCACCTGGAGACGACCCACATAGCCGAAGGATGAACATGCAAACTCCATGCTTATGAGTCGCCACTGACTGGCGCTTTTATGTCATTTTGTTTTTTTGCATTGTTGTTTGTGTGTGCTGTGGCAGATGTTTAAAAGAAATTTCCAAATAGTCACCGTGTTAGAGGTTTGTAGATGCACTGTCTTAGAGCCAGAATCGATATTGATGCCTATGTGAAGTATCACAAACTATATAAAGCAAAAATTCCAACAATCAATTGCTAGCAACTGGCTATTGGATGGAGAGCCAAAAGTATACAGTTGTGACTTCCAATTGAAACTACTTTTTTTCCCATCTTTATGTCAACTTTACTTTATTATAGTTGTATTATATTTTACATTGGTGTGTACTTGGGGAAGAGGATCTGGCCAAGCAACAACATGACAGTAGTGGAAAACCAGGATCAAAGGTCTTAACCACAAGTTTTCTTACTTTGACAAATTTTTCAGTTGACCTTAACTAAAATTAGTGTTAAATTCTCTATCCAATTATATTCAATACAAATGAATACTAACAGACTTGCTTAATCACACCTCTTTCACTTTATGATGAAATAGTGGCAAAGTTAGAGAGGGCACAAATGTAAAATGACGAGAACACTGGCATGAATACCAATGTGTACTTCTCAGAACATCACAAGATCAAAAGAGTCCTCTCAAATTTGCACTGGCAGCAAATAAGAGTCAGTTTCAGTTTAAAATAAAGATGAGAAAAAAAAAAACCTTCAAACTTCCACCACTTTGTTACACTTCTGGTAATGAGAAGAAAGTTAACAGGGCAAAGAGAACAAAGAGGTGGCTCTGAAGGTAGATGTCTTACCATTGTGCCGCAAAAAGAATTAGTGAGTTGCCTAATGGGGGAAAAAAGGCACAGTCTCAGAAATAATTTGACTGATTCCAAAATAAATCATATTGAAATGTTACCCCTGTTTTCCATATGGACTATACTGGATCCTGTTTGAGATGTTTCATTATTAGCCACCCCCTCTTTATTTATACAATATATAATATCTTGAACATACCTTGATGGAGTTTTCAAAGTCTGGCATTTTATGTTGTACGTGCATATGAGTAAGGGTGCATGAGCTCCTTTGTTCCTATTTTCATTATATTATTTCTAACTTCAGTCGAGTCATTTTGACCATCCTTTATTGGACCCCATTGTTGATTTGTTTCCCCATAGTAAACTGATGGTCAGAATATCTAATATTTTATAACCTTAGATATACCAACTTTACATGTTACTTTTTCTGATGGATCTTTTAATTCAAAGCTGAGCCTACCCTCTAAAAAGTGCATTATTTTGGACATGGCCTTCGCTCTCCCAAACCGTATCTTCACAAAAACAAATGACCTTGATATTCTTCTCCACTCCAACAGTTTCAGCCATCAGACCTTTCTGTATCCCCTTCTTCTTCCCATCAGCCAGCCCTGCCGTCTGCCCAAGGATCTACATATGTCCCTTTAGAAAGCCTCACCACAGATGGTTAAGACTTCCTCTCTCTCACTCTCTCTCTCTCTCTTGTCTTCTCACTTGAGAGTCCAGCATCCTTTTGGGCATGTCTTGCCATTTCCCTGAAGTGGGGCAACTTATTATAGAGGAAGCAAAAAGAGAAAAGAAATGCAGAGGCCAGGAATTCCATCCATTACACCAGTAAACATTTGCACCCATTTCACCACAACAAGGAAAGCTGCCATATAGCACAGTAGGGATTGTTGTAGTGGTGAAACGTAGTGGGGATGGGGAATGGGACTGTGGGGGTGAGGGGCAACCCTGAAAATGTGTTGCAGTAAACAGCAGAAAAGGCTGAACACACACATCCACTTAAGATGCAGTGAGACTTCGATGGGCCATCCACTTTAAAAGCTGGCGTGCTAGCATGAGAGCTCGTCATCTCCCTGATGCCCGCTCAAAAAAAAAAAATACAAAAAAAAATAAAAAATTAAATCTCCACCACCAAACACACCATTCGCAGATCCCCATACAAACCCTCGGAGTCTCCTTACAATATGACATGTACATTGTGCATCTCCTCATGCAATAACTGTATATAGGGTTTACACATCCTCATTCAACAACACACAAAGCGTACTAATAGAAGCATTGTATCTGAAGCAAGAGAAGAATGGGAACTAGGGAGTGACAGGGCTGCAGGCAAATAAGCACCAATCTCAGCCTTCTTCTTACCTTCCAGGAAGAAACAGCTCACCTGGATGCCTCTGAAGAGCAGACAGAACACATTCAGGCCAATCTCTCTCTCCCCCTCTCTGAAGGACAGCTCAAAACATCTCCCTTCCTCTATCACTCCCTATCTCTCTCTTTCCCTCCCTCCCTCTCTCTCAGTCTCTCTCTCTCTTCTGCTCCCTTTGCAAGCTGGAAAAGATGATTGCGTGAAGCGGGGGGGAGTGAAATCTGAGGCGGCGCAGGGGATTAGGAAGCTACGTTTTGTTTTGTTTTTTTGGCGGATGGCCGTGAGAGGCTGTGAGCCTGTGGTTCATAATGACACAGGAGGCTCGGCCGCCCCGCGTGAAGGATGGGTGCGATACAGCAGATGAGAGAGAAAGGGTCTACCTGCAAAGACACGCGGAAACTCGTGAAGACCCCTCTTGCTCGCCTGAGATGGTACAGCCCAGAGGAGTTCGAGGAAGCGAACAGTGTCTGCAAAGGCAGCAGCAGCAGCTGAAGCTGCAGTGATGCAGACATGGTACAAATGCCTGTGTGAATCTGAGCCAAACGAAAAGTAGTTGGGGCATGATTCTTTTCGCCTGCCACACAGAAACACTGCATTCCAAATTAAATCCAACCTGGACCTTGAGTCAAAAAGATGAGGAGTGACTGAAAGAAGCATCTTTCTAGTGACCTCTATTGGAATAATGGCAGCTTCTCTTCAGTCCAAAAGGCTTTGTGAAACCGGGGAAGGACTGCAGTGGCAACTCTGCAGCTTCTCATATCCTTGGAACAACTTTGAGACCAATTGGATGGGTATTTGGTATAAAGACTAGTAAACCCTCCATACTTTAGATGATTTTTAGAATGGCTGTCAGGAACTTGAGGGGTGGCCCCAACATCATTGTACCAGTCACAAACTGAAAATGCAGATCCCCATACAATGCAATCTTTATGAAAGCAATTAACTTGTCAATATGGATTGTGTATGCAGTGAATATTCAATAACACCAAAGTGTTTGTGTGTGTGTGTCTCTGTGTGTGTGTGTGTGTGTGTGTGTGTGTGTGTGTGTGTGTGTGTGTGTGTGAGAGAGAGAGTGTGTGTGCCCCTAATACCGTTATTTAAGCAGTCAATTTGTCTTGTCAAATAATCAATTTTATCATCAGATTTGGGGAAAAGTGCAACATGTTCCATTGGAGAAAGCTATAAACCTTTTTTTTTTCTTTCAGTTCATTTGGTCATACTTCCTGGAAATATATAAATCATTATTCAACATAATGACAGTGACTTCATGTCTAGGAACTGAAAATCTGACAATTTACGTGCATGTTGGAGATGATTTGAATGCATATAAAATGTTGAGTCCTTAGATATAAGGGAAAAGGCTGATGTATACTTGCTTGTTGAATCAAAACCAGTGGTTAAATGCAACTTGTCTATGTGTGCCAATGGAGACCCTGCATACAACAGGGGACACCAGAGTATTGCACCTCAAATTATCAGTTTTCCTCCAAGACAGTTTTCCTCCACAGTCTAGTCCAATACATTCTTATGGTATGAAATCTTGCTTACAGCAAAGAGATTTCATTTGATTTTGTGTAAGTCATTATTTCAACAATCAATCGCCTGGAGCTTCATCAAAATCATTTCAGCTGAACTAGGATACGGTACCATAGAATTATAATCGTCCACATCATGCTCGGGTCAGCTCAAGCATGGGGTCAAAATTTACATGAAAAAGATGCATAAACAGGATGGGCATACATACAGCTTTGGGTGCACAGCAATGTGCACCTTAAATGTTCAACTAAGGACTCCCTCTCGCTCAAAGCCTTACATCAGGCTATAATCATAAGCCAAAACTTAAAAATGCAACGTAGAACTCACACCCAATGGTAGAGCCCAAAGAGGGTTGCAAGATGAACGATGTCAAACTTCATCCTATGCATGGTCTGACTGTAGCTCTACATCGGGGTTTCAGTGATTTCAGTAAATGCAACCCTATTTAGTATTTATAAACATTCAGCATTTAAGTCCCAGCACCACCAAGTGTTTGCACTCTGTAACTGTTTCTGGACTTTTCCAGAGCTCAACACAAGAAATAAAGCAGGCGCCATAATTGTTATAGTGTCCGCATGAATGCGACACAGAAGTGTAAATGGAGCTTTTTGTATAACCTCATGCATGCCTGAAAACCAAGCGTGTGCACTGTGGACAGGACCAGGTGAAGAATAACCAATTTAGAAATAGATATATCCTGGTCTTTTATCAGACTAATTTAGTCTAATAAATTTTGTCTAATTTAGACCAATTTAGTGCAACACTATAAACACATTAGTTACTAAACATGGGAAAAGGACTGATAGAGCCTCCACAACCTCATTCCTGACTTCATCAGCACTGACAGTCCATAGAGTCCTGCCAAGTAACTGCCACCCTGGTCCTGTCACACGGTGCTACAGGGCCCAAATCCCCAGACAGAGGAATCTGTCCTTTTGCTGCATTCTCACTTGAAATGACTTTGCATGTTTATCCTTGTTCACCATTTCCTTTGTCAAGGATGACCTTGACTGACAGGCTTGTTGCTACAGGAACCACACCATGTCCATTATGTTTCAGGGGGATGGCAGAGATGTGTGAAATTTACAATTAGACAACCTGGATTGGATCCAAAACACTGCAGTTTCTCAAGCCAAAAGACGAAGTTAATCGGCTAACGCATTAAAAACCCAGACAAAAGATTATCTGCATTTTAACAAGATTTGAACAACCCCTTGTAATGCACACCAAACTATGTGTATGCTTGCTAGAGATTTGTATGTGTGTGTTAGCGTATGTATGTGTGTTATTTATTATTTAGTGCTGCACAACAAACTCTAGGCCAGAAGCAAACACATGCATCATGCATCCAGAAATACACACTGTATATACAGAGTACATAAGGGGAGAAAGAGAGAGAGAGAGAGCAAGAGAAAGAGAGCGAGAGAGACAGACAGACAGGTAGAAATACTGTAGCTAAAATATGACTAAGGTGAAAATTTACACATTTTTAGAGGACTTTATTCAACATATGTCATTTATCTCCTGCATAGTTCACTTTGAGTGTGCATGGTTTTCCTCTGGGATCTCCAGTTTCCTCCCAGAGTTCAAAAACATGCAGCAGGTTAATTGGTAAAAATTGGGGAAAATTGCCCCGAATGAGTGAGTGAATGGTTGTATGTCCGTATATGTGGCCCTGCGATTGACTGGCAACCAGTCCATGGTGAACCCCAGCTCTCGCCTAATGACAGCTGAGATAGCTTCCAGCATCACCCCTGACCCTGGGGGCAGGATAAGCGGCAGAGGATGGACAGATTTATATTTCCGTTCTTGAGGTCGGTATCTGCTTTTGTGTCTTGTTCATAGTGAATTCTTGTCGAAATCTTCTCGTTGTGGCAGCCTGACTTGAATTTCTTCACTTGAAGACAGTTTTACCCCTCGATCAAGAGGCTTCTTTAGTTTCTAATGACCAGTGGGGAGACTCTGAATATAACGTGTGTGTTTTCATGTAGCCTAAAGCATTTTTATTTCTACATAAATTTAAATGCTCCTCTACTTTTCTACTGGGAGGTTTAAAAAAAACAAAAAGAAAATATACAGCAATATGTATTTTTTTGAGTACCTTTTTTGTTATTTAAATAGATATACATATCAATTTCTTTTTCTACCCTGCATAAACATTTCTTTTTTTATTGCACTTTTACTTCGGGCTGTAGAGCACACGTCACACACAAGTGTGCATAACCATAAAAATAAATGTGCCACAATCTAACTGGGATATTATTTTTGTTTCCCCCAAACAGTGGGCATGAAAGTAGATGCTGCAATCACCTAGTAGCAGGCATATGTTCTACCTCAGTGGCACATGTTCATTCTGAAGAAACTCTGTATACCTTTAAGTGAAAAACAAAAAGGCAGTGGGTAGACGTCACTCGCTCTGCAGTGGTCTGCAGAAGAACCAAAGCCACATCAGTTCCAAAGACGGATTCATCCGTGATCCCTGATCCGTATCTATGACATTAAATACCTGACGCCCTAGATATTTCAAATTTTGATCCCAGCCTGTGAGAATCCGCATGCAAAAAGCAAAAGCTTCTGAGCGGCAAAACATCCCTGCTTGTGACAATGAACCTATTCAACTCCTTCTGATAAAATGCAACACGTTTACATCCCATTGTCTTTTACTCAGCTCAATGTACATTTTATACTTCTTTTTTTTGTGGATGGGGCACTGCAAGAGATTATTAAAGTACTCTAACATACACTGTACATACACACAAACTGTTTTTCCTGAAATTACATCTTAACAAAAACATGATCAAACACAAGCAAAAGCTGTTATTCTCCAGGGTTACTATTATGTATTTGGAGCAGGTCCTTCGGTATCAACTAACAAAAAAGAAGCAGGAGAACCTTTTAGCAGCAAGAAACTGATTGATGTAAATTAAATATGCAATTTGGTGTACTGGAACACTGAGGGAATCACAAAACACAAATAACCAAGAGGCCTTCAATCAAATGACGGGCTTTCTAAGCAGGTTTACTTCCAATGTATCCCTGATTTGTAGCTTCACTATTGAGTCAGCTATCCATCATTGTAAAAGCTGTTAAACAAATCCTAAATCAAGGGGGAAATTAAATTGTTGAAAAAAAAAAATAGACATATATCATTTAATCATGTTTGGGGATGCCACTCCTAAAATCAAAAGCTCAACAGAAGAGAAA